>NC_089807.1:26295331-26620331 GCF_029633855.1 Hoplias malabaricus
TGGCTCTTCAATGGTCAGGACCCTCTCAGAGCAGGTATGATTTGGGTGCTGGATGATTCTCAGTGCTGCAGTGACACTGGCATGGTGGCGGTGTGTTTGTGTTGCCCTGCTATTATTGGATCAGACACAGCAGTGCTGCTGGAACTTCTGAATATTATGTCCACTCACTGTCTACTCTGTTAGACACACCTACCTTGTCTACCTTATAGATGTAAAGTCAAAGACAGTAGCTCATCTGTTGCTGTACAGTTGGTCATCCTCAAGTCAGTGGGCATAGGACACTGTCGGCTGGATATTTTCAGTTGGTGCACTATTCTCAGTTCAGTGGTGACACTGAGGGTCTTAAAAACTCAAGAAGCCCTGCTGTGTGATTCATTCATACCTGCACAACACACATTAACATACCACCTCTGCAATACTGAGAATGATCCACCATACAAAACATACCTGCTCTGTGTTGGGTTGACCATTGAAGAACAGGGTGATATAGAGAGTAGGCAGAGTATTAAATGGTCTAGTCTGTAATATTAAAGCTATATAGTGCTCCTGTATAGTCAGTGGATCTGGTTTAAGTACAACTGAAACTGTAGAGAAAAAAAATGTAATCAACAAAAAGGAATTTAGCGCCATCTAGCTTAGAAACTCGTGACTATCCTTCGTTCATATTACCTAGAGGCATGCTGATCTGTTTAAAGTGGTAATCTATGCTGGCTCATTTTGAGAATAATCAAATACATTTATTCACCCTTGTAACACTTTAATCTCAGCTATATTTGTCAGACAAGCTATACTTATCTGCCAACAAGCTTGTCTATTGTGTTCGATCTGCACCTGTATTTTAAAGAATTTTCAGAATTTAGTCTTCTGTATATTATACCTGCTTAAAATTAAGTATTTGTGTGAAACAGGTCTTTTGGGTAAGACATTGTTCCACATCATGCCTAGATACATTCCGAAACCATTATATTACAAATATCTTTCAAATCCTACATCTTAAAAATGTGCCTCACAGGAAGAAATACACTGAAAACTGACTGAAAAAATAAATAGTATAATGAATTGTATTTTATATTGCCTATGACATGAACCAATATTAAAAGTCCAGAATTAAAAATAAATGTCTCTTTATTTAGCCATGTAAATATTTACATCTTGCATGGACGAGATAGACAAACATTGTATTAATACATTTACAATATGAATAAAATCTTATAAAACAGTACACAGTACAACTATTGAGAAGGCTGCTCAATCCTCTCAGACATTGTTTTTTTGGCATTCAATGATAGTACTATACAAATGTGTGCAAGGACCACAGACAAAGTGACCCACATCACGTCACATTGTGGACAATGTAGGAACAGTCTGACCTAAAAGTCTATTATAAAAGTAAATCCTAAAATGTGTGTGTTATTAAAAGGTGCAACGTGAGCAATCGCTATGGTTCAGAGCCGATGGATGTTGCGTTTACTCCGTGCAGAACCTGCAACAACATTGTGTTGGCGAGATGATGACCGAATGACGCCCCTTTGACACAGAGTGGAGCCATGGTAGGGTGACTGGCACTTTGAGCAGAAGTCGAAGGCACAGCTAACACGCATGCAGGTGGCTCTCTGCATGGCTGAGTCTAAGCGTGCTGGAGAATTACACCGTCGGCAACAAATCAAACGCTCATGGCTTTTCAGTGATTTTGAAGCCTGGGGAAAGCAAAAAAGTACTGTTAAATATCAGATTACTAAGTTATACAGGATCATTAGTAAAAGCCTAAAAATCAGGTTTTCTTGATGTCACTAAGCTACTTAACAAGACCATGAATGTGCTCAAAAATGTTCTGACTAGAGAGTAATTATAATCACTACAAATTCTGGGCCCTCTATTGGAAACATGTTATTTAATGTTGTTAACTTTGAATTGTTTCCGTGTGATAATGGCATGTGCCTACATTTACATGCTCACGCTTAGTAGATTTTAAAAAGTCAGTATAAGAAAAAGTAATTGGTATTGTACCATCTTTAGTAGTAAGCAAAAGCTTTCAACTTCGACTAGCAGAGTACTATTGCACAGACGTTTAGTGACTTTTCAGCTTCACCAGACAGTGCATCCTTGAAATAGAAACTTTACAGGAGAATGAGAAAATCTTAACTATCAATGGAAGTCAATGTACAGATGGGTATTATTCCAAGTAATTTGAGGATTTCTATTGGTCTGTTCATTTGAAAATTTTCACAATATATAAAAAAATAGTTGCAGTTTTCTAATATCTTGGTAAACTAAACATTGTCTGAAATGGAGATACGGGTTTATCCATAAAGATGATATTGCACAATGTTGTTGCCAAAATGAAAATGTTGGTCTTTGTACCAAACTAAGAAATGTGAGGGGATGTTAATTTTATAAGAGTTGTACAAAATGTTGCTCACAGCATTATGCAAATAAAAGTACAAAAGCTTGTAAAGTATTTCTCTTCATTTACATAAGAATTTATTCTCACCTCATGAAACTCTGCAATGCGGCTAGGCTTAGGTGTGGCAAGAGCACTATCAGTGTGGGTGAGGGTCTTTTTTGTGGGCTTGGAGACAGGGGTGGAGGATGCTACTGTCTGCAAGCAGGAAAATACCACCCTGCTAAGGCTAAAGTCTCTGGTCAGAGTACCCATTGACCTACTGGAGTCCTGGGGGAAGAGAAAAAACATTAAGGACAAGTCAAATGAGAGATTAAAAAATAAGAATATGTTTTTTTTTTCTTCAATATCTGTGGATAGAATACACTGCTCACCCTCAACATTTTCTCAGCATTTCTGCATCTCCTAAGAGCGCGCTCATCTTGGCAAATGACACTTTGCCATGTCTTGCTCACCTTCTTACAGCTATAGAACATAAATTTAGGATGTGTTCAAATTTGTGGTGAACTTCATGATAAGTGATGTAAACTCTGGAAATCTATGGTTAACGTAAAGCCACAAACTTACCTAATCAAGTCACTGTCCCCCAACATGCTAAGGATCCTGGTGAGGATGTGTTTCATGTTTCTTTTCAAGAGACCACAGAGAATATCCACATGTTCCAGACCCATCTTTCCTCCAATGACATTATGGAGGCCATACTTTTCAGCCAGGTGATCAACAATAGTAAAGTCATAACTCTGGCTTTTTCTATAGCATTTTGCTAGCTCTTTACATACATCCTCTTGGAAATTAAGAACAGGCAGGCAGAAAAAAGAGTCATTAGAGTCTGAATGGTCATCTGTGGAACCTGTGGAGTCCCTCTGCTCTGGACATCTGTCCAACGAGGCACTTGTTTCTGAGTCTATTTGGCTGTTGTGAAGAGAAAGATAGCCGCTGTCTTCTGCTAAACTGGAGCCGCTGGTGATGAGTTCGTCGTCGGAGGGTACGTCCTGAGAGTTCTTTTCTCCACGGTTCTCTTTATTGTGAGCGCCGCTCTGGGAACAGACCTGAGGGCGGGAGATGGCGGCTTGCTCTGAACTGGTGGTGGCGCTTTTTTCCCCCGGTGTTGTTCGACTCTTTAACACTTCTACAAACTCCACTTTCTCTTTTTCAACGAGCAGGGAGGCTGCTGAACCTTTGGTCCCAGCAAGACACTTCATATTTATAGATTTAAGTCCAAACGGACGGGAAAACTAAAAAAAAAAGAGGGAGCAAGTCATTTGTTAGCACTTTCATACTTACAGATGTCAAACACAGACGCGTTTAAATATGGCTTGTTGTCATATTATAATAAGCAGAAAAAAAACATGGACTTAATCTCCAAGAGTGTCTCTACTGTCTTTACAGTGCACTACATGGGGATTAACAGTAGGGTTCTACAGCTACAGTGGACTAGCATTAGAGTCGAGCAGCTAATGATTGAAATGGGCGTAGAAAGGGTTATTAAATGCCTCTCGGTGAATTACACAAAGGGTTTTGTGAGATTTATTTGCAGATTCAGAAAAGTTTGGCCAATACACATTTGAGACCAACTATACACGGTCCCGTTAATGCAGGCCACACCATTTCACAAGCAAGCCGAAATACCTCTATATTAAACGTTAAGACCACTTCTGTTAAAGTATCTATTGGTCGAATTAAATGCAAAGCATGTTATAACGTGATATAAAACCTACAGCCCATTACCCTGTACTAGCAATAATATACATATATCTCATATCTCTGGACACACGTTACCACTACCTTAGCTCCATTCTGTCTCCGTGTGAGTAAAACACTATTATAATTTTTTTAAAAGCTGCACACACAGATTATCTTTTCTGTTACAGTTAAAACATCACCTCATAACTCTAATCTAAGTGGATGTTTTATAATTACTATTATTTAGGCGCCAAATCTGAGTGTAAGGACATTTACGCGCCTAAGAATGCTAGGCGGCTAACACCCCAGCTAACCGGACACAACAGTATCCAGACAGTGGAGCAAAAACGGGGTCTGACATCGCCGTTGCTCTGCATTTACAGATCAGATCTTAAACTGTTCCCTCTGATAAGACCTCAAATTAGTAAAAGTGAGAGTGAGAACCCTCGTGTTCAGCTGGATGTGTGTGAGCCAGGGCCCTTATGTTAAACCCCAGTCCTGGACTGGAGCTGAGCTACGTTAGTGGATATCTGACTCTAAAAGGAGAGTGCAATCCATGATCGAGTTTAATGTAAGTGTGGGACAGGACCACACGTTATTAGTAGCTAGACTGGAATGGAGCTGATTAAAGTACCTTTAATGCTGCTTTAGCACGGCGGGCAACGTCTACTGTCCAGCTGTGAAACACACGCATGGCGCAAACTTCATAAAACACCCTAAAACGCTCACCTCGATAAAGATCCCCGCTCTGCTGCAGTGTCCACTCTCCTCGATTCTGTTCTAGATACTCTGCTCTAGATCCTCATCTCGACTTTGGCTCGGACACGGGCTGAACTCAGACTGGAGCGAAGCGGGCAATTCTCCGATTTTGAATTTCGCGTCTCCTCCGCGCAAACCAATCAGCGTCGGGCTCAGGTCCTTTAAACCACGCGCAGCCAATAGAACCTCACACACGCAGTCGCGCCGTGGCGTCGTTGCGTCATGAGAAGACCAGTTCCCGGAGAATGTCGCGCGCACGCAGGTTTTAAAAACAAGAACGAGAAGCGCCTTTTTCATCCCCCACCCCATTGAACATTCACTCAGCCCTGCGCTTAAATCAGTCATTCATTTTCAAACGTTGTTGTCCTTGATCATATTCAGTTATTGTAAAATAAATTGTATAAAATAAAATTAAATACATTTTTGTTGTTCACTACCATGGACCTTGGGTCATAATTCATTCATTCATTATCTGTAATAATTATATAGTTTAAAAAAAATCTGTTATTTTCAAAGCTGGACCACGGCAATAAGAGTATGATGTAGTTGGTGGATCATTCTCAGCGCGGCAGTGGCACTGACTTGATGGTGAGTTCTTAGTGTTGTGCACATACAAGTGGATCAGACACAACAGTGTTGTCCACTCACTAGACACACTTACCTTTGTCCACCCTGAAGAAGAGGAGGTGGTAGTATTATGTTGCTGCACAGTTCATGTAGGTTGTCCTCCAGTACTCATTAGTGGACACAGGACAATACCCACAGGCCCCTGTTGGCTGGATATATTTGGTTGCCACCACATTTGGTGACACTCACCACTGAAGAGCAGGGTGTAAGATGCCAACAATGCAGGCAGAGTAACAAATGCACTAGAGTCTGTAACTTTAGAACTATATGCTCCTGCATTGTCAGAATGTTATGACTGTTTGATGTGTGCATGTATGTATATACTAAATCATTTTAATCTAAATCATTTTAAGTAACACAGGATGAAAATTAAGGATTGCAATGTGCATGACTTTTGATTCCAAGAGATTAGTCATCCATCCTACAGCCCAGACTTAGCCCCAAGTATAAAATTATTTAAAAACAAATTCTCTTCCAGGGAATTGCAAAGCTAGTTGTTGAATCTAACAAATATAATTTATAGAAGTTAAGGTAGATTGCACATTAAAAATTTATACATTTTATGGCTTCAGTGGGTATTGCCAACATGGTGTCTTTTTTACAAGTGTAAAGTGTTTGTGTAAGAATGTGTGCATTGGTCAGAATTTGTTTATTAAGGTCTCTGCCAGTGAAGGCCCATTGCTGAGGTATTTCACACCCTAGCATGGAATGTGAGAAATATGTGGTAATCCAACACATCTTAAAATACTGAACTTCTTACTTTTTAGGACAAGGATTGCCCAGACTGCCCAAAGTAAACACAAGTCATTACTCTCACACACCTCATCCACCATATAGAAATGTCACCACTGGGCCTGCATTTAACATGATAAAGGGCAATCTCCCATATGTCAATGGTGAGCTGTTGTTCTTTAGCAGTGACTTTCTTACACAAATCAACTGAACCATTGATTCAACACAAAGAGAGTCTCCAACTGTGTTTGCCAGCAATCCAAGGACATGTTTTTTGTCTGACACAAACTTTGAAAGGTAATTCCACCAGATTAAACGGCAGACATAATTAAATAGTTATTTTGAAGTGAGATATTCCATTCCAGAGAAATGTTGAGCTAGAAATATCCACAGCAGTGGATAGTAAGCAGAAACCTGAAGCATTTTATACCTATAAATGTATCTCTCAGAAATATATCAAATATTATTTATGTACATGCATCTAAAAACATTGTTTTACACACTTTCACTTTTTTAAGCATAATTGTTTCTGTAATGCCAAATAATGCTTTTACAGTACCTCAGATATGATTTGGATAAAAATAGTTTTTAAATCCATTCATGGAGGAGATATCCCATCAGATTTACTACTATATTACCATGATCAACATTGCATATATATCTCAGAGGAGAGGTGCATTTTCACTGGTCATTATAGACAGTAAAATAAATTCAGTTTGTTACTTTAGAATAAACAATTATACCTGAATTATGCATGATATATTTAAAAATGGTTTAAATTACCCAACACACTTGTATTATCTAAAACAATGTAAATAAGTGTTGAGACCATCTGTATGAGTAACAGCAACCCTATTTCAATTATTTTATGTTTTCTTTCAGTGACTTCACGAAGTTTGTGAATAGTATTTTGTTATTATACTGGCCATTTTCATATTCTACCAATGAGAACCCTATGTTTACACAGAAATACCGCAATATAATATACATCAGCACAGCTGCTTGAAAACAGTTTCTACACGAAGCAATACGATTCTATTAACAACCACTAGATGTCAGGATAGACTAAGATTTGTTTCTGAAAAAGAAGCTGAAAAACGACAGAAACCCCTGCTTCCTATAAAAACTATACAGCCAAATGTTTGTGCACACTTGTTCTACAAACATCTTTTTCAAACTGATAACAGCAATAGTTAGTTCGGCCACTTAAGCGGTGGCTGACGTTTTTACTGTTTTAGTGGGGTTTTAGGGTGGAGGATTTTTTAATGGCTCTCAGCCATGAGAAATAAGTGAGTTCATGTGACAAATATGCAGTTCCATTGCTCCATAGCCCCAATCAGCAGAAGGGGTTTATGTCCTTTCAATACTGTTTATAGAAAGAAATATTGTAAAATGGTAGAATATTTATGCTGATAATGAAGTTAAACCTGTCCTCTGACAGTAATATAACATTTTATTGATTAAGTATCATAATGGTTCACATTGTTCAAAAAAGGGCATTTATTTCTAATTTTTAAAATAATGTCCAAATAATACAGATATAAATATCAGTACGAGCCATTGTCTTCCAAAATGTCCATGAGAGCTTCTTGGTCAGAAAACTCTTGTAAAGCTGAACTCATCTCATCCAGAAGATCTTCTCCCAAAATAAATTCTTGTACACCATGCAGAGTTTTCCCAATCCGATGATCCGTGACTCTATCCTGGGCACAGTTGTAAGTCCTGATTTTTTCTGATCTGCCTTTGGTTCCAATCTGTTAAAAAAGGGTCAAAATATATTGACAATGTAGTGTCACAAGAAATATCCAAATAAATACCTAAATACAAAACACAAGGATTTCTTACAAAACACATTTTTTGTAAGGGATAGTAGGGATAGGGCGGCACGGTGGCGCAGCAGGTAGTGCCGCAGGTAGTGTGTGGGTTTGATTCCCGCTCCGGGTGACTGTCTGTGAGGAGTTGGTGTATTCTCCCCGTGGGTTTCCTCCGGGTGCTCCGGTTTCCTCCCACGGTCCACACACGTTGGTAGGTGGATTGGCGACTCCAAAGTGTCCGTAGGTGTGAGTGTGTGAGTGAATGTGTGTGTGTGTGTGTGTCTGTGTTGCCCTGTGAAGGACTGGCCCCCCCTCCAGGGTGTATTCCCCGCCTTGCGCCCAATGATTCCAGGTAGGCTCTGGACCCACCGCGACCCTGAATGGGATAAGCGGTTACAGATAATGAATGAATGAAGTAGGGATGCTATACAATTAAAAATATAAATATAGCCGCAAGCGACAATTCCCGGGGTCCAAGCTGGTATTCGCTGGTAGAAGAACAATGTGCTAGCGTATGAGCTGTCCTGAGATAGTAGGGGATTTTGGGGAAGTTTGTGTAGTGTGTGTAAGGTGTTCCATGCTGTTCTGGCATGTCTTTGGAGGTGTAGCATGAGATGGAGGAGTAGCGGATGACAGAGACAGTATAGAGCACAGAAGTCACTCTGGAGTTGCACTCTGGTTTCTCACCCTAATGTTCAGGACCCCCAAACAGCAGATATGATGTGGAGTAGCTTGTACTCGAGTCCGTCATCAGTGGACAGAAGACACTCTCTGCTGGCAGTGTTTGGTTGTGGACTATTCTCTGTCCAGCAGTGATGCTGAGGGATTTAAAACTCCAACACATGAGTCATACCTGCGGTATGGGTGTCCAGACCATTGAAGAGCAGGGTGAAAGTGAGCAGTCTTTGCAGAGCAGGAGCGTAGCATATGACATTTCCTGATACAGGAGCCACACTTTAAGATAGATTTTGTAGTGCTTTAAAATGTGATCCTTGGTGCTCTGGATTGTAAGAAGAAGGGGTAGTAGATGAGTGGGTGAATTTCTGGTCTGCAGACAGGTGAACATGGGGCGTGGGTTACAGAGACAGCACAGAGCACAGAACTGACTCTGGAATTTCACCCTGGATTCTGACCCAATGTTCAGGACCTCCACAAAGCAGATATAATTTGGGTGGTGGATAATTCTCAGCACTGCAGAGTGATAAGTCACAGCAGTGCTGCTAGAGATTTTAACACCTGTGTCAACTCACTGTCCACACTGAGATACATATATTTTATTGGTCAAACTTATAGACACAAATTCAAACACAGTTGCTCATACATTCTCAGCATTGCAGTGATATTGACATTGTGATGCTATGTCAGTGTGTATTGTGCTCTTATGAGTGGATCAGATGGAACAGTGCTGCTGGATAATTTTAAAACCTGTGTCCACTAACTGTCTAAACGGTTACACACATATACTCTGTTGGTCCACATTATAGATAAAAAAGGCAGAGACAGTAGATCATACATTTTCAGCATATCTGCTTTGTAGGTGTCCTGACCATTGAAGAACACGTGAAAGGGAGCAATGAAAGTATGCAGAGCAAGAGGTGCCCCCCTCTCTGTAATGTTAGATCTACAAAGTGCTCCTTCGGACAGTGGAGCTGAAAACATGGACACTGAAACGAAAATAAGGAATCAGTCATGATGTTATAGTTGATTTGTTTAGATATGTTTTCAATTGTCTGTGTCCTCTGGCCCTCTCTGACTGGCAGGGGGGAGGGGAGGGGGAGAGGTGACAGTCTGTGTGTGAGAAGGTGAGGGAGGGGCTGAGGGGGAATTCAGCAAAAAAGAGAAGACTCCAGGCAGATGAGTGGGAGGGGACATATATTTGAGCATAAACTAGTACTTGGATCAAAACCCAATATGGACATATGTTGTATCATGAGAATCTTAACCTGAACTTTAATAATTATTTAATAAATGTGGAACTTTCATTACTGTGTGATAGCAGGCTCTGCTTAAAAAGAGCAGTACAGCTTGTCTTCAAAACTTCACATAACTAACAGCTGAAACTGAAAAATGCTTTAGCCATATGATATGAAAATGCACACGCTCCTTTCCCATGGTCTTCGGAATATATCTGTCTCATCTTGCTGGTACTGCATCTCTAGGTGGCAGTGTAATCAATTATGAACCTATGCAACCAGTTGTTGTCTAATTGTACCGCCCCCTTTCTGTGCAATGCGGAAAAATTTAGCAGACTACTTCAGAGTAATGACATACATATGTGCATCATGTTGTGTTTGATTTAGGTGAAGTTTGTTGTAGTTATAGCTCAAAGAGTGCATGGAGCCCTGCCCATGCATATTTGTTAAATTACTGCTGCAACAGCGTGTCAAAAGTTCCAACTTTTGTAAATAATTATTGACTTGGAGTCTATACAGATTGCAAAAATACCAGTTGTTTATTGTTAAGACAAATTTCCAGGGAGGAGTGCGAAAAGCTCCATTTTCATATACCTGACTATTGTGGATAAACTATGCATTTTTTGACAATAGTTGCAATTGCAAAGTTGTAAGAAAATATGCAGAGTATGCAATAAAGCAAACTGCTTGTCAATATGTTTATATTTCGCTGAGATAGTCCATATTTGCATGTTGAAAAAATTGAATTAGCCTCACATAGTGGCTATCGTTATGAAAATTTTTATAGGCTTAAGAAGTGCTGCCATGAATATACCATGCAAGTCTCATGATGATACGACCTGGTTAAGGTCATTAAACAGCTGCAGAAATTTGATTAGCCAATGGTGGCCATGTTTTTTTGAATATGACATCATCATCATAGAATCTCATTCAGGACATCACCCACTACATGCATACCAATCGGCATGTCAATCGGACAATCCCGTGAAGTGTAACAAATTCGTTGTTGTTATAGCGCCCCCTATGCTTGCAGTTGCACAACCAAGTACTTATGTCTTCCAACCCATATAGGGATCAAGCATGTGAAGTATCGTAACATTCGGAGAAAGCGTTTGCGAGTTATAGCTGTATTTGTCTGATTTTTGGAACGCAAGCTCCAGCCCTGATTTTAGGCGTAGTCTGTGTAGTGATAAAAAACTTTTTTTGATAATTATTAAAGTTCAGGTTCTTAGGATTCTGCTGATACCACATATGTCCATATTGGGTACATTTCCAGAGACTAGTTCGCGCTCAAAAATGTGTGCGATTTTGCATATTATACAAATTAGCTCAAAATCTACGTGGGCGGAGCTTATGGGTTCTTGAGGCTTTTTTGTAGGGTCTGACCTGAGGAATCAGGGGAAAAAAAGAATTTCGTCTCTACGCCACACAGGGTAGGAGAAATAGGGAGTGATACGTTCCGCGTCGCTATAGCGCCACCATCAGGCTGATCAGGCTGATTCTTTGCACCTGAGTTTACTTTGCGCCGGGAGGGTTTACTACCAATTGACCAAACGGCAAGTCTGTAGGACCTACGGTTTGGGCTGCCCATCGCGTTTCATCGGAGAAAAAGAAGAAGAAGAAGAAGAAGAGGAAACAGACTAAAAACAATAGGGCTCCAGCACTTGCAGTGCTTGGACCCCTAATAAATATACTATAAAAAAGGGTATTTGAAGAGACCGACAGATTTAAACTATCAGCCAGCCTCTTTAGCAATGACCTTTTGTGTCTTGCTCTGCTTGTGTAAGGTGTCAATGGTTGTCTTTTGGACAACAGTCAAGTCAGCGGTCTTCCCCATGATTGTGGAGCCCACAGAACTAGACTGAGAGACCATTTAAAGGCCTTGCAGGTGTTTTGAGATAATTAGCTGATTAGAGTGTGGCACCAGGTGTCTTCAATACTGAACCTTCTCACAATATTCTAATTTTCTGAGATACTGAATTTGGGGTTTTTATTAGTTGTCAGATATAATCATCAAGTTAAAAGAAATAAACATTTGAAATATATCAGTCTGTGTGTAATGAATGAGTATAATATAGAAGTTTCACTTTTTTAATGGAATTACTGAGATAAATCAAATTCTTCATGATATTATAATTGTATGACCAGCACCTGTGTGTGTGTGTATATATATATCAGTGGCGATTGCTCTAAGACTGCAAGGGAAGCTCAGCTTCCCCTAAAATGTCAAAAAATAAGTGATCAAATATATACTGTTGTGTGTACATGTCATTGAATAAATATGCACTACAACGCACAACTTTTGTTCAGAATCAGCTTCTTATCACATGGCTTTCCTCTCAATCTTTCGCGCAGATTCACAGTGATTTAAACAGTGCGGACGCTGAGCGTCCACAGAGATCAATAGCGAAGCAGCAAAGGGCAGCGAAACGAGACGAGTCATTGGATAAATGCTGGGCTTTGTTCCGCCCATCGGACGCTCAGCGTCTCTGGGGGTCTATGGGGCAGTGGGCTGGCCTCGGCTGGCCCGGACGTTCAGCTTCTGCATGATGATTGGATGATCTGTCTGAGGCTGAATCCCTTTTTGATTGACAGCGAAATGAGCGAATCAGCGATCCTTTGGTTTAAAGATCCATGGGAGCATTACATTTTCATTCTGTTCTGAGTTGAACCAGACTTTCTTAAACCTTTTACACTTCTTTGTTAAAAACGACTAGCGACAAATTGAGCTTCTCTTTCTGGTGGGTTTTTTTGTAGCTGCTTGTGTTTGGAGACTGACTTCTATCACTCTTTCTGACTTCTATCGCAGTTTCTAGCGGGTGCTGCTGAGCCCCTCCACTGTCACAAAGCACTCACAGGCGGACACACTTCACATGGGCCAAGGCCGTTTAAGCAGCCTAGCTCTGCTGGCCATTGAGAGGACACTAGTCAAGTCCCTGGAAAAGACGCCTTGTTGGTACGACAGGGTCACAGATCATTAATATGGCGGATGCTGGTCTTTCAAAGAGGGGAAGCTCAATTTCGGCCTACATCATAAAATGTGTCGGTTTATTTATACGTTAATTATATATATATATATATATATATATATATATATATATATATATAGAGAGAGAGAGAGAGAGAGAGACAGACAGACAGACACTGAGAAGCCATTTGGTAAAAATGACCTAATTTCTACGCTCATTATCCATTTTATCAGACTATAGTTCATCTGTTTCTCTGCACCCCTTACACAATTGACAATAAAATTGACAATGAGTATAAATATTAGAGTGAGATTATTTCTTTGCCAGACAGCAAATAAAACTTACAAGGAATGTAGATTTACTTTTAATTCAGGTATATTTATACATGAGAATACATATATTTGTATGTGGATAAAATGATGACTGCTGTATGAAAACTCCCAAGATAATGGCTTAGCTTATAACAAACAGCATTCACGTATGACACCTACGTAAACAGTGAGGGGTAAACACAATTATAATTAAATGTTTGGAATAGATTTTGTAAGCAGCATAATGAATGTGGATTTATTTTTATTGAATCAGGATGCAACTGATTTGCACTTCAATTCAATGCAAATCTGTCTGAAACATTACACTATCCTGTGTTAAAATGCCATCACCAAACCTCCCCATGTAAAACAACTCTGCTGTACCTCTCTGAATAGTATTTTACATAAAATGTACCTGAAGTTTGCGAGCATGGTAGCGCTTACTAGTCTCTTCTTCCAGCTTGGCACTGTAGAGCTTGGCCCGCAGCACCTTCATGGCCTTCTCCTTGTTTTTGATTTGTGAGCGCTCCTGCTGACACTCAGATACTATGCCTGCAGTTCCACAATGACCTCACATTAGGAAGTTTTGTAACTTTAAATATAGCATAATTAATTGATCAAATGTGAGGTTAAAAGCAATTTTGATCTTAAAGGAGCAATCTGTAGGATAATTACTGTAATTAGTCATGGATTGTCCAGGGTGTGTGATCATAGATTAAGGAAACAGTCAAAGCTAAAACAATGCTGCCTCTCAGCATTGCTAAAGCAGTATATTCTCCTTGAAGTGCTCAGTCCGGTGCGGAGCTCCTATGATCCCGGCCTCTGTCTAATGATTTTTCAGTCCGCCTGTGGCCAGGTCTACAAACAGTGTCTCGCAGCCATGAAATGACAGAGTGAACATAGTTAATGTTATATTTTACCGAACCCAGAAAGCCCCACTGCCCTCCTAAAAATCTCCATGACCAGAGACGGAGTAACCTAAGAGGAAATTGGCCCTGTGTTTGAAAAGTGACTAGACTAGCAGACTAGCAGCAGCACTACAGAACAGATAATTTCTGAAAAAATACAGAAGTACAGACGCCTATGTATTGATTAAAAGGAGTAAACGCCATAGGTTGTGTTTTTTAATTTAAAGAAAGTGAGGCACAGCAACGTTGAAAGGTGTTAGGACTGTGTTTTGTATGAAGAAGTTGATTAACAACATGACTGAAAAGTGTAAATACCATTGTGTGTTTGTTTTAAAGAAATTGATGCAGATTCATGTGTTTCTCCTTGGTGTGTTTTAAAAGCCTTGAATATTGACCTATTTAAGGTGGAATGGAGAAATCAAGCGTGGTAGTACACAGCAAATATAACCGTTTCTCTAGTAGGTAGATGTTTTAGTGACATGATGTACACTTGGTCGTGTGCTTTAAATAGATAAAAAGGGGAATAAAAGTGTTTCAAAACAAGTTTTGTTTATAAATCCTAACTCTAGCTTTAGTTTCGCATAGCTGTTTAAGGTGGAAATGAGTATTCAATAAGAAACTAGAGAAAAAAGCAAATAAGACTCTTAAACAGACCTATTTATGGTGGAACTAAATGCTTGAATATGAAAATTGTGAATAATTGGTTGAATAATACAACTGGATTGTGCGATTTACACTGATAAAGTGGAATAACTGTTGCTCCAAAAAGTTTCAAAAGCTTTAGCACTAGCTTCAGCTCCTAAGGTGGAACAGTGAATACAAGAAGCTGGCGGATAATGGCATTAGAACTCGTAAATGGACACACGTAAGCTGGAACAAATAGTTTGACTACGAAAATTGAGGATATGATCTGCCTCCTAAATGACATTTATGGTGGAAGGGAAAATCGATAAGTGAGGCAAGCCATGTCTAGTCAAACCATGAATACTTTTCTGTGTAAATGTGTTGATTATGGCACATTCTTAACTATTATGGCCCAAGTTTTTAAACTTGTCTCTTGCTTGTTCGTTCAGTTTTCCTCAAATTGGCAAACTGTTCGAGCTTCACTTCTGGCGAGGAGGCAGACAGCTCTCTCCTTCACTGTTTTGAAACTGTATTACAGTTCCGATTTTAAACGCTTGGTGTCAATGTTACAGATTGCTCCTTTAAGGCGCACATTTGCATTCTGTGGGCTTCTTTTACCTGTTGGAATGTGTACAATCCTAACAGCACTGTCAGTAGTGTTGACATGTTGTCCTCCAGCTCCACTGGCTCTCTTCGTCTCAATTCTAAGATCTTTTGGGTTTATTGTAAAAGAAATCTATGAATATAAGAGAAATATTAGTGCAAATCTGAATAAAACAAATAGCTAATTATAAAACCTCATCATTTATATTACTGGTACATTATGGACAACACACCTCTGTTGGCTGAGGCAGTATTGCTACAGTCATTGTGCTGGTGTGCATGCGACCTTGCTTTTCTGTCTTTGGAACCCTTTGGACACGATGCACCCCTGCTTCAAACTTCATCTTCTTATAGCTCAGAGGACCATTTATACTGGCTGTGGCATTTCTTACTCCTCCTAGTAAAAAGAGCCAAAGATCACAGTTGTTTTTTTTTAAATGAATTGTTTGGCATTTTTCCATACATCACTCCGATAGTTTTAAATTGGAGCCACCAGGTTAGTGTTACCAAAAAAAAACCCACTGGAAGTCAATAGTCACAGACTTTTTCACAGTTACACAAACAATCATAAGGATGCTAGATTAAATTACTAACTTTTGTGTTCACTTGTAAAGCAACTATTAAATAGATTTTTAAAGTTGTGCCTATATGTCTGTAGGACATGCATGAATGTGAATGGAGGTGGACCCTGTGAAGGGGTTGTAATCTAGCAGATTATATAAAATGGCACCAGCAATGTTCAAATTCTGTAAGGTTTTCAATAATTACAGTATATGGTACAGTATACTGTCCTTTATTAATCAAAAACCATTGTGCTGAGCAGAAACAAATTAAATGCACTGTTGTGATCTGCATCCATTTAAACTCCAAACTCATATCTGATTCGACTGTAATAATGAACTTGAAAATATACTAGTCTTTAAATAAACAAACATTTAAATTTTATCTATAATGGAGATAATTATAGTAACATAGAACAAAATAATATTAATAATAAAAATAATAATAAGGAAATCCACTACAAGAGGGAACGTAGTTTTTTTTATGTGCACACTGATATTAAAAAGGAGTGGCATGGTGACAAAGCAGGTAGTGTCACAGTCACACAGCCCCAGGGACCTGGAGGTTGTGGGTATACTGAGGCGTTCCTAGGCCAGTTGAGGCATATAATCTCTCCAGCGTGTTCTGGGTCTTCCCTGGTGGCTCCTCCATGTTGAACATGCCCGGAACACCTCACCAGAAAAGCGTCCAGGAGGCATCCGGACCAGATGTCCAAACCACCTCAACTGGCTCATTTAGACGTGAAGGAGCAGCGGCTCCACTCTGAGTATTGAGTGAGAGTCCAGCCACCTGGAGGATACTCATCTTAGCCACTTGTACCTGCAATATCATTCTTTAGGTCATTACCTAAAGCTCATGACCATAGGTGAGTGTTGGGACGTAGATTGAACAGTAAATTGAGAGATTTGCTTTGCAGCTCAGCTCTCTCTTCACCACACGTGACCGGTACAGAGTCCGCATTACTGCAGACGCCGCACTGATCCACCTGTCAAGCTTTCCCTCACTCATGAAAAACACAATGAAATACTTGAAGTCCTTCACTTGAGGCAGGATCTCACTTCCAACCTGTAGAGAGCACTCCGCACTTTTCCGACCAAGTACCATAGACTCAGATTTGGAGGTGCTGATTGTCATCCCAGCCGCTTCACACTTGGCTGTAGACTGGTCCTGCAATAGGAGGACCGCAAAAAGCAGACATGGGATCCTGAATCGGACACCTGTTATTTTAATATTTCATTGGATTCAATGCTCTCTGTGTTTTGTCAGTTTGTAGACTGCCCCTATAGGAAGAATGGACCATTGATCGCCTTTATGCCAATGTGAGGGATGCATACAACACCACACCCTGCCCCCTCTGGAAAAATCAGGCAATAGCCTTGTCTCTCTACAGGCTGTTTTGCTATTAAAAAGCCCTGGATACCCAGCAATATCAAAGACACCCTGAACAAGAAGAAGTGCACCTTTTAAAGACAAGAGGGAATAGAGGGAGAACTAAAAAGCTCATTTGCAAGAGACCAAAAAGTAATACAGAATGTGGAATACAAGGTATGGGGGAGTAACCAAGGTCTGTAATGGTATGAAGACCATTACAGGTTGTAAGCAGAGAACTGCTTACAATAAGCCAGAGCAAATGAGTTCAGTATCTTCTCTAACCTGTTCGGCTTCATGTTTCAATACAGCTCCTGTATTTCCAACAGTCACAAACACACCCACCCCTACCCACTCTTGAAACTTCATTCTCTGCTTGTCTAGCTATTAACACCTCACCTAACCCCATAGATATACATGTGCCACTCCCCAAGACTGAGAGTGCAGACATCAAAGCCCTATCTCATGCCTCTTTCCTGTGCCCAAGAAGGGGCACCCCACTGTGCTTAATGACTTCAGTCTTGTTACATTACCATTGCACATTATGAAGACCCTGGAGAGACTGCTTCTACACCTTTTAAGACCCCAGGTTTTACATGCAATGGACCCCCTACAGATTGCCTACCAGGAGAAGGTAGGAGTAGAGATTGGCCCACAAGGGAAGTAGTACTGTGAGAATATATATATATATATATATATATATATATATATATATATATATATATATATATATATATATATATATATAATTTATATATATATATAATCATCATAATGATATTATACAGGTATATAAATAACAATATGCTGCCATCAAGACAATGTCTTTTCCACAGAAATCCATGGTTATTTCAGCAAGACAGGCATCATTCTGTACTTGCTACAACAACATGGCTTTGTAGACACAGATTGTGCATGCTTGACTAGTTTGACTGCAGTCCAGATTTGTCTCCTATGTCACATCATGAAGAGCAAAATCAGACAATGGCAACCGCAGACTGTTGAGCAGCTGAAGCCTGATGTTACACCCAATTTTTAAGCAAAGTTTTAATTAGTATTTTCAGTTCCCAAATGATTAAGTGCAATTAACAGGAAAGCTGATGTAGCACTCAGGTAAACATGCCTTTGCTCCAACTTTTTTTGGACTGTGTTGCAGATACCAAATTATAATAAATCATATAAATGTGTTTATATATACACAAAATACAAAAAAAAAAAAAAACTTGTCACAGATTCTAGTTTTTACTGCATTTTACAAAATGTTTCAACATTTCTGGAAATTGGATTTGAACTTAATGCAGTAAAAGCTAAAGGCTACTGAATATGTTTGCAATAATACTTTTTATATATTTATTTTACATTTTATAGTGTGGGTGGCACGGTGGTGCAACAGGTAGTTTCGCAGTCACACAGCTCCAGGGGCCTGGAGGTTGTGGGTTCGATTCCCCGCTCTGGGTGACTGTCTGTGAGGAGTTGGTGTGTTCTCCCCGTGTCCGCGTGGGTTTCCTCCGGGTGCTCCGCTTTCCTCCCACAGTCCAAAAACACATGATGCAGGTGGATTGGCAACTCAAAAGTGTCCGTAGGTGTGAGTGTGTGAGTGAATGTGTGTGTGTGTCTGTGTTGCCCTGTGAAGGACTGGCGCCCCCTCCAGGGTGTATTCCCACCTTGCGCCCAATGATTCCAGGTAGGCTCTGGACCCACCGCGACCCTGAACTGGATAAGCGGTTACAGATAATGAATGAATTTTCTAGTGTTTTAGTCATTTTCATACGAAGTGTAGTCTACAGGGGGAAAAATTCCCCTCACTCCTCAACTGCTAACACCTATGGGCATAACCATTGGCTTGCCAGTCTCTGTATTCCATTTTTTCATGGGCTCACATGAAACATCTGCATGAATAATCATGTGCTTCATATGGACAATGTGGAATTTATACACTGAATGGCTGAACTTGATTTCACATACTAAAACGGATTCATCAACACTGCTCAATTATCTGTTGTTTCCATGAATCACAGTAAGATCTGCACTTCTTTTCATGAAGTTTGAAAGTGTCCTAAACTGCTCTGCCAGACTTATTTCACTGTGTATGACACTTTGTTTTTTTAAACACATTTAAATATTGATTTTATATCTTTATCTTATATTTTACCTATGTAACCCTATGCCCCACATTTTATTTATACAAAACATTTATCCTGTTTCTGTGACACTCATTTCCCCCAGGATAATGCCCATGTGCTGTATTGCAGTGACAATTGAATTCTAGCGCCAGTGCTACATTAAAGAAGCAAAACAAAGACATAAAACTATCTTGACTGATAACTACATTTGGTTTAAGAGGAAAACAGGTCATATTTTGCTGTATTTTTTGTTTTTAGAGCTGTGGAGCACAAAAAAAAGTATCATTTAACCTTATTTATTTATATTTATATAATATATTTGATGATTAATCAACTGCAAGAACGATAAACCAACCAATGTCACTTGGCATGAACTCCAAAGTGTCGAAACTCCAGCCGTGGAAAGCAGCAAAGTTCTGGTACATGTCGAATATCTCAGCGGTGAAAAGCATGGCCTCTTGACCACCGACTCCAGCAGAGACTTCCAGAACCAGGTCACTCATATCTGACTCCTCTTCAGGGATCAGAAGAGAGAGAATCTACCACAGTCAAAGGGCCATATCACATTAAATATTCGAAAGTGTGAAATATTGCAGATAGGTAAAACTTGTAAAATTACGTTATCTTCAGTTTTGATGTCACAAAAAACTCTCTTTTACTATGCAAATATATAGTCTTTGTCAATTTTATATACAACGACATACCTCTTGTTTGATATCTTGAACAGCGGACTGAAAGGCATCCTTCTCTGCCTGTGCAAGTTCATGTAGATCTGGGTCATTTTCTGAAAAGAGAGTTAAGGCATTAAAATGGAAAACTTTTAGTTTTCAGTGCAATGTACAATTTAGTCTCTGAGATGTAAACAAATTCATTCAGACTGCTTCAATGTGATGGTGAACTTTTATTTAAAAAAAAAAAAAAAAAAAAAAAAAAAAAAAAAAAAAAAAAAAAAAAACCTTTCTTATTTGGATTTCTCTACAGTGGTGGTAATGACCTGCATCTTTCTATAGAATGGTTATAATAGTAAGATAGCTTTAAATATGAATATAGCTAATTTTTTTCTATGGGTATTATATTACTTTGTCCTAGAATGCCCTGCACATGCCTCTAGTAGTTTTTAAAATAGTAGTTCAGTAGGAAAAAAGGTAGTAGTACATTATCACAATTATTTTTTTATAAAACAATATCTGGACCATCAGGCAACAATATTCAGGGGAAAAAAATAATTATATATATATATATATATATATATATATATATATATATATATATATAAAAAAAGTGAGGCCTTTAGAGACACCTCATGCATCTTGTTTCTCTCACCAGTCTTGTGACCAGACGATATGTTAGAAATGTGAGTTAAATTTGCCATATTTTCAAATGGATCTTCCTCCTGTTAAGAAATTGCCAATATATTTAGCAATAATTAGATACTCAGTATTAAACCTATTTTAAAATGGCTTGGCCTCCCCTATATGGGAATCTCTGCCATGGAGCATAAGCTCATTCATTTACTGAGTACAAAATGAATTAATCTCAGGCTAGCTGCACAAAATAGGAAAATCAGGAAAATACTAAATTAACATTTACTGCATTTTCCAATGCTGTTTGGTTCTTTTTGGTGGTCAAAGTGACTAACTATTCCTTTAAATTACAATAATAAAAAAAAAAAAAATAATTGGAGACAGATTTGGATATCCCACTCTATTCTTGCCTTTCAGTAACGCTTCAGTCTCCTCAAAGTCTTTTTGTTTTTCCTCTAGTTCTCTGATTTTTTGGACCAGGGGTCCTAAAGCTGTCAGTCTTGCTCTTTTTGCTCTGAAGTCCTCGTCATCCATGTGACTGTCAACAGAGTTAACAGCCTGGAAACACTGGTCATACTCAGTCTTTACTTTCTGGAGGTGTCTGTGTACAGATTTCCTTATAAAGATCTCGTCCACAGTCAGGAGCTTTGTGTTCAGTGCAGAGCATGAAGTGTGAAATTCTCTCCGGTGTTTCCACAGTGTGTGGATGTTGTGGCCACCTCTGGTCCTGGTTGTGTTGTCAGTAATTTGGATATGAACTCTTCTGAGGTCCAGTCTTGCTGCGGATATCCTCCACTCTCTGGGGTTAGAGACTCTTCTGTTGATTAAAGTGTTCAAAGTCGGTCTCACCGCGCCTAGCTGCACACGACAACACAAAGACATCCTTGATATTAGCGCTTTATAGTGCGCAACACTTAAACAATCTTTAATGTGTCCACAGTGGAGCCCACTTCACCTCCATGCATGTTTCCGCACTATAACACTCCCACGTTTGCTGCCTTGTTTCAAAATAAAAGTCTTCGATGTTTACACACATTTCTCCTCATAATATATTGTTGATATATAGTGTATGAAATGTTAATGTTTAGGCACTTTGGAGTAACATCAATTAAGTCTCATTATTAACTCAATATAGGTCTCGTTTAATTCTACAATATATTGGCATATAAAGAAATAAACATGAAAGGTTTTATGTCGAAACACGATGATTTAATGTGAAATGGTTTCACTGCAAGAACTTTCCAACTCAGATTTTTTTTTCAGTGGTGAGGACCCAGTTAGAAACATCTAAAACACTACAAGACCTCACATTTTTCAGTGTTTCATTAACAGGTTTTTATTTATGTATTTGTTTTACTCATAACCTTACCTGTAGTCCTAAAATCGTCAAAACGTGTCTAAATATTGCATTTAAAATATCATATCTTAGTTAACACCAAACCTTACATTATTTGTAATGATAAATGTCATATAGACGTTCTTTGATCTTATTGGGTTTATATAGGACTAGTTGTAGTTCCGCTTTAAGTACGTTACTAACGTGCTGGCATTCACTGGTTTTACATTGTGTTCTAAACACCTCTGATTATGAGTGTTATTATGAGGCTGCTTTAGGGTGCCCTCGTTGTGGACACAGACGTCCAGTTGTGTACTCCCGGCTTGCATTTTCAATGGGACATTCTGGAACAGGTGTCAATGGGTTTAAGGTGTGTGTATGTGTGTCTACCCAGAGAGCACTGCTAAGCGTGGTATATTATTATTTTACACACTGTTCAGTGCAGCAGTGTGCAGTTCGGGCACAGCCAGAGACTAACATCAACTTGCTGCATGTTTAGAGCTCATTCTCACAACCTGAACACAGCTAATATTAACGTCCACTAACTCTCAGATCCTCCTGCGTTTTCCTAAATATACAAGTCGCTTAAATAACTGTAATTAGCCATCTTTGTGCTCTCGCTACTGACCTCAAACCCAGAGTTGGTAAAAACTAACTTTATAAACCAGATTCTGGCGGTGAATCGGAGGCCAGTGAAGCTGATGATTGGAGCAGCTTTCAAAATAAAAGTAAAAAAAAAAGCATCATCGTTGTCTGATTATACACACGTATCTCCGGCTAACTTTTCATGAACAGAAAAATACTATTTCTCTGACGGCAACAGTATAAATAAAGCACAGATAACACGATTTATACCCTTTCGATATGTAAAAATATTTTTATTATAATTTATTTTATATTTTTATATGTCCAAACATTTTATATGTAAAATTGATTTGTGTGTATTGTAGAGAGCAAATATTGACAAACGCGGATTTCTTTTAGTGGATCACAACGAACCACGTCCAACTGTAACCACAGCGTATTCTCCTAAATACTGCCGCTATAATTCCATCTTTTGGCAAAAGCAGAGTCTATCATTACTATACTTGATCAAAATCAGGATATTTAATCCTTATTGTGATTACATATGGAATATTGGATGGCACAGTCACACAGCTCCAAAGCCCTGGATGTTGTGGATTCAAGTCCTGCTCCGGGTGACTGTCTGAGGAGTTTGTAGTGATGTGTCGGTCGCGAACGAACCGGTTCAAAGAGCCGGCTCTTGTAAGTGAACGATGAGAGTCGGTTCCCGTCTAAGACCGAGCCATTTTTTCTAAGGCTTGTCATTCAACCAATCAGAGAACAACAAGCAAGGTGTTTAAATAAAAAAAAACAGTTATTTATACAATTGAATGTGTGGGTGCAATCAGTGAGTTATTACAAGACAGCCATAAAAATAATTGGCCATTGCAAAACTATTTATTATTTTAATATTAAACAATAATATTTTGTCCCTATAGTCATGTAAAATGTAGGAAATATTGTTCTGTACAAGTGGAAATAAGTGGTAAAACAAAGAGCCATTTAAGAGCCAAGAGCCGAGCCAAAAGAGCCGAAATTCCTATCACTAATTTGGTGTGTTCTCCCCGTGTCCGTTTGGGTACCCTCCGGCTGTGTCGCCCTGTTAAGGACTGGCGCCCCGTCCAGGGTGTGTTCTTGGAATTGCACCCAATGATTTCAGGTAGGTTCCAGACCCACCGTGGCCCTGAACTGGATGAGTGGTTACAGACAATGAATGAATGATCTAATATTTCAGATGAGATCAGTTATCTTTAGCATGAAACACTCAGAGCGGACTGGGAGAGGGGAGATACGTGGTTTTGATGGACAGGTATAGCAGCCAAAGAAACTGATTTTTCAGCTTTTCATTGGTCATTTTGATATTAGCTGCTATAAACAGACAGCAATTAATGCCCACATTTAACAGGTAAAAATGGGAAAACCACAAAAATGGAGATACGTGTTTTTAATCTGACAGTGAGAGCATGTTCTCTCTCAGTAGTATAATTTTTTTGGTGAGGACAAATGCAGCTTTATCCAATTTTGCGGGGGACACGTACCCCCATCCCCTGTGTTTCCTACGCCAATGGGCAATACAAATGGTCTGTGAATCAGTAGTGTAACTGGAGCATCATCTGATATATTTGGGATTAATTGGATTGAGTTTTGCGACCCAGAACATATGTGCCTCAGGAAAGTTCTTGGGGCTAAATTCCACAAAATCCTCACAGAACCAGACAGGACACCCATGTGAGGTTCATATGGGCAGCCCAGCAGGGTATCACAGGTTAAATGTTAAACCCCACATACTGATGCACCCCAGGGGGTGTAATGGAAGCAGGATGCGTTTAAGATAGGACCAATGTGGGCAGCACATCTAAAATAACAAAATCTGTCTTAATTAAGACGTAACCCACTATGGCCTCTTGACATGACTTGGTGACACGGAGGTCAAGCTCTCTGGCACATGCAGGTTTGAGCAGGAAACTGCAAATCTTAAAGCGTGTTCAGGGGAAATATAGGTGCTCTCTTATGGAAAAAACTAGCCGGACAACTGGCAGTAGCTATTGGCAGTTGTAGCTCTGTCGGTCCTTATTAGAGCATTAATTCATCCATCAATGCAGTCATGCATTCATTGTCTGCAACTGCTTAAACAACTCACGGACACGATGGTGTAATTTGTCTGGATCATTTTCAGTTCTGCAGTGACACCTGTAGTGGTGGTGTGCAAAGAACCAGACTGTGGGGCTTTTGAGCTGCAGGTGAGTGGTAAGTAGAGATAAAGAGGGGGACCAGTTCCATATTAATATATTTGCACATAAAACATCTGCTTTTTTAAAAATTGTGCCAAACAATCCGTGGCTGTAAACACACACACAAACACACAGTGGCAGGCAGGCATTCAAGCACCCACTCTTAAAATTAAAGGTGCTACAAAAGGTTCTTGGAGCGATATCATAGAAGAACCATATTTGGTTCCATTAAGAAACATTTTTGCTAATAAATTTAAATAAGTAAAGGACCTTAAGATCAAGTGGTGGAATTTTAAACCTTTGAAAGGTTCTTAGCACTCACACAACTTTTAAACAAAAATTTAATTTAACAAATGTTAAAAAGTTAAAAGTTTTTTTTATGGAACCAAACTGTGTTCTTCTATGGCATTACTCAAAGAACCCTTTGCAGCACCTTCATTTTTAAGAGTGTGGTTAGCAATTGAGTGTTAGGTGCCTTACTTAAGGGCACCTCAGTGGTGGATGGCGAGGGAGTAGACAATGCTTTCACTCCCACTGTCCCAGTTTTCCTGCTGGTCCAGGGGATTAAACCAATGACCTTCTGATCACAAGCCCATTTCTCTAAAAATAAGGTCACAAATGTCACATCTAATAACGTCTAGATATTTCAGTTCAGATAAGTTCATGTACAAAGTTGACTTAGAGATTTATTCAAAGGGGAAGGAAGTCTGCATGTGAAACTGTGTGAGAAGGTGTCCACAAATATTAAAAACAGACTTGAAGTGTTTAGGTTTTGTTCAGTTAGTATTTCAGACTCAACATAGTAGTAGTCATAGAACTGCTTTACTTGTGTATTAGAATATACTTTTGTGTGAGGCTGTAGCTCCGAAATTCGTTTTGAAATGTTTTACTTTTATAAAGTGCAAACTGGTAGGCCTCCAGTATTTACTAAACAACACCTGAAAGCAGCTGGTGACTGAATTGGATACTTGTGCCATATTCTTACGCTTTTGTCACTGCTGCAGTGCATTTGGCACTTCTAAACAGCCTCTTGTTCCAAGATGGTCATCATTTCATGTCCTCAGATGCACCAGAACATTTTGCTGTATTGCTCCACATTAAATGTATAAAGGAGCCAATTACTTGGGTCACTGCGTATTTTTTAGTGGGTGGTGTATAGACTGAATCTCTGAACTCAAGCACCCTTGAAAAGAAAACAAAACAAAAGAAAACTACTCCCTTTGTATAATGAATTTAATATGATATAATATAATAATCTAATATAATAATGATATTAGCCAGGCTACTAGGGGGATGTTATATTTCTGATATATGATTATCTTCAGGTATTTAAAACCTTCAGGAAATGCAAAACAATTTCATTATTTCATATGACTATGTGTAAACAATTGAAATGCCTTGGTCAAATTACATATATTAGTGTTTTCTAATTATAGACATATGGACATAGAGAAAAAAAAATAACAATGACATTTGTTCTGCAAATTTTAGGACATAGTTTCTATTTATTTCACAAATTGGGGCGTGGGGGGAGGAGGGGGGGGGGGTTAAATCGAAAAGTTTTGCACAGGTTTGATTTTTTCCCAATATTTAATTCAACATGTAACTGTATATGCATTAAAGTATTCAGAAATATGTTTGTAGATGATGTTTCCTTTTCACCTGAAACTCAAAACAGTCTTTGATGTAGTGTACCCACCCATATTGGGTATTTATTGGCAGCACAGCTGGATAGTGGATAGTGGGAAACAAGCTTTCTCCACGGGTTAAATGTTAGCTCCACATATGGATGATCTCCAGGGTCAGTGATAGGACCAGGAAGGGTTAAACATACGACCCATCTGAGCCAATATGGGCTGCCCACCTGAAAACACAAACTTTCTTCAAATGAAGAGAATCCACTGTGGGTCCTAAATGTAGAGAAATATTGGGTGCTGAATCCAGCTATCAACCATACCTTGATTTCTGAGAGTGTGGGAAACTGTTGCATACAACTAAACATGTATGTTAACAGGGCTATATGTTTTATACACTAAGACAATACACTTGTACAATGCATTCCTACCCTGCTCCAGAAATTACAAGCAGACTCTGCAGTGCTTAGCCCAGAGTAGCAACATCAGAGTCTCTGTTCTCCCTGGTCAGTGAAGCATCTCAATGGTTTAAAGCTGAAATGTTAAGGTAAAAATACTACCTTAAGTATTTGCATAATATACATTGTAAAGAAACTTACCAACTCAGATTTACTTATGGGAACCAGTGAATTCAAAGTCTTCACCACAAATGTTGCCACCTAGCAAATATTGTGTATGTCACATGTTTATAATAATAAATTAATGTTATATGTAAAAACCGCCTTGATGTCTCTGTGGTGAATGGTGTTGTGTGTCTGGTGGTCTTAGATTCGATTGTGTGTTTGTGGTGGGGGGCATGATTCAGTGAATGGACCATGGACATATTCAGCTTGGTATATCTCTCAAGAATAGATCATTTCATATCAAACTTCTATTCACATTTGAATGATTTATTCTGGGAAATGGGTAAAATGTGTAGAGTCCCCCAAGATTTTTTAGCACAATATAATTTAATATTATTCAGCTCTACGTCAATCACATTGGGAGTGGATAGGCCTGTAAAATCCATGTCAGGACAAGGGCAAGCCAAGCTGTGGGTCAAACCTGGAAATTACTAAGCTCAGGCATTACATTCCTTGGCAGAGGATGAAAAAAAGTTTGGAAAAAACTGGGTTAATCCTGTTCAGAGTTGCATGTTAATTAGGGAAGGTAATTATGTTTTTTTTTTTTTTTTTTTGCAAAGGTCAAAAAGATGTGCTGCGTCTCTGGTGGTCTCAGGCTCAGCTGTGGTGGCAATGCCAGTGTGTGGTTAATGGACAGTTGACCTATTCACAGATCAGCTAGTTAACTTAATTTCTTATCATATTTTTTGGTGAGTTGAATGGCAGAAACAATGTAAAGTAGCACATGTCAAGCTTGATTTCCCCCTAGCTCTCTAA
This sequence comes from Hoplias malabaricus, assembly GCF_029633855.1. Classification (NCBI taxonomy): domain Eukaryota; kingdom Metazoa; phylum Chordata; class Actinopteri; order Characiformes; family Erythrinidae; genus Hoplias; species Hoplias malabaricus. Next base: position 26,323,176 of record NC_089807.1, read on the forward strand.
GCTGAAAAGTTTTAAAAACACTGGGATGGCTACCCCAGAGCCCAGACCACAGTGTCGTATGGAATTAATTGGATTATGAAAAGCAGAAACTGCAAACAATGAGTAACAGTTAAACTCTGGAGTTGTATAAAAATCTTCCAACAGATTTCTTGCAGTTAAGAGCAAGTCTCTTAACAAGAATGGAACTGTAACTAAGGCAAATTGCATGCACTGTGGTTATAATGTGTGTTTATGTAGGTCTAGTTCTTTGTGACACATCTAAATGAAACCTACTCTTTATTAACCACCACTGTAGAAAATAAAAGATTGCTATTAACCACTGTAAATTCTTTTACTGTAGAATTATTCTTGGTCACTGTCCAGCACTGGTTAGGTCTGCATATGTTATTCAAATAGTCATGTGTCCTTCATGTTTTACAGTCACCTGTTTGGTGAAATATTACTCCACACAAGCTGAGCTCTATTTATAATATCGGAGAGCAGCATGTGACACCACTGCCTTCATGTCACAGTGGTACATTGGCACAGTTGTGTGCAGTGTGGGACAATCGGGCACGTAGGTAATGAATGGAGGGTCAAGACTGTATTTAACAGCATAAGAATAGGTTGTTTCATTTTTATTTTGGCTTAACTGTGTTCTGAGAACATCTTAAGCATAAGTAAACTGCATTCAAGTGCTGATATGTAATTTTGTATATTAATGAATGTAATTAATTGTAAATGTAAATTTTGTATATGACTGTGATATGTAATTAATGAATGTTCTTATGTAATTTAATTAAGCTAACACAGCCATTACAGATAATATTACAAAAAAAAACATTTATTTAACAGAAATCTACATATATCCGGAAGTTAAATAGTGCTTTCTAAAGTGCTGAGCCTTAAGCAGCAAAAACAGAGACTCTGTTCTCCCTATTACATGCCAGAGGTACATCAGTGATTCTGAAATTGTAATTTTAAGGTAAAAATACTTGTTTAAAAAATATATTTTTAGTGTTGTTCTAAAGAACCATACTAAGTACTGCCACTCATAGTGTTGATTTAACACTGGTAAATTTGCTGCATGAACCAAAGTATTGAGACACACTCCCTAGTCATTGAATTCATACTCATGCAGTCTGCCTTTACAAACATTTGTTAAAGTATGTGTCATTCTAAAAATGTCACTGAATTTGAGGGTGGTACTAAAATAGGATTCCACCTTTAAAGTACATTTGTAAATTTGAATCCCTCCTAGATATTCCATGATCAACTGTGGATATTATTGAAAAATGTAGGTGTTTAAGAACCACAGCATCTCATACATGTAAAGTTACTGAAAGAAGTCAACATGTGCTGAGGTACACATTACGTAAAAATCGCCAACACTCTGCTGAATGAGTAACTGCAGTGTCTGTTCAAAACCTCCGCTGGCATTAACGTTAGCAGAAAACTGTGCACTGGAGGCCAAGTGTGAGATGAAAACCCACTAGAATCACAAGCAGAGGAAACATGTTCGGTGGAGTGACAAATCATGCTTCTCTGTCTAATAGTCTGATAGACAAGTCTGGTTTTGGCAAATGCCAGAAGAACATTACCTGCCTGGTTGCATTGCCCTAACTGTAGAGTTTGGTGCACTAGGGATAATGCTATGAGGTAGTTTTTCAGGGACAGGACTAGGCCCCTTAGTTCCAGTGAAGGGCAATCTTAATGCTTTAGCATACCAAGATCTTTTTACAATCATGTTTCCAACATTATAGGAACAGTCCTTGGGAAGGCCCGTTTTTGTTCCTGCATAACTGTGCCCCTGTGCACAAAGCAAGGTCCATAAAGGCTTGTTTGGGTGAGCTTGGTGTGGAAGAGTCCTGACCTCTACTCCATCAAATACCTTTGATATGAACTAGTATGGAGATGATGAACAATACCCTCTCGTCCAACATCAGTGTCTGACCTCAAAAATGCTCTGGAATGTTATGAATTCTCCTGTAGGTGTTCCAATATTTTTGTTCATATTGTTTGATATTAGTCTAAATATTCTTTCCCACAGATTTGTTTTGAAATTTCATTAATGCTGCAGGAAAATATCAAATTCCGTTCATCAAATCATGTCTTATGTTCAGTTAATCACCAGTTGTAACTACAGAGCAGCGAAGGAAGGCTGTTCTGTGTGGAGTGGCCTTATTATTGACTTTTGAATATGCTCAAGACCAAAACTGCAATGTGTTACATCGGGGAGGAGGAACATTTCTCATAAATGCGTAGTGCAAAGGGCCATAGCCAACATTAAAACTACTGAATGCAGGGCTTTCATGCTCACTGATGGAATTTGGAGCTGGCAACTCCTTAATGCTGCGCAGTGCAGCACTTGCATGGGAATCAGTGAGTAGCCTTTAAGCCATTGTTATTAACACCTAAAGCAGCTCTGGAGGAAGGAAGCCCATGCAGAACAGGCCAGACAACGTGAGTCCATTTCTAATCAGCTATCTCATGCTGTAATTAAATGTAGTGTAGTTTTTGTTTTTCAAATGACAAGAGCGGCACTCCTTTTTCTGCAGTCTACACTTATTTATTTTGCAAGTTCTTATTCAGACAGTGTATCTTAATAACTCTGCTCATGAATTGCCTGTAGATTAATTTGACCAAACAAACATTTAACAACAACCTGGAAGTCTGACACACTACAGTCAGTGCTAGAGTATTGTCTTGATAGACAAATCATTTTCATGATCATAATCTTTAATAATAAAAAATAATTAACATTAGGTGTTCAAATACATTTTACTGTGTTTTTGTGTAACTAAGACATTCTCACTCTCATTTGTTATTTTATAGTAACTGCTATATAGTACTAAAATAGCAATTGTACTTTTATTCAGCAGATGACTTCACCTAATAATTAAGTAGTTTGAAAATTGCAAGTGAGAAGAATTTAAAGGTCACTGCATTCATCATGAGTGCAATCGAGCAAAATGTGCCACAAAACATGGAAATAATATTGTATCAAAAATATATGTGAGTTTTGGTTTAGATTAATTAAATTTGGTGAATTTGTTAGTATCAATCATGAATTTAGCATAATATAAATTCATTTGTAGGTTGTTGTAATCATTTTTAATACTATGCAACAAATGACAAAATAGTGGGAGAATGTTAAAATTTTTAATTACTATTATAAATTACACAAAACCTGTTTTAAAACTTATTTGTGCACCTAAGAGATCATTTTTCATTCATTCATTGTCTGTAACCAGGGTGCGAATTATACAATGACAACTGGGGTGGGGGGTGTTTTCTTCAGGTCATAATGGGACCAGTACAGCGCAGGTTATAATCCTTACAGAGTCTTGCTTGTTTACTGTAAAGTCTGCAGTACATTAATGATAAATCCATTACATCAGCTAATGTGTCACATACCATACAACAACATTTGCAGTCAGGGGTCAGTATATTATAGAGCAAAATTACACAATGTTATTGGTTACTACTATAAAAAATTAGGCTTTTACCTTACTAACATTAAAGGCAAAGACAACCCAATAATCAAAATCTGTCAAAAACCATGTGTTAATTAATTCTGAATAAATTGGAATAATGTCACTGAAAGTCACTGTAGCTTTGGCTTTTGTCTTATCTCATCCCTTCATACTGGGATCAATACAGCATCTACAATGTGAAATGTTAAGGGGAGAGTGGTATATATATTTATATTTATATTTATATATAATGCAGAAAATAGTGTCCACATAAAAAATAAACCTGACTTCTTTTTTTAAATGTTCTGTTTCACCTTAAAAGCTGATAAAGTTACGTTTGAAGCCTAAAAAATCCCCTGAAAACTCTAGATAGCCACTGACACGTAATGCCTTCTCTGGCTTACACAATCCACGTGAACAATAATATGCGTGGGGGAGTCCCCCAAAAAATGCTTTAATATATTTTTCACATGGGCAAATTATTATTATTATTATTATTATTAAGGATCACAAAAGCCACTTAAGTTTATCCCAAAATTACTAGATGGAGCTACACCAGAGAACACATTTCCTCTGATTCACTGCATAATTCTTGGAGCATTATGCTCCCAACATCAACACTTTGCATTGACACAAGGCGACCTCCAGCTTATTAATAATAAAAATTAATGCATATATTTCAAATTTTTCTAAAAACTATTGTTTGGCTTCTTGTGTTGTATACTGAATATACAAAACATTACACATCAGAAATCATATGTGATAAGTCTAAATTTTGGTGGGCTTTGTTTATGTGTTATGCATTTTTTCATGGTCGGCTTATACTTATAAGGTTTATTTGAATGTTTTTAATGTTTATGTACATTGTTTGCCTGCTATTGCCCACTGGGTGTGGGTCTTCCCACCTGTCTTCCCCAGTTTACCTCTTTGACTAGAAATGTCCTGTGTGCAAAACTGTCCCACTGCTTGAACACTGAGCTGTGCATCTTTATGCTGCTGTGATAAGCACAACAGATTCCCCCGAAGCAGACCAAACCAATCTGAACATGTGAATGAGCAATGGGAAAATAGGAAAGCAATATTGTTTTCTTGGATGCTCAGGATTCTGGTACTTTAAGCAGAAACTGTAAACACACTCTTTTATGACTCATCACAGCAGGGAGTGTCATGAGAATGCCCTTAGAATAATAGCAGAGAATCAAAAGCAGCCACTGTGATTTAGGCAGACATTTGGTTTCAGAGGCAGTGAAGGGATAATCAGTCATATCTCTTTTTGATAAAATGCAAAATGTTTTAATGTGAGACATTAGACCTAACAATAATTATAAAACACTTAGGTCTCTCCCACACCAAAGCAAGGCTGTATTCTGTTTGAAACACCACAGACACCCGTTTGTTAGTCTTCCTGTGTTTACTTTCATTCCAGAAGTCACTTCCATCAATATTACAAACCTATGCTGCTTATTGGCCATGAGCAGACAGAGAAAGCCTAGCATACCGGACAGAGACACTTTGTTTTCTTTATCTATTTATTGACACTGTCCTGAAGTCAAGAGGGAGGGACCGTAGGGAATTGTTTCTTACCCTCCTCCAAAGTTTACATAGTGCAGTTTCTGCAGTGCTGAGCCCGGTGAAGCAACAACAGAGGCTCTGTTCTCACTATTACAGATCTGTAAATCATCTCAATAATTTTGAAGCTGTAATTTTAATGTAAAAATATTACTTAGTTTTGCTACTTTTGTAATTAAAATACTAAAATAGTGGGAGACAAGAAAAGACACAAATGCACTTCTGGCCCAGACTTAAATGGTAATAGTTCTTTACAGCAGCAAATCTGAGAAGTCATTTAGTCATGTATGAGAGTACCTGACTTTAGATTAGATGCCGATGTTTTCACAGTGTGTTACTTTACTGAGATCTCCACTAAAACTTAAGATGAGTCATTTCTCAAGAGAAATATGTGAGCAGCAGGGGACTTCAGCTGACGTCTTCCTTGTCTTTCCAACTGATTTCACAGTTGTCTTAAGCTTCCTTGAGTATTTGAACAACACTGTGTAAGTGTAACATATTATTATTATTATTATTCAAGGAGGAACTACAAGCATATTAAGGAGAATCATTTTGTTGTTTTTCTTTTCCACACATTATTTCCACTGTTCCTACACTGATACTAGCAAATGTGTCTCTCTGCACTATATCCTGTCTATAAAACTTGAGAGTCTTTATAGTGCTGACTCCTACAATTTGAGACAAAATTAACGCTCATTACATCTTAGATAAGCATACCATATAGATGACCCTAGGGCTATCTATCTTGTCTAAGAAATATTATCAAGTTGCGTAGTCTCAGACTTTCAGCTATTCAAAATATTTAATCCATAACTGGGAGACAGGCCAATGTAATTATGGACTGCAAAGTGGAATTCATAAATATTCTGATGCTTTTTTTTTTGACTGAACACGACTCTGTGCCCAATTTCAGCAGTTTTTGTTGTTATCCGTTCTTGCTGGAGTTTTTCGCCAGACACTGATCCAAGGAGCGTTTGAAGCTCTTTAATACACCACAGCATAATTTTACAAACTGCCGTTGTGAGTCAGATAAAACAAATCTGACCACTACTGCAGCTTGGAGATTTTACAAGTGGCTAGTTTGAGCTGGAGGTCTGCATTTTGACATGTAAACAAGACTCTCTGGCCAATTAGTGTAAAAAATAAGTTTGCACAATATATTTAGTACTTACTTGGCTTGCTTCGAACAAGGTACAAACAGGGTCTAAAAAGTACCAGGTTTCAGGGACCAGGTATCAGATAAAGAGCAGAGCCATGTTGAGTAGGTAACATGCAGTGGAAAAGCGCCAATAGTCTGAAGCAGGTAAAAATTTAAACACATTGAAACTTAAATGCTGCTACTGTCAGTAGCATGTTATGATCCAAGCATCATTGGGAGCCAAATGCCAGTATCCACATCTGAATTGTTTCCATTTAAGAGCTCTTCCTTTATCTAAATGAACTTCAAATCAGTGCCCTTATAGGAAAGTCTGCCCACTTGGTGACCATTTTGGCAACACTCCCTGACAATAGTTCCACCCATACAAGACAGGTCTCTCAATTGTGGAGAGATTAAGCCTAAGCAATGAATTAAAAACATTTTCAGCTTGTTTTGGCTAAGAAGTATGTGTATTTCTCCTAAACAGGGAGCCCCTTTTCCTATGGGACTTCTCATAAATATGGAACATTATGAGCATTTTGAGCTTTCCCAGTCATTTTTTCTTGTGATCTGAATTATCTTTCATAACATTTGTGTTTAGATGTCAGGGTTTATTATTAAATCACTTTTCACAATTATTGTCTACACTTCAAATTTTATATTTGTCTTTTATACCACCGCATTATAAAGTTTGCTCATCTTCACCTAATGGGAAGGTTTCTTGCTTTAATCCTGTCTCAGACCCCTGCTGATTCACAACAAAGAGTGTATCATAAGCTTTAACATTCATCACTGCAAGCCAATAGATCTAAATTTAGCAGGATCATCATCAAAAATAAAACCTTTTAATAAATCTCATCATGAAATGTGACACTGCAGCTTGGCAGACCCTGCTGGGAACAGATCTAATGATAGATCAGCACAGCCAATATTGGGATCTCTTGACCATCTCTTTGGTCAAGGTTATCATGGTCAATCATGGTCAAGGTTAGGAGTAGAAGTTGGGTCCGCCTCACTGAGGCAGAGAATAATGTGTGTGTGAGAAATGAGTAAGAATGAAAATTTTAGAAATTAAAAAAATAATAATTTATTTAACACAAAGTTCTACTTGGAGCAGCACAGTGGTGCAGCAGGTAGTGTCGCAGACACACAGCTCCAGGGTCCGGGGCTTGTGGGTTCAATTCCCGCTCCGGGTGATTGTCTGTGATGAGGAGTTTGGTGTGTTCTCCCCATGTCCGCATGGGTTTCTTCCGGGTCCTCCAGTTACCTCCCACGGTCAAAAAACACACATTGGTAGGTGGATTGGAGATTCAAAAGTGTCCATAGGTGTGAGTAAATATGAGTGTGTGTCACCCTGCAAAGGACTCGGGCCCCCTCCAGGGTGTGTTCCTGCCTTGTGCCCAATGATTTCGGGTAGGCTCTGGACCCACCGTGACCCTGTACTGGATAAGCTGTTACAGAGAATGAATAGGGCTGTCGCAATAACTGCAATGTGGTAGTACAGCGCTATTAACCACAAGGAATGGCAAGAACGTTCACCACCGTAGTGTAGGCATGTTTTCTTATTTTACACTTTGGTATGTGTGTGTATTTTATGTTTTCTCAACTGCTGGCATCTGAACAGCTGAGTGTCAGTCTTCATTTTATAAAATGGACATTCATTCATTCATTATCTGTAACCACTTATCCAGTTCAGGGTCGCGGTGGGTCCAGAGCCTACCTGGAATCATTGGGCACAAGGCGGGAATACACCCTGGAGGGGGCAAAATGGACACAATGTACATGAATTTACTGATTTTAATTATGTGGAATACCTTCAAATATAATTATGATGTACATAATTTAAAGATTTTTCTCATGAGCCCAGAAATGTGTGATTTTCTAGTGTGACCTTTACTAACATCACAGAGCAAATGTTCTGGATATCATCAACAACATGATTAACTAGATATTGAGTAAGACTTGTCTTGGCAGGGAAAAATAAGCTTTATATAAATGTCCATATCTATGGGAGCCAAAAGAAAGTTGAAATTTGTTTATCAGTTATTACACAATGGAATATATCTTTTATTAGAATATGATATGAAAATAAGCATCTGGCTGTTTAGATGGATTAATGAAATCAGTGGCATGTGAACAGGAAAATATACAAAACTAAAATTCATTTTAGCTGAATTATGAGGGCAGGTTGTGTAAAGTTCAAGGTGGAGAGTCAAATTGCTTAAAGCCCCCTCCAGTGAAATTTAAATCAATGTTTACCTTGTTAGCATGTATGTGTGGTGTCATGTATACACTAATATACATAACATGCAGATCACAATAAGCAGTCAGTGCCTATTGAAATTGAAGTGTTCCTAACAGTCTTAGACTGGCAAATTCAGACAGCCAGGGTTCTTACATCATGAATTTAAGGAGCCACCTTAAAAACAATCCTCCAAAAGTTGCATAGTGCAGGTTCTGCATTGCTGAGCCCAGAACAGGAAGGACAGAAGCTTTATTTTCCCAATTACAGGTCAGTGGAGCAACACAATTATGTTCACCTCACAAATTTGAAAATGTAAAAACTGTACTGTAAAAAGATCGTGTAGCGTGGATGTTTGGAGCACTTGGTGAAAATGCAGTTTTCTCCCCAGGTGCATCCTCAATTCGGCCACCTGCAGCAGGCTCTTCTTTTTTCTGGAAGGGTGTGGCTTCTGCCCCATTTTGTGATTAACTGGATAGAATGGCACTTTTCTACCTCAATTGCCCTAAAGTGTCAGCCAGTGTTTTGAGGACCATATTGTGGCAACATTTTTATCACCCCTGTCAAAGTGCAGTATTGCACCCTACCAGTGTGTGTGCCAGTGCACTTCTCCTTCCACATAACTTGCACAGCAGGTCCTCTCTTATTCCACATCTGTGCAAATTTGCTGGTATCAGAAGGGTATTGTACACTGATCTGAGCAGGAAAGATATGTGAAAGGGCTCTCCAGAGTTCAGACCATATGTAATTACTCAAGTTTTTTAACAGCAATATAATGTAACACATTTATTCTAGATTAATAATGTCCAAAGTATACAAAATAAAGAGGTTTTACAAAGTATGGGGAATTTTCTCAGAAACGGAAGATTGTCAATGGGTGAGTGTGTGTACCTAGCCACTGAAAAGTCCCAAAGCCCGGATAAATAGGGAGGATTGCGTCAGGAAGGGCATTCGGCGTAAAAGCTGGTGCGGATCGCGGTGGCGACCCCTGACGGGAGGGAGAAGCCAAAAGAAATCATATTTATTAATCTCTTTTATACTAGGGTGACCAGACGTCCTCTTTTACCTGGACATGTTCTCTTTTTTAGACTTAAAAAATGTCCGGGCGTATTTTCACAAACGTCCGTGATTTACTTTTTCTAGAGCTTACATAGAATTTTGAGTAGCGTTTCGTTCACAAACTGGTCCCGCCCTCCCCTACTCCGTTTGGTTCGCTTGCGTGAGAAGGGGGAGTGGTGAAGTAGCATAAAATCTTTGGATTGCACGGTCTGACTGTAGAGCTACCGTTATTGGTCGATAACCTCAACCTCATTGTCCCAACCAATAATTTGATCCCCTCCAAAATAAAACCCCGATCTGTCAACGTCTCATTAACCCAGAGGTGCAGAAGGGGTATCACATTTTCCACTCAATCATACGTCTCCGTAACTATGGAGAGAAATAAGTCTCAGAATAGTTGACACATGCGTAAATGTTAATCTACAAATTAAGTCACATGTGTTTCACTATTCACAAATAAATACATCAATCTGTGTCTCACGGTCTGCAATTTGTACAAATACAGTTAAATTCATATATGTTTATGGTTTTCATAGATATATCAATTTTATGTGGAAATAGGTACATTTGTTTACATTTACATTGCATGTATTTATAAATTTACAGTCTCGGATTTAAAATGTATTTGTAAATTGTAGAATCTGCGTTTGTGGATCAAGTCACTCACGTGTTTCTCGTGACATGTGTTGGATAATTTACTCTCGCGAGCTTTTGGATTTTGAGACTTTTCGTATTTCACCCGATCCACACACAAATGCAGGCTCATACACGAATGGGGCCAGCAGGTGAACGAGCTAACGCTAGGTGGCACTGTTGTTTCTCCAAGTGTTTCAGGGCTGCCCTGTCCATGTCAGCGCCGCCACAGAACGCTTTTCTGTAGGCGGGACTGTGACTCCATTGGCTGCCACACTAAATGATAGACAGCTAATTCTGACTGCGGATTGGGTAAATAAAAGTGATGACCAATAAGAAGCGCATTTTCTGCTTCGGAGCCGTGGGGTATCTTCCCCTCTCTCCGACTGAGGGAATGCAGTTTCTGTCTGTATCAAACAAATCATCCGTTAACAATCTTACCTCAAAAATACGGAACACTGCGTTTAAACATGATACGATTGTAAAGTATTTTATTTGACAACCCAAGTTTACCCAAGTGCTTGAGTTTACAGCTGGATTTTTCAATTTAAGGCACCTTCAAAAGTATTCCACATGATTACCCACGCCGAACTGCCTGTGATATGAAGCTGAATTCAGCAGCTTCTTTGGCGGCTTTTTGTTCGAAACTTGCGCAATAAATGTTGCGCCTTCATTTAAAGTGGCCCACACCTCCTAAAACAACAGTGCCACCTAGTGGTGATTAGTGCACCTGGCCACATTTGTGCCCAGACAGCTATGGAAGAATCGCACAAAAAAAATTCATCTCAAACGTAAAACTTCCATCCATACATTATCTGTAACCACTTATCCAGTTCAGGGTACCTGGAATCATTGGGTGCAAGGCAGGAATACACCATGGAGGGGGCGCCAGTCCTTCACAGGGCAACACAGACACACACACACACACACACGGACACTTTTGAGTCGCTAGTCCACCTACCAACGTGTATTTGGACTGTGGGAGGAGCACCTGGAGGAAACCCACGCAGACACAGGAAGAACACACGCCTCACAGACAGTCACCCGGGACAGGAATCGAACCCACACCCTCTAAGCCCCAGCTCTGACCTTTGTGCGCCATGGTTTACTGCGTGAGCTCTGAGTTCTGCGCGTGCTCTCTGAGTTTTGTGCGCCAGCTGCACGAGTTTTGTGCGCCTGATCCTTGAGTTTTGCAAGCAGTTCTGACACAAAGCTCTCGCATGGGCGGGACTTCTCAGGGGTGCCTTCCCATTGGCTAATGAGTTTTTGAGTGACGACTCAGTGCCCAAGGCATTCGTTGCAGCTCAGTAGTGGAGAGACAGGAAAGATTTCAACATTAAAGAGTGAGTAATTTTACACAAACACGAATTCTCTTTGTACTTTACTGTTTAAAATCTATGAAATACCTGCAAACTCCGACAATCAATGTAGATATTGAGGTAATGTTCTGTCTAAAACAAAACATTAAAGATTTTACTGTGAAAACAAACCTGTTTCTCTCGTTACCAGATACTGATCTGAGGTAAATACACACCGATGTCTGTTTACTCAGCGTGAAACAGAATAAATGAGCGTTTATATGTTATTTGTAAAATATTATTTATGAGTGCTTGATTTTCTGTTCAGAAACCAATCGTGTACTAACAGAGGGTCTTCCCTTTCCCGTAATCACTGTTAGACGGTTTAAATGCTCAAATTTTATTTTGAAGATCACAGTTAATCTGTTTTTAACAAATGCCTTATGTGCATTTTGTTACAGGAGGTCTCAGAGAAAAGAGAAACATCACAGACAGTGTTCCTGCTCCTTTAATGACTACAAATTTAATAAAGTTGTATCAAACTTCTGCAAATTCCACTGTCATTTTTGGATTTTGAGAGGAAATATGAATAATTAATAAATCATTAATCATTATTAATCACTAATTAATACTAATATTTATAAACAAGAATTAAAAACAGTATACAGTTCAAGTAAAAGAACTATATGTTTAAAAATTATGAAAGAGGAAATTATATCACAGCTATTCAGCGCGTAAATGCGTTATATTCTGCAAAAGCGGAATCCCAAAGCCGAATACACACGCTTCCTGCACTCAGAGTCGTGAACAACGATCAGGGCACTGAGTTGTCAGTCAAAAACTCAGCCAATGGGAAGGCACCCCTGAGAAGTCCCGCCCATGCGAAAGCTTCGTGCCAAAACTGCTAGCAAAACTCAGGGATCAGGCCCACAAAACTCAGAGAGCTCGCACAAAAAACTCAGAGCTCACGCACTAAAGCCATGGAGCACAAAGGTCAGAGCTGGATATTTAGTTTGAAAATGATAAGTTTTACGTTTGAGATTAATTTTTTGTGCGATTCATTTTGGCACAAATCTGATTCCATAGACAGCGAGCATATATCGGTCCACTGGCTTAAAAAGGCTGACACACCACTGAGTGTAGACCACAGCTGGTCCACCATCAGACCGCACAGATTACTGTCCTGTGTACAGGATCTAACTAATTTTTAATAATCTCACACAGATTTTAAATTCAGAGTTTAAATTTAGTTTGTTCTGGAAAACAAACTAATACAAATATTACCAACAACTATAAGAGATGTAATAATGAGTATGCCTGATATAAAATGATTATGCTAAAAATGTTGACACTGTACTGGATTAAAATTATTTACTAATCTTATTTATAAAGGATAACAAAAGAACCTAATGAAGGAAAAAAATGTAAATTCGACTGTGAATGGAAAAGTGCTAAAATGTGACATTTTGTCTAAAATTCTGGGTGGATGAGGCTGCCTATTAGCCGAAATGTGAAGGTCTCAAAAATCCAAAAACCCGCGAGAGGAAATGTACAAATATACGTAACGAAACCCACTTGATCAACAAATGCAGATTTTACCATTTAAGTTTACCATTTTAGTTTACTTCGTCACTAAATACATTCTTCTGTCCTAAAAAAAGAATGGCAGATCTGTCTGGAGTCCCTTGCTCACCCTGCCCAGCTGGCAGTGGAGGGAATACTTGCAGTGCGGTGACTGGTGATAAACTGTTAAGATCAATGTGGCCTGAGGCATTCCACACATGGTCATGATTCATAATGTTTTTCTCTTTAGGCAGAGAGTGGGCTGGTGGAAGTTGTTGATGACAAAATTCCACCGGACATTGCGGCTTTCTCTGTCAGATGGTAAACATAGCATAACAAATAGTGTGTATTGTTGAATTAAATATAATAAGAAACACACACACACACACACACAAATGTTCATGTAGTTGAACAAAATCAATGGATCCACACTTTTCAGTGGTGTACCTTAACATTGATGTAAAACAGGAGACTTTTTCCTTTTGTGTCTAATACCATACATATACTTATTTAGACTAAATAAAAAACGCTAGAAAAACGTTCATTGAACGTTCACATGGAATGTTTCAGATTAACATTGGGAGAACTTTCATCAAGGAGAATCTTTACATAACGTTAGCCAAAGTTGTGGGAACGTTTCTTGTTAGCTGGGATGTTGCCATTTATTGGCGACCAAATGCAATTACTGCATTTAATGTGGAACAGAAAATCCAAATAAGAAGCTGCGAATAAGAATTGTAGATTTTTTCTGTATTTCCCCCAGGCCCTGACATGTAAATAAACTTATAAACCCATTAATGGAGCATCGGCTGGTCAAGTCAAGTCAGCTATATTTATATAGCACATTTAAAAGACAGCAAATGTCGGCCACAATGACTAGATTATGCAATGACTAGAATTCAGATATCTGAAAATGTAATTTTGATTAGTCAGATTCAAATTTGAGATATTTTTAATACTAGTTCAGGATTTATAACTCATCAGATGATGAATTCTCTGACATTGTTAGAGATATCTTAAAAGACATTTTTACTAGTCAAATTGTAGTTATTAAATTACTGTTCTTACTAGTCCGATTGTAAATGTAAAACTGTCATTCTGACTAGTCATAATATATTTGTTACTAGTCAAAACTCTGTTGTAGATTTCCAGTAATTAATTAAAGATAGTCTGACGTAAGTTATTTAATGTTAAAACGGCTTGCCATAGGCTTCGGTCCACGCAGTGACTCCAGGCCTATCAAGTCAGTGACACGTCAGAGATTAGAATCACAAACAGAACCCGCACGGGACCAGATTGGATACGCTAACCGTAGCTGACTGGTATGTGGATCTGCCGGAGGAAAAACGGATCCGGATCGGAGTCGCCTGCTACGTGGAGTGTAATTATAGCCAAGCTGGGTTTTAACATTACTTGAAGCTTTTGTGTGTATTACGAATTTAAAACCAGGGTGTGAATATCCTTTAAAACTATATAGAATGTTGAAAAAAGAAAGAATGAAACAAAAAAGGGAAAATGATGCAAAAAGAAAAATAATATCAAACTTAAACCTCATAACCCTAACAAATTATTTATGTAATTGGGTCGACTCAGCCTTTTGCTAATCTGATATTCCCTTTTACTTAATTCTCACCAATCAGAGTTTTGAACTAACAAGATCCCATTACTTGTTTGCTATATTAGCTCCATAGCTCAGAGACAGAACTAAAGGAAAATACTTCAAACACTAAACATGTTTTGGCAGATTAAATACATTTGTTTTGAGGGGCAAATTGTGCATATTTCATTCAAATCTTCACTTGAAGACTAAATATTAGCATCGATTTAAATATACATATACAAAGGAGGATTTGTCTCATAGCTATGGACAAATCAAAAGTTCAGGTATTATCTCATGGACAATATGGCACTTCAGAGCACCCTGAAAGGATGTTTTGAATTTGCTTGCAGTTAACTGTTTGTGGTTTTTGCATACAGAACATGTTAGCACACACGCTAAGTCACACATTCATATTCCACCACAGGGGAAGACACCCACTCACACGTCCCTCTTCTTACAATAATAAATAAGTAGGGCACACATCCGTGCAAGCCACAAGTAAGAGCTTTTTATATTTAAAGACTTTATTAATAGAACAAAGCTGGAATTCTGTTTATTTATTATTGTCAGACAGGGCCACAGAGTTTGATGTTCAGGTTTTTTTTCATCCGCAGAAGCTTGCTTTTGCTGTTTTGTTTTTCCATGTTTCCTAGTTTGCTACTTTCTACAACTGCAAAGCTGTAAAACTGCAGTAAATGTTTTTCACTGACTAAGATTCTTGTTTATATCCAGTTTCTCTCCACAATTTAGCCATTGCCAGTTCAAAATTTTAGCTTGATCTCTTCTAATTACAAGGAGCTTCCAGGCTGGGAGGATGTAGCGCATGCTTCTTCCAAGACGTGAATTTGTTATACAGTTTAGCACACTTGGAGGAAAACACTAATTAGAATTTTTTATGTTTGCTATCATACACTGTCAAAAAAAAACTGTCACTATGGTACCATCAAGACTACAGATTCTGTACCTTTTGTTAGGGGACATACTTATTCCTTATTCTATTATTATTGTGGATTTAAAATTATGTACAAGTGTTGATTTCATACACATTTAATCTCCAGGACTTATGTCATTTTATTTGGCACAGTTCTATAATGTATGTAATGTAATGTAAATATTCACCTCTCCTTCTGGAGAAGAGTATGTAATGTGCTTTAAGGAAACACTTGTAAAGGTACATTCACACTGTTTGTACTTTTGGTGACCAATAGAGTACCTCTACCATATATTTCTTTTTGAGAGTTTAGTAATTCTATAAATTATCTATATATCTGCATAACAGGCAACTAAATAAAGTACTGTCAGTTTTACAGTACATTTAAATAGAGGTGTGGTTCATTGGGATTATTATAAAGGTCCATGAACAGAGATAAGTTTATTTATTGTGTGTGCATCTTCAGAAAAAATTGTGATCTGTGGTTCCTCAGGCAATGCAGTTATATCTGTTTTGCTGTTTGATATTTTGATTTGATCAAATCGCATGACATTTCTCTTGTTCTTTGAAATACTAGAGTTTCACATAGCATTTGCTGATTTCTCAAATTTGAAGAGTGTCATTAGAAAATTCTGACATTTATTAAAAAAGCTAAATTAAATTTCAAGCAGGCAGTCAATAGATTTTCAGAAATGTAAAGCGTTGAATATAGACATTTCTGCTTGCTGTATGTGGACAGTGTGGCCTAGGTAATCATGGCATGTTGATCAATGGTGGGTCCTGTGTGGAGCGTGTGACAGGATGGCCCTCCTTGGGAGGTTAAGCAGGATGACCCCCTTCCTATACATAGATAATAAACTGAGAAGAAGAAATGTTCTGGAATGTTAAACAGCCCAGTATATTGAAATGATTTGTTTTCATGAAAGGTCTTTCATCTTGTAGATGCTAACATGCTCTTCATTGCATGCTTTTCAGCATTTTGTAAGTGTAGTGTGTTATAAACTAAACCATAAACTATATTTTTTTATTTGAACAGAGAAACTTTATATTAATAACACTTATGGGTGGTGTTTTTCAAGAACAAATCTCTTTGGATACTGAAATATGAAATATAAGGTAAATATACATGGTCATTCTGCTTGCTAGATCCATTTGGTAAAGTCAATGATAACAAAATTATCATATTAAAAATTTCAGGCTTTACGTGATGTATAGGTAAAAGGTAGGTAGGTTTTAGTCTTCATAATACTCTATGCATTGGTCCTAGATAAACTGCAGTTATACTTAACAGGACGACTGTGAGAGTTTATCTTTTTTAACTGAGTTGCTTTCACCTGCAAGTCAGATAGTAGTTTTTTCACAGAGGAACTTATTATCACGGCATTTTTTTAAATGTTGTTTTTAACAGAGTTAAGTAGAAATAAACTTTCTAATAAAATAATTTGTACACTTTAAACCTTACCAACATGACAAAAGATTAAATGCTTAATTGCAACTTGATTTACATCCCTAAAGGAAATATATAGTGCATGGCGGCAAAGTGACCAACATATAGTGTCGCTGTCACACAGCTCCAGGTTCCTGTTTTTGTGGGTTCAAGCCCTGCTTCGGGTGTCTGTGAGGAGTTTACGGTCTTCTCCCATGGTCCTAAAACACACATTGGTAGGTGGATTGGCTACTCACAACTGTCCATATGTGTGAGTGAATGTGCAAGTGTGTGTCGCCCTGCGAAGGACTGGCGCCTCCTCTGGGGTGTGTTTGCACCTTGAGCCCAGTGATTTCGGGTAGGCTCCATTTCCACCCTGTCCCTGAACTGGATAAGCAGTTACAGACAATGAATGAATATATAGTCCCTCTGAAAATGCGCGTTTATGAATGTCTGCATGTGTGTATATGTCAGGCATGTTTGAAAATTATTGGGAGGATAAAAAAGTGTGAGGGAGAGAGAAAAGAGCGAAGACAGAGGCAGAGAAAGAGAGAGATGGGAGAGAGTATGAGGAGTGAGAGGAAAAGGAACAGTGTGAGGGGGAGAGAGACGCGTGAGGAATAGAAATAAGAGAGGGAGAGGGGAGAGTGAGGAGAAAGGCGGGAGAGAGAAGAGTGAGGAATGAGGGACCGAGAAAGAAGGAAAGAAAAAGCTGTCTTGGCAAAAACACTTTTTCTGAGTGGTATAGTGCAGTCATCTCTTGTGGTAGACCTAGTTGAACTATTTGTGTTTTTATGCACATGTTGTTCTAGAACTGGAAGCACCAAACCATTTACAATTTTAAAAACTTAACAAGTTTTTTTACAACTTAAAATACCATTGCAATGTTGGTGACAATATGACTTCTTATCTAAAAGTTTCAAAGCTTGTTTATTTACCATCTCAGTTCGCTTAAGATATGTCTTACATGTAATGAAAATATGCATTTGTGTTTGAGAAGCTGAGTCACACAAATAGCTGATATGAGTTTAACAAAGCTAAAAAACATTTTGTAATAAATGACTGGGTCACAATTATTGGTACCCCTAGGAAATTCTCTGAATAAAATGTACCTTAACCATTTGTACTTCCCATTATAAGTGCATTGAATAAGTAAAGACAGCAATCTTCAGTTATCAAGACAAACTTTAGTTGTCACATATTCATTTCAGTTTATAAATATAAGATAAATATAAATATATGGTATCACACAAACTAAATTCCTCCTCTGTATTTTTTTTGTAAATTGTTCTTTCTTTTTTTTTTTTTACCCATTTATTTATAGAAATTTTGATTATTACAGAAATACAAAAGTTGAAACCAAACATGTCTTCCATTGAAAAAATAAGAATATATCCTACACAGTAATTTGAACCAGATCAGATGAAAAATAACAAATAACAACCCCTCCCCCCAAATTCCCTTAGAAACGTGTGTGTAGTTAAGCCATTGATCTCCTAACCAATCTTCCCACACAAAACAATATACATACTGACATACAGATATATGCACACATGCTTCCAAATAACGAATATATAATGACAAAAATCCAATATGTGGATTGAGTATACACAATAGATACAAATAAAATATTATCAAAATGAAAACAATATGCACACATCCACAGGACATACAGACAGAAGACACTCCCACACAAAATAACAATGTTAGGTAATAGTAATAATAATGAATAAATGCAAATACCGGCAATCTTGGAAATATAAAAATATGCATAAATGATAGTAAATGAGAGATGCGTTCCAATGATTGCGTGATAAAGAAAATGGGGGAAAAAAAACAAAAACAAAAATGAAAAATAAATTAATAAAAATAATAAAAAATAAATAAAGGTAAAAAAAAAACCAAGGAATAACAAAATAATAATAAATAAATAATAAACAAAATGATTAAATAAGGCAATTAACCTCTCTTGTCTTACTCTGGTGCTATATTGCACCCCTCAACATAATTAATGACAGGTAGCCAAGTTTTTTTAAATTGCTGTAGGGAACCTAATCTGTAAGAACGGAGCCTTTCTAATCTAATGTTGTTTAGGATCTCCTGGAGCCAACGGTTATGAGTAGGATGGGAAGGGAGCCTCCACTTTAGGAGAACTTCCCACCTAGCAAGCAAAGTGCCAAAAGCAATCACCCGTTGTTTCTCTGATGGAGTGTGAGGGTCAAGAGGATTCCCAAACAAAGCTGTAATAGGGTTGGGATCTAACGAAAGCTTAAGTGCAAGGCTAAGTGATCTAAAAACCTCCAACCAGAAAGGAGTCAACCTATGGCAAGACCAAAACATATGACCATGATCAGCTGGTGATTGTCCGCATCTGGCACAGGCATCAGACCTACCCGGAAACATTCTCGACAATCTAGCATTAGTAAGATGAAGCCTATGTAGCACTTTAAACTGTATTAGACTATGTCTAGCACAAATAGAGGACGTATGTACCCTGACTAGAATGAGAGCCCACTGCAGATCAGAGATGGATATTGCCAGATCACGCTCCCAGGTGAGTTTGAGGTTATTAGTAGGGTCCATATCTGAAGAACAGACAATGGTGTAAATGGTAGAAATTAACTTCCCCTGAGATGGATTAAGAGCCAGTACTTTATCTATTTTTGTTTCGGGTGGGCGGTTGGGGAAGTAGGGAAATAGTCGGGATACGAAGTGCCTAATTTGAAAAAAAAAATAACGAAATAGGTGAGTGCTGGGTAGATCAAACTTCTCCCACAATGCTGTAAAGTACAAAAAAACTCCATCAGCATATAAATCGGCCACATTCGTAATACCTTTCTCTGCCCATACATGAAAAACAAAGTCAGTCATAGAAGGGAGAAATTGAGGATTATGAAGAATAGGAGTGTAAATTGCATTACTGCGTAGGCCATAGCACTTCCTAAACTGAAACCAAATCTTAATGGAGTCTCGGACAACTGGGTTAGCTGGAAACCATTTAGCAGAGAAAGGGAGCTGGGAACAAATTATGGAGCTAAGAGAATATTGGGATGAGGACAGCTCTAGCTTTGTCCACAGTGGACAGTCAGAGGAGGAAGTGTCCTTATTCCAGTAAATTAATTTGTGAATATTACAAGCCCAGTAATAATGACGGAAATTAGGTAAAGCCAGACCCCCATCAGACTTCCGAAGCTGAAGCGATGCCCTTTTTAAACGAGCAGGTTTATTACACCAAATGAAGGGGGTTAATGCACTTTCAAGTTTATTAAAGGATGCTTTGTTAATTAGAATAGGAATATGTTGAAATAAGTATAAGAATTTAGGTAGCACATTCATTTTAATTAGATTAATACGGCCAATAAGTGATAATGGTAATGCTGACCATCTATCCAGATCAGATAGGGTTTTATCAAGCAGATGGATAAAATTTTCTCCCAATAAATCCTTAAATGACTGTGTAAATGTAATGCCCAAATATCTGAATTTCCCATGAGCAACTCTGAAAGGGAAGGATAAAGGAAGCGACTGGGTGGCTGAATTGACCAAGAAGATTTCACTTTTCTGAAGATTCACTTTATAACCAGAGATATTGCTGAATTGCTGAAAAATGTCCAATATCGAGGAGAGAGAAGAACTAGGATTAGAAACGTAAAGGAGAAGATCATCTGCGTATAAGGAAAGTTTGTGGACAGAGTTGAAACGTGAAATTCCTTCAAAGTCCTGATGTTCACGCAACCGTATGGCCAAGGGTTCCAAAGCCAAATTGAACAGCAAGGGTGAGAGAGGGCATCCCTGTCGCATGCCACGCCGGAGAGGGAAGGAAGATGAGATGATACCATTTGTGAGAACCGAAGCAGATGGAGCTGCATATAGGAGATGGATCCAAGAGATAAATCTAGAGCAGAAGCCAAACTTTCCCAAAATAAAAAACAAATAGTTCCATTCCACTCTATCAAAGGCCTTTTCAGCATCGAGAGAGATGATAACCTCCGGAGAATCTGAAGGATGAAAATATAAAATATTAGCTAGCCTTCTAGTATTAAAGAATGAATGTCTACCCTGCATAAAACCAGTTTGGTCCTGAGCTATCAAATCTGGTAGAACCCGTTGTAGGCGAAGGGCAAGAACCTTAGCCAGAATCTTAAAGTCCACATTTAGAAGCGATATTGGTCTGTAACTCTCACAGAGGGTGGGATCTTTGTCCTTTTTGAGTAGAAGTGAAATATTGGCATTAAACATGGACGTAGGTAGAAGACCACTACGAAATGAGTCGTCATAGACTCTGGCCAAAACTGGAGCAAGAAAAGAAGAAAATTCTTTATAAAATTCTGTTGTAAAACCATCAGGGCCAGGAGATTTACCAGAGTTCAAGGACTTTATAGCTTGTTGTATTTCACAAACAGTAATGGGGTAGCCCATTTCGTTAAGCTGGGGTGGCAACACCTGAGGGAATGGCAATGAATCAAAGATGGAAAGATCCTTCTGAGTAAAAGGTCGAGACTCTGAGGTATAAAGGTTAGAGTAATATTCTGCAAATATTTTATTGACTAACTCGGGGTCAGTAACCACATCACCGGAGGGGGATCTCATTCTAGGAATTAATCTGGAAGCCCCATATGATCGTGCCTGGCGGGCGAGAAATTTCCCAGCTTTATTGCCCTGTTCATAGGAGAGTAGTCTAGCCTGTCTTAACTGTATTTCTACTTTATGCGTCATTAAGACCTCATATTCTGAATGAAGTTGAAGACGGCGTTTATAAAGCAAAGGAGACACATCTTTTGCATAGTCAACCTCGACTTTTTGCAGCTCCTCCAGAATTTCAGACAATCTCAGCCTCTCAGTCCTCCTTAAATATGAAACAAATGAAATTATTTGACCACGAGTGTATGCTTTGAAAGCCTCCTAGAGAGAATGGGTGTTCACTTCCGGGGAGTCGTTACATGCAAAGTAAAATTCTATTTTGGAGATAATAAACTTTTTGAAGTCGTTATCTGATAACATGTGTGAGCTGAATGTCCAGTGCCTTTGGCCGAGTCTATTAATGGGAAAACTCAGGTCAATGTATGTGGGAGCATGGTCAGATATTATAATCGGGTGATAGGAGGATGAGGAGACATGTGAAATCAATTTATTATCCAACAGAAAAAAAATCAGTCCTGGAGTACGTGTGATGAACAGTCGAAAAGAATGAAAAGGCCCTGTCTAAGGGGTGATTGATTCTCCAGGGATCCGAGAGGCCTAGCTCAGATGCATATTTTAAAACTCGTTTTGAGGAGTTGGATAGGGCTGTCTGCCTGAGGGAGGATCTATCTAGTAATGCGTCCTGTACCAGATTAAAATCGCCCCCCATAACAATATGATGTGTATCTAAGTTGGGTAGGCTCAGAAAGAATTTATCAAAAAAATTTGTGTCATCCCAATGAGGTGCATAAACACAGGCCAATGTTACCGGGAGGTCCTGCAACGTACCAGACACCACTACAAAAACGGCCATCAGGGTCCAAAATGGTATTAGTTGGCTCAAAATGAGTGTCCTTGTGGATAATTATAGCAGCCCCTCGTGCTCGAATTGGATATCTCGAATGATATATATGGCCCATCCAGGGTCTTTTAATACGTCGGATTTCTGTCGATTTAAGATGAGTTTCTTGTAAAAAGATTATATCGGCTTGTAGCTGCCGTAATTGGGAGAACACCTTACTTGATTTAACCGCGTTGTTTAAACCATTGACATTCCATGAGATCAAACGCAAGCTGCTAGTTCTGCTAGTCATAAACTGGCTGTAAAGAGAAAGGTCCACTGCAAGACATTAATATCCATCGAACAGGCAAGAGAGGACAAAAGGAAAAAAAAAAAAATAAATAAAAACAGAAAAAAGGAAGAACACATAAACCAACACAACACATTGTACACATACTACACACAACCCCCTCCCCCAGTATGGTGTACTAGGCTAAAAGCCGAGGCCCTGAACACTAACGCACCCACCACTCAGCCTCCGGTACACATATTCAACCCCAACTGTGCCAGAAGGCATCTTCACAAACCCCCTTAATAGAAATAGATTAATGGATCAACCAAACATGAACAAGCTAAATAATACTGGAGCAAATGAACTCAACCAATAAGCATACTGTAAAAAGTGGAGCCTGAAGCATTTATAGCGGGCTCCTCAGCAAACTGGAAAGCCACGAACCCTTTACCCCAAACAGCTTCATCCATCACGCTGTGAGCTGTCAGTTTGTGCAGAATTTAGAAAGTTCTCTGCTTCAGCGACCGAGTTTAGTCTCTTCTTGCCGCCGCCTGGTGATGAGATAAAGAGCCTGGCGGGAAACCGCAAAGCCGGTCTGTGACCCGCCTCGTACAGCCGCTGTAACACATCTCTGTATCTGGATCGCTGCTCGAGAACCTCCGGGGTGTAATCTTCATAAATCGCGATGGAATGACCTCGGTACTGCAAGTTACCTCTTCTGGAGCGGGCTTCCCGAATAATGTTCTCTTTGACTTGGTAATAGTGCAGCCTGATGATAACAGCCCTCGGTCGGTCACCCTGCTGTGGTCTGCTAGTCAAGGATCGATGCGCACGGTCAGTTTCTGGTGGTGAAGAGAGTGTATCACCAAACACCTCCGACAAAAGGTCTGAGAAAAAGACAGTGGGACGTGAACCCTCCAGAGATTCCGGCACTCCGATAATGCGGATATTATTGCGTCTGCTACGGGACTCCAAATCTATAACTTTAGCTTGTAGTTTAGCTTTAGCCTCTTTTAGCTCCGTACATACCGCCTCTAGTGCCTGGATTCGTTCATCCACCATATTAGCGTTAGTTTCCAAAGAAGAAATTTTTTGTCCGTGATCAGATATTGTACGTTGTAGTTGATCCAGCTTGTTTTCCAGGGTAGCGAGAGCAAGTCTGTGGTCCGCACAAATAGCGCTGCGGTGCTCCTCCAGTAGCTTAGTTAACAGAGCAACACTGACTTGTTCATCCAGAGCGTCATGTACTTCAGGAGCAGTTTCTTTTTTGTTCTGCCTTGTTTTGGAAGCCATTATCAGACAGGATATGCTATCAGTATAAGTAGATAAACATTAAAGTAATACCAATAACAAAAACACTGAGGTTTGTGGAGACTAAAATGTAGAAAAAACAGGTAATGTACCGGAGCGCGAGAGTAACACACCTACTCGCTATCCGCCATCTTCTTGTAAATTGTTCTGTCAAAATTGACCTAAATTTGATCTAAATTTCTCTGACATCTTCTGAGAAAATTATAGGCTGACTTACGTAATATGTATTGCTAAACTCTGTAGTCATCTGATCATTTTAATCTTGTCCTGATGCGAATTTCTGAGAATGCATTTCCATAGATATTCCCAGAAAATATTTTCCAGCAAATCAGTATGAAAACGTATGTATTACTGAACCTGTTATTTGGTGTAGGACCTGGGAGAATGTTATCAGAAGGAAGACAAAAATAAAATCAATGGCAGCTGCAGGTATATAGCGTTATTTGTGATCATGTTAAAATCACAATAAAATTAGTGAACTAGAATCTCAACAGTCCTCTAGATTTTCATTGCTGTCTAGGTATCACAGAGGCCCCTAAGACTAATATGAATGAGGCTAATGACACATTGATAAACTGTCTTTGTTTTTTGGACCGGTGCTGGGAAAATTTCAAAGTGAAATTTACAGAGTGTGCAGCTAATTTAATTCTAAACTTCCAGAGCAGGGTGGAGGGCCCACTCTAGACTACACCCTTAGGCAATTATTCTGAATCTGCATGACTCAAATACGCAGTTTTCACAAAGCCCTCTTTGAAATTGGAGTGGGGAAAGAGAACAGGATACCTTGGACCCCTATGCCAAAGTACTTATTGGCCACTCTTCTGTCATCATCTAATTCCAATATTGGACTGTGCAAAACAAAATCACTTCTTGGGTCTGCCAAATGCTAATCCTGAGTTGAAAACATAACTAGTTCTACTCTTTTAAAATAAAATATTTTACACAGCTTGTTACATTCAGAGCACAGACAGTGTTAATATTGTCTTAAATAAATTGTGCTTGAAATGTAGTGACATACAAATAGAGGAACTGTGGGTCAGTAAAGATATCAAGTATTGTCCATGCACAGCTGTGGATCTGTTGATGTCAGGTCAACACCTCATATATTTTCCCTTCAGTCCTGAACTGCTGCCCTGTCCCTGTTGCAAAGCAACACCTTTCATAACATAGTGTTGCCAACACCATGCTTCACAGTAGGTATTTGTTGTGATTTGCTCTTTGATTTTCATCAAATATAATGCTTGGAATTTAGGCTAACAAGTTTAGTCATCAGTATAATTTAATGAAAAACATTTTGCCACGTAACATTAGATTCTTCCAAATGTTTCTTTCCAAAGCACAGACAAGACTCAGTTTCGCACTTTTTCAAAACTGGCTTCTTGCCATATAGGCCAGCTTTGTGAAATGCTTCTGGGATGTTTGTCACATGCACAGACCAACCAATCCTAGCCTCAAAGACTTCAAATGTACTTCAGTATGTACTTCAAAGGAAAACTTTCCAGTCATAAATAAGTATTACTGTGCAAGACGGTGCATCGTGGGTGACACATGGGTGTCTAAAGCGAGTGAGGATGGCAGCAAAAAAGAAGAAAGTGGACATAAGGAGCTATTTTTCAAAGAAACGTGTAAGTCACTCATAATAAGAGCAGGCTACAATTGTCTGTAGCTATGAATAACATGGTTTGGAAATTAACTGCACAACAAACTGCCAATTGTCAGTTCTCTTATCACGAAGCAAAGAAAAAAAAAACAGGCAAAGTGGGGATGGGGGCGTTGTAGACTCATAATTCCCCACCAATGTCAAGAGCAAATTTACGCCATTGGTCCAATCAAGGCAAGGTGTAAATTAGTTCTAAGCAGTAAATTTAAAAACATCATATTTTATTAAATATAGTAGAAAGGCAACATATTAAATGCTAAATATATTTTTTTAAATACACCCATTTTGACTTCTAATAGTGCAACAATTCAAAAGTCACATTTCTCAGGTTAAAATTGTAAAAATCTCTATACATAATATCAATATAAATAACAATTGTTACTAGTATTATTACAGCGCCCTCCATAATTATTGGCACCCCTAGTTAAAATGTGTTAAAAGTCTTAAAATAAATTAATTATTTACCACAGAAGCATAATCTCACTCTGAAAAAAATGAGAAAAAAACAACCTTCAACTCAAGTGAAAAAAAAAAAGAAAGAAAACATCCTAAGAAATAATTATTTCACATAAAATGAACTGTTTCACAATTATTGGCACCCTTAACACTTTCTTGGAAATAAATGTATTTGAACCATTTATGTCATTTCTATATAATAATAGTAGTGTATAAAGTGGATCAAAATATCTAGGAACCTTTAATTAGTAATTCATCACTTCCTGTTTCCCTGGGGTATAAATATGGCGTTACACAGAGGCCTATTTCTTTTACTCACTCTTAAACATGGGAAAGACAAGAGAACACACTATTCAAATAAGGCAGATGTACGTCGACCTTCATAAATCAGGCAATGGCTACAAGAAAATAGCCACTCATCTGTAGATGCCCTTATCTAGAGTCAGAGCAATCATCAAAAATTTAAAAACATCTGGAACTGTGACAAACAAGCCTGGAAGAGGACACAAGTGTATCTTGCCACCACGCACAGTGAGAAGGATGGTAAGAGAAGTATAAAGTTCCCCAAAGCTTACTGTAAGAGAATTGAACCAAATGGGAGCACAAAATCATGCTCCTCTCATGGCCATCTCTGTCCCTAGACCTCAACCCAATAGAAAACCTATGGGGTGAGCTGAATAGGAGAGTCTAAAGAAGATTAGAAAAAGATAAAGTGCTGTCTTGTTGGCAAAAGGAGGTTGTACAATGTAATAACACCAGGGGCACCAATAGTTGTGGCACACATGATTTAATTCAAAAGATTTGTTTCTTAATGTGTGATTTTTATTTTTCCCACCAAATAAAGGCACTTGAATTCAAGCTTAGATTTATCTTTTTTGCATTGTCCTATTATTTTTATTTATTTATTTTTTATAATTTATTAGAAGCCAAAGAACACTTCTTATGCATTCTGTAGATGACATTTCACTACAGCCCTAGAACCACATCTGAAAGGGATATATTAAACATCCCACTGTCACCACCAGTGCACCCACAGTATGCAAAACTTGCAGCTGCAGTAGAGCCAATCCTGGGGGATAAGAGGCTACAGGGCAACACAGGGTGTGCGAAACATCACTTCTAAGGGGGGAAAGTTCTGGAGAGCTAAGCAAGATGCAGAATGTAGCAGTCTGCCAATCCAAGATGCTGAATTGTTTATCTTGACTACTAGTTTATGCGTGTACCTGCACTTTGCTCCAGGCAAAGCACCTCATCCAGAAAAAAACAAAGATGCAATGTAAGCATCAACAGGTTGCATAGCAAGAAGGTCATGCCATGGAGGCTAGCAAGTGGAAAATTCCCGTTTGCAAGCTCTCTTTGTAATGCTTTTCCACTGCATGGTACCTTGTACTTGGTACCTGGAACCAGGTATTTTCTAATACCTACTTATAGACATGTGTAAAATCTGCAGGCTACAGTAGAGATCACATATGTTTATATGTGACTGACATTGTAAAAACATTTCGCTGTGGTCTTTTGAAGAGGTTTAAACTTTCCTCAGAATGGTTTCAAAAGAAAAACCACAGGAAAAGCTGGACAG
This sequence comes from Hoplias malabaricus, assembly GCF_029633855.1. Lineage (NCBI taxonomy): Eukaryota > Metazoa > Chordata > Actinopteri > Characiformes > Erythrinidae > Hoplias > Hoplias malabaricus. The sequence goes on from NC_089807.1 coordinate 26,350,849, forward strand.
TGCAACTAGGAACGAAAAAACTGTACTGACCTCTCTCAACTGATGTGCTGCTAAGCTGTGTTAAGTTCCAAAAAACCAAACAAACAAAACAACAACATAAAAATACACAATGTACACATTACATTTATCACAATCTACGTTACAGGGGAGCTGTTGTAGTGGAAAATGAACCAGGGACCAAAAAGCGAGTACAGCTGTGTAGAGCCAAGTGTGTATGTAAGGGGAACTGCTGAATCATCTTACTCCAGTCAAATAATGTGTTGAGTACAAAGACTACTGCTGGGGCATCCAAACACAGTCTAGTTAGAGCTAGCCTGATATTTTTTTTCAACTGAGGTCCTGTGGGAACAAGAGTGTATTGAGAAGCTTGAACACTTACTTGTAGCCAATAATCAGCAACGGAAAGATATGCAACCATGTACATAATACTGAAGTGCCCATCAGCCTGCTGTGAGGATTGGTCCCCCGTGCATTAGGCTCCTTAACTGGATTAGATTTGATGTAACAAAATTCACATGGCTGCTTCTTTCTTGGGACCCATTCTTCAGTTTTTAGGGAAAGAGCAGTACATGCAATCTGGCTATGAAGACAAGATGTTATATTGCCCACATGCAGCAAGCTAGGAGAATAAACAGCATGGGCATGTTTGAATGCCCACTAGCAGCAACAGAATTTAGCCAGTAGCTAACACCATGCTGAGTAGGTTGCAGCAACTTTATGTGTTAAGTATTACATTTAACCATGGATTTAGCATCAGTTATAAATAAAATAACAGCCTGAAATATGGTCTGATTCTATCATTGTGCATCCCTTGAGGAAACTTGGTCCCCTTCAAAACATGGCGGGTTCACATAATATTTATCCTGGTAGTACATGGTTTATGATGCTGCCTAAACCTTCTGCAGTGACAATGAAGAATGTTTACATTAGTTAATCTAAGGTGAATGGGTTTTGTGTACATTTTTTTTTCAACTGTAGGAATAATTTATATATACCATATAATATGGCATAGTTTCATATATTACCACAGCACTGGAAATCCAACAAAAGTTTTTACAGTATCTTAAAGACAGTGTCACAAAACACAAACAACTTGATTGGCTAACAACCATTGGCTATAAGTGGCTATGATTTGATATTCAATGGAAATGTCTGGTCATAGCCATCACATATTATGGAGTTTTAATCCATTTCTTGGCAGTATGTTTTTAACACTGCAAGTCAAACCTACGCCACTAATCTAACCTGTCAGTGCCTCTTGAACAAAACATTGATGGGTCAGCTGTAAAACACTAGTGTTAGAGCCAAACATAGCAGGTTGATAACTCTCCTGATGCAAAGATATTTAAAACGGCTCTACCGTTCACTGGACACAGATAGAACCACAACAGAAACAGTAACCCATACCTTCTATTAATCTAATTTTGTATTTTTTTTTTAATTCTGCACGGTTACACAGTGGTGGGCTAGGTGAGCCAACAGGAAAGTGTCTGGCTGAATCCCCTAATGCAGTAAAAGAATGTAAGTTAATAGGATAGGACAACACTACTGGAAAGGTTTGGAACTGTCACAGTTGAGGCAGGGTGCAGACGTACACACAAGGAATATTTAATTAACCTAAACCAATAACAAACAGAAAACAAACAAGCATGGAGTCAAGAATACAAACTAGAACTTAGTAGAACTAGAAAATAACAACAGTGAACCAACACAGGTGCCAATGTATACGACAACTGACAAAGAAACACATGTACACACAAGAACCAACAAGGGAACACTGAAACAAAGGGACTATATATACAGAGCACTGACAAGGAACACCTGGGGACAATAACAAGAGGGCAGGACTACAAAGGAGACACTGACGAGAGGGCGGAGCTAAAACGGGACTAGGGCAGAGACAAGAACAACAACCAGAGCCATGTGCTACATGAGCACCTGGTGAGGAAAACAGACAGGATGTTACATGAACCTGTACTGCATGAAATGAAACAAGGCCTTAGAAAAACCAACCACTTGTGGAAGGAATTTTTCTTTTCTGGAAAGTTAGTGTTGGAAATAATTTTCTGTTTTTTCTTTTTTCTTTCTTTCATTTATTTATTTATTTATTTATTTCTGCAAACTCTTAATCCCTTTCATGGTTGAAGTTGGCCAAAATCATCACGGGGCCAAGGCAGAAATATACACTAAACAGAGCATCACAGTCCCACAATGCCTCACACATTCACAGCAAGAACCAGATTTGCCATTCGACCTGCAAACATGTGTTTCTGGAATGTGGGAAGAAATCCACACAGACACTGGGAGAACAAACAAAACTCCAGTGACCTGAAGCAGGGTTTGAAACCACAACCCCAGAACTGTGGAGCTGTGTGACAGTGACAAGGCAAGGAAAGTCTATTTTTTATTTATAGTGCACCTATTTTACACAATAGTCAATTTAAGTGCTTTACTTTAACAATGCATGAAAAGTACAGATATATCAAAACATTTAAACAAAAAGTATGGATTAAGGTGCAAGAGGCAATTAAAACTGAAATAGTATAATAAATGGAGTGCAGGTTCTAAAACTCAGTCATAGGCATGTGAAAAGAGAATTGTTTTTAATCTGTACCTATGATCTGTTACATTTGGGGTACATAATTCATCCTCAGACACTACCTTTTATGCCCCTAATTCTTCCCCACTGTATTTCATACTACCATTAAAAGGTAAACAGTTGCAAATTGTTTCTATAATATCACAGTATAACATGTTTACACTGAAGTTGATCGTTTCACATAATGTTTACCTATGTGTTGTAATGCTGGTCTTGCTCACTGCTCATTTCCTGCTCTCTGCTCCTTCTCTCCAATTCTGAGTTTGTGTGTTATTTTCAAGAGCTCCCTTCAGACAGTCTCACCCTGGCCACAGCAGGCCCATTTTAAACCAGACTGGGTGTAGGGGGAAATGTCTGGCTTTGAGTGCAAACAAAGCTGTAGCAGTCTTTACTTAACCACTGGTTTATAGTTAAAACTATGAGTAAACGAGTTTCAGCCTGTTCTATTTAAAATATGCCAATTAATCTCTTGCATCATCTAACCAAAAATTATGTAATTTCAGGAGGAAGTCTAAAAAGACGCATAGAATTTTTCAGCATGTTTTGATTTTTCAAAGGTGCAGTATGTCATTGGTATCACAAAAATAGTAATAATTAATAATTAATTTTGGTTTTCTTATTTTATTCCTATAACCTCCTATAACTCAAACTTTACAATGTCAGAAATCCAGTTCACAACCCGTTAAGAAAGCATTACAATATTATTTTTTTTAAGTGAAGAATGCGATATTTATTGTAGTCCATTTAGTAAAACTATTTTATTCTCCATAGAGTGGGTCTTCCTTCTGGGGACAGCCATGGTTAAAATATGTTGAGTACAGAATCTCATACAGCCAGGCTTTTATGTGTTTTATAATGACTGTTTTAAAACCTGAGAAGGATCATTGGGGAAAATAAGGGCTTCTTTAAAACTTTATTCATCAGTTTAAATATAATCTCGAAACACTGGATGCCTTTTTTCATGCTGCAACCCTGTTATGAAAAAGAAGACCAGAGTCCTTGGTTTGGAACTACTTTTATGAGAGAATAAAAGAAAATAGAAAACATGCAGACATTCATGAAAAAGGAAAGGCAAAGATTGAACAAACTTTGAGCTGTCATAGAGACAGTCCAAACACTCTGCCTTCCAAGTGCTCATACTTCATTTAACCCTCCAAGGCCCTTGGCCTTTAGTGAGTGTTTTGCTGCCTTCTGGATCTCCTGTTGTGAATAAGGCTGCTTACAATTATGAACTGTTTTCACAAGTGGACATTTATATATACAATTCTCTGAAGAACTTGGTTTTCTTAAGTGCAGTTTTTTCCTATTGTGGGGAATTATGGCCTGATGCTAATATCCAATATTTTTCACATACATATCTACTCATGTTTATATATGAATCTTTGATTGTTTACTGTCAGACTGTACAAGTGCCCTCTTGAAAGATGTAAATAATTACTGTGATTTATATGGCCATTCTTTGAGCTACAGGTTCAGATCAAATAACATAATGTTTGTTTCCTCTCTGGTGCAGAACACTGAAATGTGGAGATTTTACTTCAGTCACACTCACCACCCACCCTCTGGACCCTGAATGAAATTTGAAATTTTGCAGAAAATTAAAAAATGTATGTTTTACACATTGTTCCCTTTGGTACATATATAGAGTGCAATGTACATTTTACAGATCTTTTTCCTATGTAATTGGACAAAATTCATAAAAACAACAAAATTTGCTTCAACATGACAAACTTCACAATGTCAGAAATCCAGCTGACAACCTGTTAAGAAAGCATTAAAATATTTTTCAGCATTATATATACAGTATTTCAGTATTCAGTATTAAGGGCACCATCAGTTAAATAAACAAAGCGTTTCGTGTTGTAAATCTGGTTTATGGCATATTCATGTTCACTTATGCGCTTGTCCCTGTCTGAATATCTGTGCTAGACTGTGTTACGCTAATAAAAAATGATCATATTGTCTTTACGATATAATTGAGCATCCCGGGTGATTTAGAATCGTAATGCAGCAAGTATCTTTTGTGCTGGAAGACGTTTTTCCTGAATGAGTATCGCCATCTGCACTTCCATCTATACTAAGGACATTCTATGCGCGTCTACATCGCGGTTTACGGTAGAACGGCTACGAGCGTGCGTGGGACACTGAAAATCCAAAAGACATGGCTTCTGAAATATAATTCCACATAATTAAATACGTTTTACCACAAAAACATACCTGACTGACTAAACGAACGTCGTATAAACCGTAAACAGGAGGAAATTAACAGGTTCCCTCCTAATAAAATTTAAAAAATATCAAATATCAGAACTGCAGTTCTCACGTACACAGGGTATTCATTTTACTGTAGGAATTTGGAGTAATATTATTTCAACTTTTTTCAACATATTTAATATTAAATTCCATAAATGGCAGAATGGGGGCATAAAAATGGTTAAATCAAATATGATTTTCATACATTTTTAGAATAAGCAGGGAGTATTATTTCGAAATACATAAAAATGACAATGACGTTTTGGTCAGGTTCTTGGCAAATTACATTATTTAGTTAGAGCTCTCAGACAAATTAAATAAAGGAGAGTAACAAGTGATTTGAAGTAACACGGTGTATGTTTCTGGACACGTGTGTGTGTGTGTGTGTGTGTGTGAGTGAGAGAGAGAGAGAGAGAGAGAGAGAGAAAGAAAGAGAGAAAGAAAGAGAGAAAGACTTTTCAGTCGTTGGAGTAGTACGGAGAGAGACAGTGAGACTTTTCTGTCCACGGAGCAGTTCAGAGCTCGACGCATCCACACATAAAGGCTCTAAAAGGTACGAATTTATTAATTTCTTCTCCATACATGTTTAAATTATACGTTCTGACATTGTGTATTCTGAACCTCACCTGTGGTGGTTCAGTGTTTGACATGAATAAAATAAACCAACCGGTTTATTGGTACATCTTCATTTCAGTTACGGCGAGTGTGCAGTATGTTTGGGAGCTGTAAGTTTTCGCGGTTAAATTAGTCTCTCTTCGTGTGTGTGTGTGTGGGGGGGATTTTTGCGTGCTGTGTACAGTTTAAATTTAGCGCGAACTAACTTAAGCCTGGTGGTTTTAGCTTCACATTATGAACCTTTTGAGAAACAGACTCCGAACCCCAGATCTGTAAAGCAGTTTCTGAGAGGAGCAGTAATGGAACGTTAAACAGAGACCGCGTGTGCCCCAGCTCTTGTGGTGTTCCGCGTGGTTTCTACCACGTGGTGATGTTACATTATTGGAAATGGTCAAAAAGTATCTTCATCAGCATTTCAGTCTTTAGAGTTGTTTAAGATTTAGTAAAAATGCTTTAAAAACATCGAACATTTTAATATATAATACCGCAAGTCACATTCATTAACGTCTCACATCCATTGATTCATTGAAAAGAATATACTGGTTGACGTTATACGTTATGATCATAGTTTCGAAAATAAAGCTTATATAGGACTCTTTTTTTAAAGCAGGTATTAACCCTATGTCTATGTGATGTAAATTGTGAATTTGTGAACTTTATAAGCAATACTATTCACTAACTTACACTAACTGAGAGGCTAGTTTACAGTAAATATTTAACATTTTAAAGCTTAGAGAATTACATGATTCAGCTATAGAAGTAGTTAGATAAAACAAATAGTTCAATTTGGGAACAGTGCCTGGTAGAAGCTAATAATAATTAGCTTATTTTATTTTATAATGGTAACTTTAAAAAAATTAAATATAAACAAAATATGTCAGATGCCATGTACGATCTTCTGGTTTCATCGTTCTGTAATAGGAAATGATTTTGGCTAGTCACTAGCTGAGTATTTCTGCATAAGTCTGTCTCATGATGACGTTAGTTTTGTGGTAAGTTGTGTTTAGGTGGATTGTAACAGAGGTCTTTCACTGATGATAGTGCTTATATCATACAATCTTTAATGATACAAATCTAATAGCTATTTGTGTCTTCATCCACGTGGCATGGATTAGGAATGCCCCTATTGTATCCTCAGCTGCCAAGATGGCATGTAGCTCCTTGCTGAACACATTTGTGTTTTTATGCCCGAAGTTCAATTTTACATAATGCTACAAGCGAATGGTTTTGCACTCTTATTTTATCTTTGACTTTAACTAATTCCAGAAGTGATGGTGAATTTATGATTTACACTGTTTTATCTGGATCATCACAGATGGACCCCTTTAATGAATATTTTTGAAAAGTGTTGCTTGACCACAATGTGGAAAATTGTATTGGCTAGCTGAGTCCATCTATAATGATGTGTACTTTCCCCTGCTGTTTGTTAGCTGTCATCCAATCCTCTCACTACTATACACAGGGGTTAGAGTTCACAGTTGATTCACATTCTCATAGCATGGGGTAAAATTGGAGTACTCGGAACCATTTTCATCTCAGTAATGTGATGTAGACGATATTCACGTGTGCTTCATGTGAAGGTTAACATCAGTGCAGTGGCTGTGAGCAGTGGGTAAGCATGTGTAAGGCCTCTCCTGTCACATGCTTTTAGCACCATGCTTCATTAATCTGTTAGACCTTTGTAGAGCTAATGTTCTGTCTCTGTCATGAGGCATGTTAAGAATTCCATCAACCCACAATGATACAATTGCGTATAAATATTTTCTCTGAAAGCCTCAATCTGTAAGTGCCAAAACAGTACTCTGGGAGATGTTTGGGTGTTGGCTCATTGACAGTGTAAACCTGTTCCAGACAATGAGATTTAATTAATAAGGTTTTGTTGGATTGCATAATTGTGTTCACAAACCTTTGTGTTTGTTGACATGTTGTTGCAGTTGGAGAGTGTGTGTCAGTTGTTTCCTTATGTGCTTTCCTTCCAAACTGAAATTGGGTCCAGTTGTACTCAGCCAGTTTAAGGGTATGTACTGAAACCTGATAGTAACAGATAATGAGAACATGGACAAATCTTCTGGCCATTTGTGTCATAGCATTTGAAATCCAGTCCAGGAAATAATTCCACTGGCAAAAATGATGGAATCACCACACTTGGAGGACACTCAGGCTTTTAACTCTGTAGCAAATAGACTTAAGACAGATATGACAGAATACAAATTTTTAATAATAAAAAAAATACTTACTTTAGATACTTTATTGATCCAGAAGGAAATTTAGCAGCCAGTAGCAACAAACACAGAATAGTAGACTTCAAAATAGAATGGATGTTACATTACAAAAATTTTTTTTGTAAAGTCTGTAAGTGCTACATTTTAACTGCAGACTAATTTGCATTTTCATGCTTAGACTTGTGTTTGTTTAGAAAAGCAAATTCCAAGGTGATTCCATATGTATATTTTTTTCTCAACTATGCTGCATTTGGAAAAAGATTTGTGATTTGGCCTAATTAATTGAGATGAGTTTCACAAAGCTAGAATGTTCAGCTATTAAACATGTTTTGTGCTGTTTATTTAGTTTATTAATTTCTTAAGTAAAGACTGGGTGAAACATCTTCTATGTGATGATTACTGAATTTTGGGCAGGGGAGGTATAGCTGTAACTACAGTTCATGTATTTTGTTTCCCAAACTAAAGTTATTTTTGGGTTATATTTATAGTGATTTATATTTGAATATTTTGATGGCCTTTTCATGCTTTGAATAAGATGTGGGGTTCCTAAGTTCCTGTGGCCACCTCCTTTGAGGATTTAAAACTTTGCTTGTTATTGGTGTTCATATAGCAATCAGCCTATACTTGGGCCCTTTGGAAAGAGTCAAAGTGAAACCTTTTCCAAGTGTCATGCTACTTCTAGCCTTGGACGCTTTCTGTGGATCATGGAGAAAACAGCAGGTTTGATCTTGCTGTGTTCTGGGCTGCTGAATCTCTCTGGATTCCTCTGACATCAGAGATCTCGTGTTACGTGCTCTTCAGGTCTACCTCAGGATCAGCATGCTGCCAGGCAGTTTATTCCTGGAGCCCATGGCACTGTTTTGAAATGCCATGTTGCTTGAGGACAGTTGTGGAACAGACTCCTAGGACATGCTATTGAAGGAGAGTCTGGGAGGCTTGCCAAGGTGATTGTTGACAGTATGCATTTTGTGAAGATGATTCAGAGGCAGTTTTTCTTTTCCACTGTCACCTCAGCTTGTTCACTTGGGGTTAAAACCTGTATAAAATTCTGTTAAGCTGCATTGTGAAAACACAAGCTGAAAATGAACACTATATAAATAAAAAATTGAAAAAAGACCCTTTCACGTGTGAAGTCCGGAGAAACTTGCGTGCATGTTCTTGCGTCTGGAAATGTACCACATGCATTAGACATAAAGTGGTGCCTGTGCAATGCATGCAGGAGAAACTCCGGAGCATTAGCATCTCCGTTCTCAAATGCGCTGACTCAGAATTCACCCAGAAGTGTAACTAGGGAGCTGGCGGGATAAATGTTACAGACGTTTGTGTTCACACACTGCTCCTCTGGTCCTTGGTGAGACCTTTCTGGCTCTACCCTTTGAAAGTAGTGTGTTTGTTGGCTTGAGGAGTGCTAATCAGGGAAATACAGGGGACATACTTGTACCACTGTGGTGGTACCATTTGCTGTCACTGTGTTTGTACACTTGAGAACATATCCTGTATCTTTAGTTGGAACATAATTGTACCTTATTGTGTAATAAATGTAGATGTTAAAATTGTGCTGAGTTCATCTCCAAGATTTATATTATGTTCTTTTACACAGTTGTGTAATGAAAGTTGAAATATATTTTAATGAAATATTCACATCTCTTTCTGGGGTATAGAATATAATAATTTTTAGAGAACAAAAGTGAACTTTAACTTTAACACCACCGTTGTATTTTTTTTACACTGTTTGTACCTTTTTTAAATGACAATGGTAATTTAATTATAATCATAGACAAAATAAGATGTAAAATATCCTATGCCAATCTATTAAAGCTTCACATAGGACCCATCCCAACCCATTCCTACCGGCAGCCACATAATTCCATTATTTCAATCCTACAGCTACACCCTAAGGTGGCTGTTGCCGTTTATGATCAGATCAGCCCATAACGCCTCCAGACGGCTCAACAGTGAAATCTGGTGTCCCAGACCCACCCCCCTCCAAGCCAACTTTACAGTCCTACCTTACCCTTAACCATAAACAATCGTAAATCCACACTAGCCTCTCTGGTGACTAAGGCTGTACCTAGCCCCAGTGGCACCGTTAATGCATGCTCGTTGCCACCAGTCCCATGTGAACTTCACATGCAAAGTCACCATCAACAACAATACCACCTCTACAGTGCATTTCACTAAATAATCTGTGCCCTCCTTATCCACAACAACTGACTAGACCTGTCAGCTGTTTCTGATAACTCCTTCACAGTTGCCCTTAGTTTCCGGTCCATGATGCTGAACTGCACAAGCAGGGATATAGTGGACTTGGATACAAATCCCCCATCACCTATCTTCACGGGTCTTGCATGTGCCTACTCACATTCCCACACCTCAACCGCCAAGTCTGCATACTTCAGCTACTTCCTTTGACTGCTTCATCTCTTGCATCCTCAAATGGAACTGCTGACTCTTATGAAATAAACGATTTGTTTACTTTCCGAGTACAGCACCATGTCTGGCCTCTGTGTAGTTAATGCAATGCACTCTGGGACCTGCAGTTTTTTACCTATGTCCAATAGAAATTTCCAATCTTGTGCTTAGTCCCTCCTACCAGTATTTATAGCTTGTGCACACACTCAAATTTCCCCTCCCGCACAAACACTGTTACTTCAACCACTCATCAGTGCATTTACCTCTAAACTTTTGCTGTCCAACAAACATGCTAAAACCCTTAGCACCTGATTATGTCTCCATGTATACTGACCCTGCAATAAACTAACATTACAAGCTGATAGAATATACTTCAACGTGCCAACCCCTGTTAAATATCTACAATTAGGGTCTTTACCCTACCCAATCTCCAAGATTTTGTGGAGTTGGAAAGACATCATACGTTGTTCCAAGCAAAAACTTAATACGACTTGCCTCCATCGCCCACAAGTGATCTTCCACTTCTCTAGATTCTCCCACCACTGGTCTTGTTTTGCCTGTTACGCTGCTGATGCGCACCATGCCTTCTCTTCCTGATCATGAATACATCTAATCATTATTTGCCTTCTCTCTGGTGATGTGGCCTTACTAATAGCTTTCCATGAATCACCTGACGTAAGGCCTGTGCTTTCGCATCGCATTAATCACTACATCCTTTGATCCTGACAAAACATCTCATGACTCACCTTTACACATTTAAAATTCCTCAACTAAACTTGAGTGGTACCTCCAGTACCTCTCTCCCATACCATGCCACACTACTTAAACACTGTGGCACCCCTAGCCACTTCCTTATAGTCTTGTTCATAACCCTTTCCATCCTCTCTACTTCTGAGATTGAAACGTTATAAATTGTCAACAGCCATCTAATACGAGGCAGTAAGTCAAACTGCAGATACCACACTTTCAACTTCCCTGGCAAACATGATCTATCAATGCTATTAATAGCCATCACCAATTCAGCCTTTTGTCCCAAAACTTGGTCGGTATCATTTAGCGCTGCGCTATACCATCTACCTAAACTCTTCACTGTTCTTTCCTGTATTGTAGGAATCATTTCAACTTCCATTCAAAAATTTTGTACAAGATTTTCTTTGACAATCGACAGACTTCTAGGCTTGTTAGATTATCATTCAAATTCCTCAGCAACCACCCTGTGCATGACAATAATCGTCAGGGTCATCATGTTGTCCATGTAACCCTAATTGGTATTTGCCCAATACTGTGTTCATTTACTTGTACTTGCAGTCACAAATAAGGCTCCAATACCAACATCTGTTACATTGTGCCTAATGAGCAGACAACTCAAAATATTGGCGATCTGGAATTATTTCAGTGATGGCAACCCAACAAAGTGGATTGCAAAGTGCTCTATGAAAATATCTAGTTGAGGTACTTCTGCATCTTCCTACAATACAAGGAACCCGATAAAAGATCTTAAAATGAAACACATAACTCAGCACGAGCAGTTCCCTTCTAACAGAACACGCAATCTACCAACACTGCAGTAAATGCTACATAAAATGTCTGCACACAACCCTAGGTCTGTGAAAATAACAGAAGCTCTTCTAGTGCTGGGCAATACAACAATTTCAATTTCTTTTGTGATCAATTTTTGCTCGATAAGAATGATAAGCTTTATAATTCAGATAATACAACTCAATATTCCCAGTTAACACAGCCAGCTGCATGCTATCCAGCACGTATACTTATACTATTAAGGTAAATGAACTTAGGAGGCCGCATGAGCGTGAGAACGTAAACAAGACTATAACATGTTCAATTCAAATGTATATATTGAACTTCCCAGTCGTTATCACATAACGGAAAACTGTCTTACCAAATATGTACAATACTGTGCAAGTGCGTATCAAAAGCTTGTTGCATCTCATCTTACATATAAATTTCAATAGATAGATAAATACTTCCTTGATCCCAGAAATTCAAATTATTAGTTGTGTAATGTGGGAAAATAATTAATAAAAATGGACAGTTCCAGAAATTAACAGAGTTTTTAATTAAACAAAAATGTTTTAATTAATAATTAAACTATTACACAGGCCCCTGATTCCTTAATTCTAAGAAAGTATCAGTATCGGCAAGTACATAAATACACATATTTATGCATCCCTAATTAAAAGAGAATTGGCCTTTTGCGTCTTTTACATTTGGTTAAATATTTGGCTCATATACAGGCTGGTGTGCTTTGTTACTGGTACTTACAACAGAACAGACAAGACAAGAATAAATGTAACTTTCCAAGCTGTATTTAGTTTGGAAGTTGTGTGGCATGGCTGCAATGTTTTTGTGGCATTTGTCCCAGCAATTAAAGGACTCAGTCTTAAACTGAGGTTTACATGCACATGACAACTTTTATACATTCGGCTTCTCCAGGTAAAGTCTGGGGATATAGACACTTTTTTTTTTTTAGCTTTCAATTTTCCATGATCACTTTCACCATGTTATATCGGTACACTTAGTTCTCCACATTCCTGTTTGTTAAGGCTTGGCTTTGCAATCTCAAATAGAGGCTAGTTCAGAGCTGGGACTGGAAAGAAACAGCACAACTGTGACTTGCCTGCTATTTGTTTAGGACACAACACAAAATCATAACCACTTGTTATGATTTCAGACTTAGGCAGATCACAAAAATTGACTGGGGTTTATCAGTTTATGGAATGACAGCAGATTCAGATCCCCAAATTAAAGTGGCAATTAACTCAACAAATAGACTTATTCGTAATATTTGTCCTTTTTAAAGGTTGTGTTTTATAGTTTAGTATTTTATCCCCTTGCCATATGCTGGCAGTATTAAAACTAAATGAGGTTCTTTTTAATTTACATTCATCTCTTATGAAACTAGCTGCACACTCTGACAGTGAAGATGCACTGTTTGGGAAAGTTTCAAGCATCACAGATAAATACCCAAATCTAGCTCTGTTTGGGTTTAGGTCTGAGATTAACAGAGCATTCCCACAATAAGCAGTTTTGCAGGCATGCCGGCATAGACAACACCTGGTTCAAGGAGCTTCAAAATGTATGTCAAACCCTGCAAAACTCATGTGATTCTAGTTGCTGAAACGCTTATATATTTAAAAAAGAATGGGCCTATCATATCTTTACATTTGGCTAAATTAGTTTAAATTTGGTTCAAATAGTAGGAGCTGTGTTATTTACTGATTCATGTAACTGTGGAGGACCAAACCTGCCAAAATTTAATAATAAATTAATTAATTAATAAATGACTCAACTAATTTCCTCCATAATAATAATAATAATATATAAAACCTTACATAAAATGAAATGTTTACCCGCATGTGTACTTAAATTTCTCTCTTGATTTTTACATTTTTTTTTTAAATATATTTGTTTTTTTAATTTTTTGTTTTGTTTTTATTTATTAATTTTGATATTAATTCATTTAATTAGCTATTTCTTTTTTACATTATTTATACTATCGCTGTGTCCAAAACTATGCTCTATTCACCATATAGTGCACAGTTTTGGGGTTCCTCCATTTTTTAGTAGTGTCCGAAAACATAGTGGACAATTTTCGATGCACTAAAACAATCCCACATTGCACTGCAAAACGTAGTGTACCACACATGTACACTGGCAGATATGAGATTACCCATAATCCACTGCATTTTTTGGTGAAAACCTGCATGAGGTTGAAAATCATTCACCACCCTCCTGAGTTCAGTTCCCTGTAATAGTGCACTATATAGTGAAGGGAAAGCCATTTTGGACAAATGGCAGATTATTTGTTTTTTCCAGATTTTGTCCATTAATGATATCACACAGTCTAAACCTTATTAGTTGATCAATGCTTGATGCCGTAGATCAACTGTACTAGTCTTGCTCCATCAGTAGTATATTCAATTGTATAATAATGGCGTCCTTAATGTACCCATAGCACAACTCAATGGAACACCGGTACTGACCGTGTGCGGGTGAGACAGCTGTCTCCCCGTGGTTATTCAGCTCCCAGAAATGGAGCTGAGGGAGACACGTGTCTCTCTCTCTATGCAGCTCCTCTGTTTCAGGGATGGATCTGCAAAAGACACTGCTCTCTGTACGCGGAACATCAACTATCAAAGATGGAGCAGCAGGAGATGCATCTCCCTTGGCACGGCCCCTCTGCTCCCAGAGAAGCAGCAGCATATTTATTCCTTTTTTCTGAACTGATCTGAGATCACATAATTAAGGCATTTGTCTATATTCAAACAGTAAACACATGAATGTATGACATGGGACCAAAGGTGCGATTGGACCCATGAAATGGCGTGGCAGCACACTTAACAGGCAGATACATGCTCCATTTCATTGTGCTTGAGCAGCTGCTTCTCTGAGCAGATCTTATACCAAACTGCGCCCTGACATTTGTGCTCTTGGACACTTCTACTAGAATCAACTGCACTCTTCTGGATATGACTGCTAAGCCTGAACGTTAACACGCACCTACATTAGCATATATTGAGGAGGAAATACATAAATAAATAAATTAATTAATGAGAAAATAAATTAATTATAAATAAGTAAATACAGAGGATGACTCAATGACTATCGTCCCGTTGCACTCACACCGGTCATCACAAAGTGCTTCGAGAGGCTCGTCATGAGGCACATCAAAACCCTACTTCCCCCCACACTGGACCCTCTACAGTTCGCGTATCATCCAACGGACGATGCCATATCCACCACGCTGCACCTGGCACTCACCCACCTGGACAAGAAAGACACATACACCCGAATGCTGTTCATAGACTTCAGCTCAGCATTCAACACCATCATTTCTCAGCATCTGATCGGGAAGCTGAATATACTGGGCCTCAACACTTCTCTCTGCAACTGGATCTTGGACTTCCTGACTGGGAGACCTCAGTCAGTCCGGATCGGTAGGAACACCTCCAGCACCATCATACTGAACACTGGAGCCCTCCAGGGCTGCGTGCTCAGTCCACTGCTGTTCACATTGCTGGCCCATGACTGTGCAGCGAAGCACAGCTCAAATCATATCATCAAGTTCGCTGATGACACGACTGTGGTGGGTCTCATCAGTAAGAACGACGAGTCAGCATACAGAGAGGAGGTGCAGCGGCTAACTGACTGGTGTGAAGTCAACAACCTGTCTCTGAACGTGGACAAAACCAAAGAGATGGTTGTAGACTTCAGAAAAACAATGGGTGAGCACTCGCCGCTGAACATCGACAACTCTGCTGTGGAGATTGTCAGGAATACCAAATTCCTTGGTGTTCACCTAGCGGATGATCTCACCTGGTCCACTAACACCAGTAACATCAAAAAGAAAGCCCAGCAACGCCTCTACTTCCTGCGAAGGCTGAAGAAGGCTCATCTCCCCCCTCCAATTCTCACCACTTTTTACAGAGGAGTCATCGAGAGCATCATGACCAGCTGCATCACTGTGTGGTTTGGAAACTGCACTGGGGCAGATTGCAAGTCCCTCCAGCGGATCGTGAGGACAGCTGAGAAGATTATCGGTGTGTCTCTTCCCTCCATTACAGACATCTACACCACTCGCTGCACCCGCAAAGCACTCAGCATTGTGGGAGATCACACACACCCTTCACACACACTCTTCAACCTACTGCCATCTGGAAAAATGTATCGAAGCATTCGAGCCCTCACATCCAGACTCCGTAACAGCTTCTTCCCACATGCTATCAGACTCCTGAACACCTAGAGACTGAGACTGGACTGAAGAAGCACACACACACACACACACACACACACACACACACACACACTTCTTCACGCAAACACTGGTCTGTTGGACTGTAAATGAGTGTACTGTTTACACTTATCCGGTTTACATCATGTTTACATCCAGTTACCGTTTACAGCACAAATACACTTTAAATTGCAGTGTCTCTCTCCCTCACCCCCTCCGTACTTATGTTTTTTGCCTTGTCTTGTATTACATTGTATTGTATTGTACTGTAGGGACATTGTATTTTTCTTAGCCATATCTTTTACACTTTAATGTGTGTGCACTGTTTTATGTTGCACTAGATTTGTACTAGTTGCACTTTAATGTTGTGTATTGTCTTATGTAGCACCTTGGTCCTGGAGGAACGCTATTTCGTTTCACTGTGTACTGTAAACACTGTATACTGCTGAAATGACAAACTACTTGAACTTGAGGAAATACAGAAAAGATAATTGAAAAAAATATGTAGGAATTAAAAAAATATATAAATAATAATAATATATAATAAATAATTCCTCTTTTCTTAACCTATTCATTCAGTTTGGCAGGTTTGGTACTCCATATACAACAGAACAAGATGAGAACAAATTGAAGTTGTGCAAGCTGGAGTTATATTTGAAGAGTGACTGCATATATATATATATATATATATATATATATATATATATATATATATATATATATATATATATATATATATATATATATATAGCTGGTTAAGTAGGCTGGGTTGAGTAACAAGCAAATTGCAAACTATGTAGAAGTGGTAGGATTGTGGTCCTGGAAATGCACTTTACTTTTTAAAAAAAATTTTAACTCATATGCCCGCATTAGAGCCGTGTGTGTGTGTTAAAACAAAGCAATAAAGCAAGTGCTGGGTGCTTCAGATTTGTGGCTGTCAGTTTGAATAGATGCAGTATCACAACATGCTGTGAGCTGTCCTTCTGTTTACCTGCTGGGCTTTAATTGGGGATTACATTAATGTGCAAAAAATATGTGCAGTGTAAGAGTAAAATTAAACGTTGAGGTAGAACAGCCAAGCCTCTGTAATATGCAACAAGCATTTTTTTAAACATGTAAAACTCAAAATGAGATAAAATATCAACTTTGAGGTAGTGACATATGTTTTAAGTTGTAATAACTAAATTAAAAGATAAAAACCAGGACATGAAAGTTATTTTCAAGCAATATTTAAGTAGTAGACATGGCTTAATTTCACCATACAACGAAGGAAGACAATTTGTATTACTCACTGTAGTATTGATGCTTTTGTACAGATTACAATCTTTGATATTGGTCAGACCAAGAAAAAAACTGCCACAATGGCAACCCGACTTTTTATTCAGAAGTTCCTCATCACTAGTTTTCTCTCTCATGATGCTTCTGACTCGTGGAGGTTTGCTGGCAAATAAACAGGGGAAAAAAAATCAAATTAACATTTTCTTATCATTGTTGAAGGTATCGCAATGCATATTGCTCTTGATTTATAACACAAGCAGATAATATTTTTATTTGCATTACAGTCATGCTGCTTTGTTCTTGAACATGTAAAAGTGCGAGATTTTCATTAATTCCTGTAAACTTGCCTTTTGCTAAGCCCAGTCCTAGTATCTGTGGTGCAGTGCATCCAAAATGTCATGCAGGAGTAGGACAAAAATTATAGCATTTTTTGAAAACTACACGCAAAACATAACCTTGTTTAAAGTCACTAAGAGATTAAACGATTTATTACAGTCAGAAATAAGAAGCATTTAGGTTTCCTTAAATATTTTCAGTGTCAACTAACTTTCCAAAACTGCCCATTTTGAATATGATGCTGGCAACACATTCTAGAATGATTATTATTATTATTATTATTATTATTATTATGAACAATTCAGATTATTACCTCTCCTCTAGAAGGATCAAGCATCCTATATTTCCAAAAATAATTTTGAATATAATCAGAACACAGGGCACTTTTCCAATTCGCCTCAGTCCATTTTAAATGAGCTCAGGCCCAGAGAAGGCTGCAGCATTTCTAGATTCTTATAATGTGTGTTTATTTATTTAAGTGTGTAAACTTGCATTGCCCTGTGAAGGACTGGCGTCCCCTCCAGGGTGTATTCCCGCCTTGCGCCCGATGATTCCAGGTAGGCTCTGGACCCCCCGCGACCCTAAATTGGATAAGCGGTTACAGATAATGAATGAATGAATGTAAACTTGCATTTTTTTGGATGCAGTGTTCCTGAGCTAGTGCAGTGATTTCCAATAGGGAATCCTGTCTGAGGGCCTGAAGATCACAGCTAGCCAGTATTAGTTTTGGGCCTTATCCCTTGCATACAGAGATATCTCTGGATTCTCTGAATTTTTAATGATTAGCCTATGTATGCTAGATGAAGAGATCTCCAGGCTCTTTTGCTATTTTAATTTGAGATATATAATTATTATTGTCTCTTACAGGGTGGTGAACTTCTCCCCAACTTTACATCTAAAAGTCTTTGCCTCCCCTTATCACTTCCTGAGTAAAATTTTAATTTATTTATTTTTGGTACCCACTTAAATTACGTTACAATAGTAGGATATTCAGCATGATGAATAGGATCCTCTTTGTTTTTTCAGTACCCTGGAGTACAATTTATAAAATCATTTAACATTTAAATAAATTTTACAGTTTTGCAAAAAATTCTGCGGTTTTATCTTAAAAGATGATTGTTTAATTTAACATTTTAGAGCTGCACCAGTGGCCTTTATGCTTAGTCTCTTCTCTGTGATTCTTCGTGATTTGGCTTAAACTCCATCTGCTGAGCTGTAATTATGGACAGAGCATTTATAGATATATACAATAATTGCAGATTACTGCCAGACAAGGCAGGTCTTGTGGGATTTTTAAGCCATGACCCTATGACACACTGACATTACGGCATGTGACAAAATGCTACACAGAGATTCTTATATAGATTGTGGAGAAGAGGCACTGCTCTCAACAACAAACAATCAAACCAACAACCTATAGAATTAGCATAGTGTAGTGTGCCTCCTCTTACTGATAATGTCATGAGAAACCTATTATTGGTCACTCACTCCTGTAAAATGGCTTGTTTTCAGATCAGTATCAAACTTTTTTAGTATTTGTAGCTTGAAAGAATTTTCAGACTAATATTTTTTTTTCAGTGGTTGTCTCGTCAACCACCAGCAAAAGTAAATTCCATATTGTACACCGATTTAGATAATTGCTCGTTTGGGAATTAATATATCGACAGCATAACGTCTACTCTAGTTTTCACTACTAGTATGCATATCTGTGATTAAAAGATGGAGCACTGGAAATCTGGGCAAATTCAAAACAGTTTTCAGATATTTTACCCCCTTAGATATTGATATTGTTTTCAGATTGCTTCACCCTTTGAACTCCAGTTTTTCATTACAAGAGTGGAGATAAGGCAAGATAAGTACCAATCTGTAAAAATGCCACAAGCACCTGATTTTAAAAACCTCAGTTTGAGGAATTTCATATATTTCACTAACTAGGATCTCCATATATGATATATGCTATCCAAATATCCTGGGCTGTTTAAAGTCTAAGCACCACTTAATGGACCTCCATGAATATTTCACATTATTTTAGTTACTGACATATATATGTATGAATTAAAATGAAAATAGCATGCTTAATTTGCTTTAAAACTGACAATTTTATTAAATTGACGAGAAAAACCCGAGCTCGCTACGGAAATTCTTGAACGCAACCGTGACGTCACTGGTGGGCAAAAGCTGAACAACACCGTTATGACTGACTGTTATGACAGTCACTAGCTAGCTAAATAACCAACATTATTCATGACAATAGCCTAGCAATAAGCTAAACTCAAATTTACAGGTACAGTTATTCTTGTAAATGTGATTGAACTAGAATTCATCCGACAACTCCACAATGCAGCTACATAGCCTAGTGTAATCTGAGCCACGAAGTTTAGCAAGTCAAGCTAACGTTAACTAACACCAACTAAAACAGGCGAAGTAAGTGTACTTACCCTGTTTACCTCCATGTATACAGAGGCTCTTGAATGTTTCCTTACATGCCCATATTGTGGATGATCCGTTCCAAAGTGCCCGTTTAAAGTTGACAAATTTAGTCCATTTTCTGGATATTTTGGGATCTTTGGGCCATTTGTGCACTGTACGTTGAATTATTGCAATTATTGGGGGGACCAACAGTATTTTAAACCTTTATTCCTTGAATTAGTAAGAAATAACTGGCTATTTTCTGGCTATTAATAAACACAAGTTAGGAACTCAAATTCCACTGTATTTATTTGTTTGACACTTTCATATAGCTGGTGCTTAGCCTTTAAACAAGAACTCATTGTGTGTGCTAAGTCAGGGTTTTTTTTTTGTTTAACAAAAAAAGGGGTTGTAGAGAATAATAATAATAATAATTAAATAACTGAATTTTAACAGGTATATAAAAACAAAAAGTACATGTACATCAACACTCCATTGTGCTGCTTAAATAATGAAAAAGCAGCATTGGGCTGCTGCTGTTCTCACATTAAGGGTGAATTCCATTTTATATTTTAACCCCCACCCCTTGTTTTTTTTTTTTTTTTTTTTAAGTGTCTTCTTTGGGATGATCTTTCAAGAGCCTTATACATTATCAGAACACAAAAAGAGCAGTGCTTCATTCCCAGGCCAGCAGTGCTGTTAAAGTAATATTAGCTGTGCATTGGTTTGCAGCATTATCAGTGGAGTGCTGCTGGACTTCAGGTAAATTTCCTATTTTGCAGATTTATTTCCCAAACTTTCAAGTTCCACATTAAATATTGCAGTAATATGAGGCACTAGAATTTGATTTACCATTTAAGGTGGAACTGGAAATTTACTAGTCAGCTACTGAGACATCAGCATATAGTGATGTTTTATGCTTGTTATGAAGAAAAGGACCATAATATATTAAACAAAAATAAAGTTAGCAGAGTTTTAAAAGAGAAAATGCTGGCATGGTTTTATTTCCAAACAATGACTGAGACCCATGCCCCTAGGCAAAAATGGAAAGAATTCATCCTAATTCTGAATATTGTGAAAGATGTTGAGAAACAGGCCAATATCAGTTATATTTTGTTTTAAAATATATTAAACATTCAGATTTTGTGTTGCCTGGGTCACAATATAAATCAGTGTAGAAAATGTTTATTTTGTTTTTGAGGGCATGTTCATAAATTTTCTTTCAAAACGTTTGCCTAAAAGCATTCAGAGCATTTATTCTGGCATTTGTCCTGCACATAAAACATGTTACTCAATGTGCAAAACATGCCAGTGGAACTTCTTTGTGTTTGAAGCACAGTCACAAACAGAGATCCCTACTGTGGTGTTTTAATCATTTTATTACTATTAAAATGCGTTAACTTTGTAGTTTAAACCACACTTGAAGGCTAACTGAATCCAGAGAGTCTCTGTTGAAGAGAGATCAAGATGGACCAGCATAGTGGGTGGAATTGGCAGTGACTAATTTGTGTGAAAAACTATTAAATAAATTAATATCACGCTTTCCCTCATAGTATGTACTTTATAGATAGCAACCAGTGTCTTCAACTGAGTGTCCCGTGCTATTGTTTTTTTGCTTTAGGGCAGGGGTGTCCAAACTATTTTCAGCGGGGGCCGAACTAGATCATATCAAAATTCTTAAGAGCCAGCCTCTCTTTCTAAATATATTATTCCTAAATTATTTATAACAGCATATTCAATAAATCAAAATCAAATCAAATCAATTTTATTTGTATAGCGCCTTTTACAACTGACGTTGTCACAAAGCAGCTTCACAGTTTCAAAACAGAACATTTAAATCAAAGCCCAATGCAAGCAAGCCAAAGGCGACAGTGGCAAGGAAAAACTCCCTCGAGGCTGGAGGAAGAAACCTTGGGAGGAACCAAGACTCACAAAGTGGACCCATCCTCCTCTGATCAAACTACAGATTGAATTTTAAATGATCACCAATGAAGTGTCATTATGCTACATAATAATAATAAGGTGAGCAGCTGGTCTGGTCTGGTCTGCAGGAGAATCCAGCAAACAATCTTCCATCAGTGGGAAGGGAAGCAGTGAGTTTAGTTGAGTGCAGCAGAGAATAAGAGCATGTGAATATTTTCTTTAGTGTAGTGACAATATATAAACACAAATGTAAAAAAAGTTTGTATTTATTAACTACTGAATTTCATTTTAGAGCATTAACTGCTGTAGGATATCAAGAGTGTAAAATCTAACATTTTACTGCAGATATTTCAATGTCTTTTGAAATCGCTGGTTCTCCCATTTTTTTTGTTGTTGTATTTTTATTTATTTATTTTTTTAAATTATTTTTTTCCCCTGCAACCATCACCAAATGTTCTGTTAATTAATTTGCTGGTCCAGAGAAATGAATGGCGTTTGTTAACAGTGGTCCAGTATCCTATACATTTGTGCATTGCTGCCACTGTCAGGGGAAAGGAAAAATTGCCAAGTGCCAGCAGGCTAATAGTGATGCTGCAGGCTGATTTGAAATCTTACAGTGGACCACATTTGCCTCGGGTCCGGACTTGGGACACCCTTGCTTTAGAGGCTATCTCTGAGACCACTATTGTGGTATGTCTGAAGGACAGCATACTCACTAGTGTTGGGTAGGATTTGGCTGTTAAGCTTTAGTCAGGCTGAACCTGGGTTTTTCTTTAAAAATATTTCATATAGCATTCTTCCTCTTGGTGGATGAATTTTGTATTTTGTAAATGAAAAATCTATACTTGTTTTCTTTAGTAAGACCATAGTATCAGTTTAGAACCCTCTAGTAACACTCTAAAGAGCATGGTATGAAAACATATTGATATGTGTAGTGTTGCAAAGAGGTGGGTTTCCTCTGGGTGCTCCCGTTTCCGACCACTGTCCAAAAACACATGTTGGTAGGTGGATTGGCTACTCAAAAGGGTCCATAGGTGTCAGTGAATGTGTCAGTGTGTGTCACCCTGTGAAGGACTGGCGCCCCCTCCAGGGTTTGTTCCCACCCTGCACCCAGTGATTCTGGGTAGGCTCTGGACCCACCGCGGCCCTAAACTGGATAAGACAATGAATGAATGAATATAACTCATTAAGCAAATAAATTATAATTTCTTATGTAAAAAACATGCAACATGTTGTAACGTGTAGCATTTGATTTGAAAATGATTTCTAGAATTACAGGTCTAATACCAGTTTTTGAAGACAAGCTGTGAACGATTGCACTTGTGAAGAACGATGACTGCTATGAATTCTCCACGAGACAGGTACGTGACCTGCGTCAGACTGGTCAAGGTGCTGAAGGGTGAGAATGTGCATGTATGTCATGTTGTGTGTTTTCTTTCAGGTACTATGCTGTCTGGATCATTTTTTTCATTTTGGGGCTGGGAACTCTCCTGCCATGGAACTTTTTCATGACTGCCACCATGGTAAACATTAAAAAAAAAATGTATACTGTATTTTCTGAAAATGTATCATTTCATTTTTTGCATCATTGCTAATATAACTTAGATCCTAATTTTCTGTAGTAACTGTTGTGTGATACATATGGATGAGTAATTTTATAAAATGTCATTTAAATGTCTCTGCAGTACTTCACTAGCCGGCTAAAGGACTCGCCCACAAATGGAGAACAAAACCAGACAGCCAATGGCACTGGGGCTGTTGTGGACACACGCAGTGTGCTGGAGTCAAAGTTCAACAATGTGATGACCCTTTGTGCCATGGTACCACTGCTCATTTTTACCTGCCTCAACTCCTTCATCCATCAAAGGTTGGATTTGCATTGCATTCTCCATATCACACACACATGCCAGTCATGTTAGAAAGTTTCTGGTGCACTTAGCAAGGTTGATGAGCTGCAAGTCATAATCTCTGAAATACAAAATATAAAGATATGTATAATCATCAAATCCAGGTTTCTAGTCTGTGTTTAGGACGCACTTTTTAATATTAGGACTATTGGACTATTAAAACCTGTGAAAAATATTTGCACTTTTTTATTTGCTTATATATTTAAAATATATATATTTTAAAATGTAGTTATACACTTATTAGTGGGACATTTATCATAAAGTATGTAATATATCGGGTGGCCAATGCATTGATTGAGATTGACCAATCGATCACACTGTGCACTTTGTTAGATTATGCTAAATTTAAATAATGAAAATAATGAAACTTGTCAAAATATGTGTTTCATTATGATATAATACAATAAAAGTTTAAATATCGGTCCATGCTCAGTGATGAATTTTTGAAGCCTGATCGACAGTCTGTCCAATTAAATGAAGTGGGAAAAAAAGCAGAACCCAGCTTGGTCAAGAGCCCCCAGTATCATAGCATCATATTTTGACGAGTACGGTTGACTGAAATACTCCTGTTGTTCAAACTAGAGGTGCAGAGTTCGATATGCATGTTAGATTGTTCCTTATTTAAATCATGTGAATCAGTCTTTTTTCACATCAACATCAACAAGTCTAAATATCATCCACACTCACAGATTATTACTGAAGCTGGATTAATAAGCAGTCCAATGAAACGAAACCCATCTCAAGCCCAAGTGTGGGCACCCGTGTATCATAACATCATGCTGCCTGATTTTTTTTTGTGTCCTAAACCATTTTAGTTTGTATAAGAGCACTCTGTAAATATCTCATCTAATACGTATGTTCTCTCAACCCCTTTCACAAGAGTAGAGTAAAATTCCATAAACTGTGAACTCGAGTTCTAAATCCTTCATACACTTCCATCACTCCGGGGGCATGTTTGCTTTAATTAAAAGCAAACATTTGAAGGGCTCCCATAACAAACTTTTACTCCCAAACACAGTATCTCAGGAATGTTGACCTTTTGTGTGCTTATTTGTTTCTCAGAATCCCTCAGAAGTTGAGGATAATTGGCAGTCTCTCAGTCATCCTGGTGGTGTTTCTGATCACTGCCTTATTGGTGAAGGTGGACATGGCACCTCTCCCCTTTTTCACTTTCACCATGATCAAAATAGTCTGCATCAACTGTGAGTGCTTCCAACGGATGTCTGTGATTTGCTCTTTTAGACAAGCTGTTTTCTTTCTCATGAGACTGGGCCCCAGCATCTGACTGTTTTAGGTCTTAGCACGTTTCTAACGGACTCCTCTGGGTCAGATCACACTGAGTTAGTTCCGTTCAGTTCTTTGAGCTAAAGCAGGAGTGGGTCAACATCACAGATGTGTCATCTTTGATGACATTAAGTACTCTTTTGGACAGTCCAGCTGTGGATAAGAAAATTAATTGGTTGTAAATATTTTTGTCAAAAAACCGGGCCTTGTTATACTTTGTCTATGTCTTATAACAGACTATTAATGATTTTTAAGGTTTATAACCTAAATAATAAACATTGTATGTCATGTATAAACTTTTATATGTGTAGTGTTATTCTAAAGTTGTCCTGAAAAGTTTAAAGAGAACTAAGTTTTGAAATTATTGAGAGGATCTCATGTTGCATCATGCAATCTGTAACATCTCCCCACTTAACCTTGCTTTCCAAACGTTCTCTCTTATTCTCCCCAGCTTTTGGTGCTATTTTGCAGGGGAGTCTGTTTGGTCTTGCAGGCTTGCTTCCGGCCTCCTATACCACCCCCATCATGAGTGGCCAAGGACTTGCCGGGACGTTTGCAGCATTCTCCATGATCTGTGCACTTGCAAGTGCGTATTCAGTCTGTTTTATTTATTGTTATTTGTAAAATCAAATAATCTGGTATACACTCTTTCACAGGGATGGAAAATACTTAAGTGATTATACTTTATTACTGTACTCGAGTTGTACTGGAAATAAATGCTTTTATTTTTATGTACTAGATTTTGATCTTGTTTTAAAATATCTTTGTATGTTTGTATGTAACATGGTTCAAACATACTTTCACATTTGAATAAGACTCTGTCTCTTGAATGAGACAGTACCCACACTTTCACTTAAGTACATTTTCTTTTTCCATCCCTGCTCTTTTGCAGTAATTGCTCTGTCAGTATGTTCCAGATCATGACTTTGAACTTTTTCTCTTTTTTTTTTTTTTTTTTTTTTATTCCCCCCCACCCCCTTCCAGCTGGTTCTGAGCTGCAGGACAGTGCCTTTGGCTACTTCATCACAGCCTGTGTTGTAATACTCCTAGCCATCATGTCCTACCTTGCCTTGCCAAAAATGGTATGACCCAATCTTGTGTCTTGTGAGTCAAGGATTGAAATATTATATTTATTATATATATATATATACATATAATATATGCATATATTGATTTTGGGGTGTTTATTTTTTCGGCTTGTTTAGTGTTCTAGGGACTGTGTTACAAATATAGGATATCTTGCAAAAGTCAAAAAGACTTCCATTTATTTAATTTAATTTCCAGTATATACTACCTCTAAAAACAAGCTATATATGTTTCAGCATCAGAATAAATATATTTAACAAAAAATGACAAAAGACCCTCAGATACTTTGTATGAATCCACCCTTCATCTTCATTACATTTCCAAAGACTTTCTTCAGTTATTTTTCTTGCTTTTTCGAAAACATTCATCCATAGAAGGTGGTTGAAATTTATTTATAACAAACCAATCTCACAAAGTGATCTCAGTTATAAACTTGGACTCATCACTCCATAAAATCTTGCTGCACACCAAGAGAGATTCAGTCCTGTTGTTCTAGTGCATATTCTTAGTTGGAGATTATTTTTAATTTTTTCCCCCCTTCTCCTGCCTCTCTAAAAATGAAAGGTTCAGCTGCTGTTTAGTGACAGTGTTGGTCTAGTTTCTGTTTGAATATTTTACACTATTTTACTTTCACTCTATACTATTTTGTCACTACTTTGATTGTAGACAGCAACTAAATGTTTTTTAATACTCTCTTTGCAAGTAAAAGTTGGTCACCACTTTGTACAGCGTGTCCTGGAGAAAGCTCACACTGCCTTTATATACATTTTAGTACTATACTACCTAGATTAATACCTTGAGGTACACCTACATTGTATGTATTCTGATTGGCCATTATGAGTCTCACACACAGGAAATAATGCAGCAAATAATCGCAGTAGATGCAACCTCTCTGCTGTAATGTAAAACATGGCTGTTTTGTAAAGGAATCCATTACATGCAGTCTACAAATGCTGCCTATGATCAGTGATTTTGAGAACGTGAATGATGATATAGTGCCTTAAAAATGTCCTTAAAATGTTTTTTTTCCACAACCACAAGAGGTAGAACCTTTCTGATAATGTCACCACATAGCCTTTTTAGACCTTTTTATTTCAGTGTTGTGTCTTCTATTATGGAATAGTTTTTGAAGGACAGTCTTTGGTAAATCAATCCTGACAAGGACCTGATCTTCCTGAAATTGGGAACCACCCAAATAAAGCCTAGTTAGTGGTGGTCATATGGTGATCCCTTTTCACTGATAGATGAGGTGAAATATGCTGCAGGGCATTTTCACACTTGTTCAAAATCTTTGGGTCTGCATCCAGTGTTGAATCTGGGCTCATTTGCGGTTGGGGATATTTATTGCTGATTTGCTTCCACACAGTAGAACTCCATCCGAGCCATGGATCGATTGCGAGATTCCAAACGTCGCATTTCCGTCTGTAGTTCATAAAATTGTAGGATGCAGCTTCACAGATTTTCTGTGAATACAAACACGCAAGCAGCAAGGAATAGTGCTTTTGGGATGCAGTGCATTTCACCGCACAGGACCCTCCAGCATTATGTGTGTCCTGTGTTTTACAGTACATGCACTCCACAAACGTAATCTTATTACAACAATTTTGCAACCCCCTCTCCCCCAACACCACCAGATTTTAGACAAATCAGAGATTGGTGCTTTGAACTGCATCCAAATTCACTTGTACTATGGGTATAACTCATAAAATTGCCTATTTTTGTAGGTTCAAAATGGTACCTAATAAACTGGTAACTCTATTCCAGCTTTTTCTACTCTTTATTAAATCTATTAAAGTCAGTTGGTTTTTAACTTTCCATTCTGTTTTTCTCTCCTCGACTTGCAGGAATTTTTCCAGTATTACTCAGACACCAGTATCCACAGACCTAGCTGCGACGAGGAAAACAAGATGGACCTTTTAGGCAGAGGTAGAGCAATGTGTTTAACCACAGATGTGCCATTTTATCAAAATGTGTCAGTTTAATTCTAGCAAACAGGAAAGGCTTAGGAGACCTGCTATCACTCCAGCCCTACCCTAAAATAAAACAGTCAAGTTAGTTAGTGTTTATTTTGGTTTTCAAAATGAATACATTATATATAATAATAATAATAATAATTATGATCTAAAAAGAAGAATTATAAACTGTTTTATTTAAATTAAGTGATAACTTGTTAATATCAAAACATTTCTTTAATATTTCCAATTCCATTTCCACTGTCTTCAGAAGCTGTTCTAAACTTTTTCTAGAGTAATATAAATTTGTGTCATCGGCAAATAAAACAACCTTTAACAAATTAGACACTTTACAGATATCGTTTATATATAACAGAAATAATTTAGGCCTTATCACTGAACCTTGTGGGATCCCACAAGTGACCTTCAGAAGTTTTGATTTTGTTATTTATTTATACATATTTATATCTGTCACAAAGATAACTCTTGAGCCGTGAATATGCTGCTACTATAATACCATATCTCTCCAGTTTTTTCATTAATAGGTCATGATCAATTGTATCAAAAGCTTTTTTTTTTTTTTTTTTTTATTTTTATTCCTTATTTTCTATTGCAGTAGATATCTCTTCTACCAGTTGCATCACAGCCATTGAAGTGGACCTGTTTTCTCTGAATCCATACTGTTGATCACCTTTGAACAAACAGTTTTTCTAAGATTTTGAGAATTGTTATAGCAAAGAAACAGGTCTATAATTGGAGAACTGGTGTCTGTCTCCACTTTTAAAGATAGGAATGACTTATGCTGTTTTCATTTTATTTGGAAATATACCTGTTTTAAAGGACAGATTGCAGATATGTATAAATGGTTTAACTATGCATTCTATAATATTTTTTTACCAATGTCATATCAGTTTCATTCCAATCCGTGGATGTTTTGTTTTTAAATTTTTTTTACAATATCCAATATTTCGTTTTCATGAGTACTCCTAACAAAGATGGAATGAGAATTTTTAGGAACTTTATTCATATCCACGCCATCTTTATTTCTTAGTTGCACAATCCCCTTGATAAATTATATCCAACATTCACAAAATAGTCATTAAATTCATTAGTAGTTTCTGTTATTTTTTTTATGACTGTATTATCTTCTTTTACAAAATTATTTGGAAATTCTGCAGTTCCAAATCCATTTTTAATAAGGCCATTCAGCACATTCCTCATACCTTGAACATTACTTTTATACTTCTCCATTAATGTCTGATAATATTCCTTTTTACTAAATCTCATAACACTTATTAATTTATTTTTATATGTCTAATATTTATTTTGTGCTTCTTGAGTTCTTTGTTACACAAGGAGTTTGTTTAATTAAAATCAGCTCTAAAGCACACACCATGACGCTACAAGTGTGTTTAATTCTGATGGCCTTGTTTTTTCAGGTGGAACCAGAGCTTTTTTTAAGATCTCTGTGATGGTTCTCTCTTTAATTCATCCTTTCACTTGTTAAAATTGTATGGTGTAAAACTGTGTTGAAATGAAAAATGTTCTTTTTTGTGGATGATTGGTGTTTTTTTTTCCACAGAAAACTCTGGGGAGAAGAGGCCTGTAGTGAGTCTCACTGATGAGGACAGTACATCTGTGTCTGTTTTTGCCATTTTTAATCAGGTACATGTTTAAACTCACTTGTGCTCTTTATGAAATTCAGTTAGAGTTCTGATAAATATTTTGATCAAGTCTTACAAGTTATAGCAAATAACTTTTATTGAAAATGGTACAATAATTCAGAATGTATAGCTTCAGGACAGAAACTAAGCTTTTATTTGTCAATCTAAATGTATGGATATCAGTTCCAGGCAGTTGCTTTCTATATAAACTGACAAAAACAAGCAGTTCATAACAAAATATAGCATGCGGCATACTTTGTATCTGAGGAGATAATTTACAACTTTGACTAAAGCTGTTTTGGTGCTGTGGAATGGACAGAAACCAGACTGAAAAGGTTCAAAGAGATTATTGGTCACTAAGTACTTCTGTAACTGACTGGCAAGAGTTTGTTCAAGAACTTTAGTTAGGAAGGGAAGGTTAGAGATTGGACAATAAATATTTAAATCTGATGTGTCCAGACCAGGTTTTTTAAGTAAGGGGGTGACTGCAGAAATCTTGTCTTAAAGGAAGTAATGATATCAGGAATGTAAGAAGAATTAACAGTATGAAAGGCAGGAAGAGAGGAAGAAAATGAGTTGCAAAGAGTAGAAGAGAGATCAGAAGCAATATCGGTAGTAGAGGATGCCAGAGACCTGTTGATGTTAGCAGTTTGTAATGCTTTCCTACATTTCTTTGAATCAAAGAGTGCAGGAGAGGCAGCTATGGTGCTTCTAATGGGTTTTACGAGTTTTGTGACTGTTGAAAAAACTTCACAAAATTTCACAAGTATACCAGGGAGAGGAAGTGGGGAAAAAAACACAATTTTGGTTTTTAGAGGGGCTGGTGTATTTAGAGATTCATTGAGGAATGTAATTAAGCATTGTAGCATGATTTTCATGAGAAGGAGCAGAAACAACTGGAATGGCAGAAGAGATGGACTGATTAAGAAGAACAGGGGCCACAGCCTCAATCTTAAGGAAGGAAATGCACGTTTGTGTGGAGTAGTGGGGTACAGCCAGAGGAGCAGTAAACTTTTTATTAGCTTATGATCAGAAAATGGAAACAGTAGAGGGTGTGGATTAAGAATAGATAGGGAGGAAGACTAGAAGTCAAGGGTGTGACCTTTGAATGGGGAACTTTACATGCTGTGTAATATTGAACCAGTCAAGAATTGAGACAAAGATATTAGCAGTTTTGCAGTCAAGAGTGTTTACATGAATATTGAAGTCACCGACTAGCAGCAAGTGGGGAGAAATTGAACAGGCGAGCAGGAGTAGCTCAGATAATTCAGAAAGGAATGATGTATTAGCTTTTGGTAGACGATAGCGTAACACAGCAATTACAGAGCCAGGTAATTTCAGGGCAATATATTCAAAGGAGGTAGCAGATATGAACTTGACATCTGTAATGTTGAGATTGCTATTAAAGATTACTGCCAAACCACCTCCCCTTCCAAAAGAACGAGGTTTGCAGATATACTTGAAGTTGGATGGGCTTGCCTGATTTAAAGCATAGAAATCACAAGCTTGCTGCCAAGTTTCAGTTAGAAAAAGCATTTCAATGCAATTGAAAAGTCCAGTATATACTCCTGCAGCAACAGCCATTGGGTGGGATGTAGTCCAGAATGAGCATATGTTAGTACCATTGGAGTAGTGTATAATTCTGTTGTGATGCTGTCTCAAACCCCTATGTACATAAAGGCAACGGCATTACCAGGTCTACTAACTTTTCTGACAGTGGCTTTGGGGAAGCGGTAGTAGCCAATGAAATTATGTAGTTCAACAGCTGCATAAGACAATAAAACTGAGATTGTAGGTAGACCTGTCGCGATTATTTGAGCTAACTGTGATGATTTGCGCTGACCGCGATCATATTATACTTTATTTAATTCCCAAAAAACAGAATATCAATTACGCGTATTTCTAAACAAATGGTGGTATTAAATGGTGGCTGTAAAAAGCGCCAATAAAACAAACCTGAGAAATCATCTGCAGATCCACCATCGCAGTTGGCTGAACTTGTTCATACAGCAGGTAAAAGCATACCAAATCTGACTTCGTGACCAAATCAGATTTTTTAAACTGAGCCGCATGCACAAAGAACAATGCTTCAGGCTCTGACCAGAAGGAAATGTCAATCTGTGTCATACAAAGCACTTTCGTTTTTTAAATGAACTGGTGTTTTACTGCAGCGCTATATAAAAAAAAACCTCCCTTTTCTTTATTCCAAATGAGTTCTATGTTATAAAAAGATTATTAAAGAATTGAATATTAAAACGTGAAAATTTAAATTTCCCGGATCTCTCACGAACACGAGTCTCAAAAGAGAAAAAACACAAGCACAGACATAATGAGTTTAATATTTCCAGGAGCCACATTTATACAGCTTCATACCGACATGAACAATATAAAACTGGTATAGAACTACTAAAAAAAGGTCTTCTATTGTTTGTTTTATTAAAAAAAAAACCTACATTTATACAAATGTTATTTTCTCATAAATGAGAAATAGGAACCTGGTTTCAGGAGTTTTACAGGTTTTTCATTTCCCAGTATTCTTTACAAAACGGAAATCCTTTGACCTGGTTATTTCCACCTCCTAAACACCTCAAATAAAAAAATGCTTTGGATCATAGTCCGGAGATTATTCCCAGCAGCCGGAGTGACGTAAAAGTCACAAGAATTCCGACCTTGCCTTTTAGACAGAGTCAAATTTCCACAGATGGATATGGATCATATGAAAGTGGCCCAAATCTGATGTGAAAAAGTCAGATTCAATGCGATTTGTGCTGTTCACACAGCCACATGAACAACACATCCATGTCACGTATGACTGGGCTTCCTTACTTGCTGTATGAACATAGCCTTAGTGTTCTTTGCCCAGAATATGCCAAGCCAGTAAATAACAGATGTTTAAGCCATTGTACATTTGATTTGTTTTTCTTATTTTGAGAATTTGCAAATATCGTTTTCAAACATACAATTTTAGTTAAAAACAGAACAAGGGGTAAATGTCTTTACATATATTTATGAATAAACTGTTCAACAAACTGACGTTTTTTAGTGTGTGTTCATTGTTATGCTATCATTAAGCATAAAGGCCTATTAAAATAGTGGGGGTGTGAAAAAATAAATAAATAAATAACAGACAATTAAATCGTTAATCGCAATTACTTGTATGACAAATAATAGTCAGTTAAAATTTCGAAAAACTGGAGCACCTATTAACGATAGCATTATAAATTAGAAATAGTCAAACTGGTTAGTGATGATTGTTATCCAAAACTAATTGTGGCATCACTAGCTAATCACACTACTATTTTTTTCATGTGTTTTATATCCGGGGTAATCCCTACCCAGTAATAATACGTTGAAGTGATTAATGCAGCAAAGGGGAAGAGTCTCCCTAGTACAGTGTCTCTCAATCCTGGTCCGGGTGGGCCATTGCCCTGCACATTTTAGAGATTCCTCTGCTACCAACTCTCTTGTGGCATATAATGAGCTAATTATTAACTCCTTTTAAAGTGGGTGTGAGAGGAAAACTACATGCATGGCAGTAGCCCACCAAGACCAAGATTGAGAACCACTATGCATTTTAGAAGAGCTGCTGAATGAGCAGATGACCACAAACCTTTGTCCACATAATAATATATTTGATAGTTGTACTAGGAAACAGGGGAAAGGATCTTACTGTTTGAGTATTTGACCGTAGGATTCTATACTTTGCTGTTATTCATTGTTCCGTTTTCTCTCTCTCTCTCTCTCTCTCTCTCATATTTTTTGATGTAGATCTGGGTGATGGCTCTTTCCGTGTGCTTTGTCTTTACTATCACCATTGGCGTATTTCCTGCTGTGACTGTGGATGCCAAGTCCATTGTGCCTAAAGAACATTCTTGGGGTAAGTGTTTGCTTGAGTTTACAAACATAATACGCTATTGTACTCCTGGTCACTCATTCAGGAATTCACCGTTATTTTCACAGAAACATACTTCATTCCTGTGTCCTGCTTCTTGCTTTTCAATGTGATGGACTGGGCTGGACGAAGCTTGACTGCAGTGTGTATGTGGGTAAGTTGTGTCTCATTCATCTGAAACTGAAAGCTTTGCTTTGTTAGTCAAAAACATTCCCATATATGCAGATTTTGCTTGGTCTCAAATCAATCAACACAGCTGGTCTATGTATTTTGAAAGCTTTTCCAGGGATTCTTCACGGAAATGGATAAAAATGTTCTGAACTGAGTGTTACAGACATAACTTTTGTTTTGAATTTGGTCCCAGATCTTGAGTTGAATTGGTCCCAGGTGAAAAAAAAAAAACACTCCCTTCTGTGTATTTCATGTGAGGGGGGAAAAAATGAATGTGGTTTCTGGTAACTGCTCAACACAGCTGTTAGCAGTTTGTAGTTTTGTTGTTACATAACTCTTTGCATTGCTTCATCACTAATGAAGCTGTCACCTAAGCCAAGTTTTTAGAAAATACTTTACACAAACCAGATGCCCAGACTTCTAATGCATGTTAGTTTTTCATACATAGTGACACACTGCTGCTCTTCTAATGTAATTTCACCCTCGTTTCCTCATGATTGTCCCATGACTCTGGTAAAGCTTTGCAATACCATCATAATTGTATTACTGGAGTTGCTGAGGGTGAACAACTATATGGTTTTAATGTAAGGCATAAACAACCCTATTCCAGGAGATAATATTTATTTAAGATACCTGTTTATATTTTATTAGTTGGTGTTTTTTTTTTCTTTTTTTCCTTTAAATAAATCAAAAAGAATAGATAACAGTTATATGAAAACAACAGAAGATTTCTTTTAACAAGATGTTATACAGAAGCTTATATTTGGTGGGCTTCTATCAAATATGAATTCTATCCTTAAGGGAGATTTCACACATGCATGATAATCCAGAAATATTCCAGAGTTTACCCGGAGGGACTATGTGTGAACACGACCACACATTTGTTACAGACATTACCTTTATCCTGGTAGCGCCCTAGTACTCTGGAACATTTGGCACACAGTTCTTACATGCGCTGACTCTGGCTATACCCAGAGTTTTTCCTGCAAGCGTTGCAGAGGCACTGCCCCATGCCTAAAACACATGCACAAAATGTCCCGTTGGGCACTGCATGCATGAGTCACCACTCCAAGACATCTCTAGACCCAATATTCTGGAGTTCCTCTAGAAATACAAGCAATTGAAAAAGCTCATCGAGAGGGTCTTACCCCTTTTTCATCTGTAAAATCTTTTATTGTTCTGGGAAGGTTGAAAAATTAGACTGTGTAAGTTGATTTGTGAGTGTGTCAACAAATCTTTGAACATTTAGTCTATCATAGACGTTCCCCTGTAGCACACCTGTCAAAAATATTAATTTGGACCTTGTTTGGCTTTGAGGAGTGAACATATTTTTTTTGCCTAGTCCTATGTTTAAAAAAAAAATTCTTGGGTTACCATTATCTACTTTGAATAAGTATCTAAAGGCCATTGGGCAAAGCTCTGTTGTAATTGAAATTCTGTCTGTGCTGTGATTGGAAAGAACATTGCTAGTGCAGTTCATTACATTGTATGTGTGCATACTTAAGTTCTGTTTTATTTGATCTGTCCACAGCCTGGCAAAGACAGCAAATGGCTGCCCGCCCTGGTCATAGCACGTGTGGTCTTTGTCCCACTCTTCATTCTGTGTAATGTCCAGCCCAGGAACTATTTGCCTGTAGTTTTTGCTCATGACGCCTGGTACATCATCTTTATGATCCTCTTCTCATTCAGCAACGGCTACCTGGCCAGTCTCTGCATGTGTTTTGGACCCAAGTGAGTATGCTCTAGTGACATCTCAGATATTTGCCAAAACAGTGCTAGTTCTGACTCAAATACCTGAAATAAATTCTTGCTTTTTTTCCTGTGTCTTTGTATTTTGTCTATATTTTGCAGCTCCAAACGTGACAATGTGCAATAAATATGTGGCAAACCCAGACACAATTTATATATTTAAACTGGGGCAGTTGATTGATTTAAAAATAAATAAATATATAAACTTATTAATCATACGGTTTGCTGTGTTAACTTCGTTTGTGTTTTATTTTCTTAGGATTGATGCTTTAAAAAAATAATTTAAATATAAAACAAAATCTGCAAGATCAACAAAATTTGAGTTTTTATTTACATTAATGATAATTTAATAAATTGTAATCACATCAATCACAAAAAGAACAAGTTAAAACACTAGCTAGTACCAATTTATAGTCTTTGAATGGAGACAGGGACAACTTCTTTAGCATCAAACATGCAGTTTGCGGCTCTGAGTGAGTGAGAGAGGAGGGTAGGTAAAGAGTGATGGTTATTAGATTTTATACTTTTTCAAATAATTAATATTTTTATCTCAGCAGTTGTGACAGTGTTTGCTTCAATAAATAAAATGGCAATTACCTCACAGTTATCTGTAAGAAAGGTGAATTACAGGTGGACATTTTGGTAGAATGATTGGTTTGTGTTAAAACAATGTGTATAGAAGCAGGGGAGGAATAAATTGAGTTGCATCCATAACAATGCAACTACTTTGTTGACATTTTAATACAGCTACTCTAACATCAGGCAAAGCATTTTATAAAATGACAGACATGCATTAAATACATCTATTAAAGGCAAAAAGTCCCTTTGCAGCAGTATCAGCATCTTCTGTTTTACACGGTTTCAAAATTATGGCAATGTACCTGGCAAACTCTCTCCCTTAGCTAGTGTTTGCGTACATTACACTGCCCAAGCATCCCGACCAAGACAAAAACCCAGGAAATTTCTCTGTAATTTGTCTGAGAATTTGCTTTTGCCTCTGTGCATTTTTAAGCTGTTCAGGTGCTATATGCTAGTATGTTTTTGGTGATATTAGAAATCCTGGCCAGACATTTTATTAGGTCCCAGGAGACATGTCAGGGAAAAAGAGGACATATGGTCACACTAGTTCAAAGTTCAACATGAAAGTAATGTGTACAAATATTTACACCACAGCTGCAAAAATATGTGTGCATGTGTGTTAAACATTCAGCATTTCCTTAACATCTGTATTTATGGATAAATAACTCCACATTTGAAAATGATGGTTTTATAAAGGTTCTTTATTAAAGGAAATAAAGTACATTAGTAACTAAAGTACATAGTACATTCTCAATCAATCTGAAAAACACTTTCACGATGCAAAGAACCTTTTAATCATGCAAAAGTTACTTCAAAAGTTCCAGAAGAACCATTTGTACATGTTTAATACAGAACCCTGGTAGAACCATAATTTTTACAAGTGTATTTATATGCAGGGTTGTTGTGACTGTAGACACTGAGTGAGATATATATTACATAACTTTTGTAATTACTTGAAGAATAAAAAGCTACTTTTATTAAACAACCTGGCAGTAATGGAGATTGTAGTTAGACATCTGCCTATGTGTGTGTTTACTCTGAAATTGTTTGTATAACAAACACAGTGTAAGACACTGGCCACTGTGGGAAAGTCTACCACAGTGCTGATATAAATACAATTAAATGTGCTGCCCTATTTCTAGGGTGGGTTAAACACCATGAGTCAGGCACTGCAGGATTATTATATACAGGATATTTTATGCAAATTGGACTTAATGGATGTCAGTTTTCTCACCAGTTCTTACAGGTCCCTTTGGTAATTTTTCAACCACTTCCTTAGCTAATATTACACTTTTTATTTGTGTCCCACAGGAAAGTATCCAAGCATGAAGCAGAGACTGCAGGGGCCATCATGGCCTTCTTCTTGGCCCTTGGCCTTGCGCTGGGAGCTGCGCTGTCTTTTGCCTTCCGGGCCATGATTTAGAACCTCGGGTTCTGCAGCTATTTGTCATAGGGAGAGTATAAATATAATGCACTTAAAACACCAATGTGCCATTCGGGAGCGAGAGCTGGATTCATAAATGGACGGAACATAAGAGAGCATCCTCTTTCGTCTAATATTGCTAATATTGCTCATTTGGAAAAGCTGCTAAATTAATATTGTTCCGATATGAAGAACCAGATTTTGCAGGAGACTGCATGTATTGTGCATATGGGATTTTACAGAGTACTCTGTTTAGACTAGTCATAGAAGGAGCATTGAATTGTTAGCTCATATAATGAGATACATGTGTTATTGAAAGCCTAGCTTTTTATTGTAGTATTGTTTACTATCAGTTATTTAAGTTGTAGTACTGTTGAAACATTTTTTTATAAATATTAACTGCATCTATAAAACTAGGCAATAGTTATATTTGAACTGTTTATTAATGTTGACATAGCATGCCTTTTAATATTTTCTTACTGGTTTATTCTTCTATGCATGCATTTGTCAGTTCAAATAATTGAGCATTTTAAAGAGATTATTCCCTGTATTTTTAAATGTTTTTATTTTTTTACATTTTTTTAAAAAGGCTTCTTTTGTCAATTGTGGACTTTTTGTAATTCTCATTGCTTAATGACGAATATAAAGGCTGATAGCCTTAACTCTGGCATTCCTGGGGGTTCACTGTAACAGTTTACACTATTTCCATCACATTTATAGACAGGGAGCTTATGCAGGCTTTAAGTGGTGTTCAGTACCAAAGAAAAGACATGGTGGTTGGTGATGTCAACAAGGAGGCAGGGGGTAGTTTGAGAATAATGTGATTCAAACTTCTTTGAACATTAGATGTGAACTTTTACCACCCTGCCAGAACCAGCTGCCAGCTTTCTCTTTAGATGCACTAAAAAGCTGCCATTGAATTAAGGAGAACTAAAATGCAAATTGTCTGCATAATGCAAGATAAGGCATCAGCCTCATTCAAATCAGGTGTTGTTGAGAAACAAATATGTTTAGATATGTTAATTTGAAGAAATATGTGAATGTCCCAAATTGGATCCGAACTGACTCTCAAATTGGACTCTCGGGCTTGTTCAAACATTTTAATTTACACAGATCTCTAACAATCCATTGTAACCCTTGTACGTGCTGAACATTAAGCCTTATTGGATTTTAAGGGTTTAACCAATTTTCTTGCCTCTTGTATTTATTGAGACTTTTTGAACATGTAGATAACATAGATTAAAAAAACAAAACAAAACTGTGAAGTCAGATACTTTTAATCTAAATCACTGCTCATGAGTGAGTCAGGCACTCTGATCTAGCCATCTATGAACAGCATGGATGTTGTTAATTTATCACTGTACTTTGTTTTAAATTTGTGTGTATGTTTCGACTGGAAGTAGTGGAAATGACATGACCGTGGTAACAAATCTGTTTGATGCCCCCTAGGCCAAAATAGTTTCTAAATTGGCAAACGAGAGAAGACAGAGGCTAATATTTACTAATAAAAGCAGCTTTCACCTTTTCATAGAAGAATGGCATTTACAGTTTCTGAAAGCTTATGTTATAATAATATAGGACTGAGTTTGGATTACTTAGTTTTAGCAGGTAAAGTATTTTAAAATGGACTAGAGAACATACAACAATGAATTTACAAGGATATTTAAGTTAATTTTGATATCATGCTCTTATGTTTATACATACTGAATGTTTATCAGACGTGTGCTGCCAAATTCAGAGGCAGAGAGCAGGTTTTTCATAGCACTGAATTTTCAATGGTTTAACCCATACTTAAAGCACTGATGGGACTTTCCCAACAGACTTACCGCAGGGTGACCATAATGGACATATGGTGAGTGGAGGGTGAATAACATGAGGTAAATGGGCACAAATTACTTCAAGATCACAAATACAACACATTACACCCAGACAAGTGTAAACAGCAACAGTAAACCCATCAAAACCCTGAATACCAAAAGAGGGCTGTAGTTGCATGTGGTCTTACCTGATGCTTCCTCTCACTTCTCACCTGCAGCTGAGTATACGAGTGATGTGCAGCAAAATGTTTGTGTGGACCAGTTAAACCAGGTCAGTCAAGTGTGGTAAAACATTGTATTGTGTTAACAATATTAAAAAAATAATAATAATAAAATACTACAAAATATATTGTGTATACAATATGAAAAGAAGTTATATTTGATAAGGAAAAATGGTTATTAAATGCTTTAACTATTTTAATATGAATGAAAAATATAAAAATGTAAATTACATGCTGACAGAGCCCCCTATTGGTTAGAGGGTTTACTGAGTGATTTTATGGGATGCATGCGTCATTAAGTCTGTAATTTGAAATAGTGGGTAACTTTCCTAATACATTGCTTTATGTTTTTGTAATAATTATTTTCCTGTAATATTGACTTATTAAAATCTCAAAACTGTAACAGAATACTATATTTCAGAATGTCATTATTTCAAGATTATCTCAAATTTTTCCACCAGCTATATTTTATATATTGGAATAACGAGTTAAACAGACAGTGAAGTTCAAGAAAGAAACTGGGACAAACGGTAATTAAGTCATTTGACAGTAACTTAAAGTAAATATTTTTAAAAAGCAAGTGCGCCACCTCTTGGCTGTTGTAAGGATTGCTCTGTATAGCTTACAACCCGCAATTAATGTGTCCTTTTTGCAAGTGCTCAGTACCACACTTTAGTGAAAGCTTTTAATCTATTGTATGATGTTACATGACAGATAAGAAGCTAGTAGAGGTGTAATTGTTTTTCCAAAATCTGTGAGCAAAAAATGCCATATAGATTGCAGGCCACAGGCCATTTATAAAACATTACACTGAGGATCTATCTGTAGGTTTTCATATTTTAATATATTTTGTCTATATAGAAGCATATCTATAAGCAATGGTCGTATTTAATTATTCTGAAATATACAAAAGACACAAAAATATATTTTAATAAAAAAAAGATTTAAAAAATTCCAATGGCTAAATTTAATTGATTTAAATGTAAGGTTTAACTACAAAAATGCTTCACTTTAGAATTGTGAGAAATTTTTCTTTAGTTTTTTTGTACATGAATTGGTTACATTTTAAATTACATGTTAGAAAATTACTGTATAAACATTATATTTGACAACTGAACATAGTTGTCCCTACAATTTAGACAAGACACGTTCCCCGCACTGCTGCATGTTGCTTGACGAAGACGGAGCTACAGTGAGTGAGCAGGACCACGCTGAGAGAGGCTCCCGTGGTCTCGTCGTGTACTTACTCTTTGTCATGGAGACCCTGAGAGTGTCTGAATAGAAACACACCGCGCCTACACAACGACTCTCTTCAGGAGATAAGTTAAAATGGAGCTAAACTCATTTACGTAGACAGAAATATTCGGCCCCATATCGGAGCACCCCGGGGGGACTGTAGGACGAAAACAAACCTAACGAGGTTTAAGGGAACAATGAGGACGGCCAATGGCCGTTTATTTATAACGTGTCGTTGTTATATGCAAATTTACAAGTTCCCGTCCACAAAATGGCAGTTTTCACAGACGTTTAATTTCGTTCATGTTTAAGACTGCAATTTTAGCTCAATTTCTCTTCCCCTGTGCTCAGTGCTGGCCAACTGAA
Organism: Hoplias malabaricus; assembly: GCF_029633855.1. Lineage (NCBI taxonomy): Eukaryota > Metazoa > Chordata > Actinopteri > Characiformes > Erythrinidae > Hoplias > Hoplias malabaricus. The sequence goes on from NC_089807.1 coordinate 26,391,995, forward strand.
TATATATCTGGCTATGAGAGGATTAACTGCAGCGGACCAGACTAGCGCAAGCCGGTTAGCTTTATCCCTCAGACGGCTTCTCGGACGTTAGTCCGCTCTCTGGAAAAGAACGTCGAGTAACATGTTAGGATGAGCTCTAAACTCGCTGAAAATCGTCAAATGGACGATATCAGAACAGCCTCGCCTCTAATGCATTTGGACCTGAATAACTTTGCCTCTCCTGAGGCGGAGTTGAGCCGCTATGTGTTGACCAGCCCGAGGTCTCTGGAGTCCTGCGCCAGGTTAGGGGTGAAACCCATTGATCTGCTCTTTAAGACCCTCAATGAGTTCACCGAGGAGCACCAGGACATTCCTGTGGCAGAGGTTCTAGCAGAGTATGAGGCTCACGAGAGGGCACGAAAGGTCAGGCTCAAGAAGTGTCGAGAAGAAAGAGACAGGGTTATTCAGGAGGGAAAAGAGCCACTACTGACTACGAAGCCTTTTTCAGCGTTGGAAACAGTGTTTGAGCAGGCCAGTGAGAGCCAGAGCAGTGGGTCTAAATCTAGGGATCATGCTGAACCAGTACGGATGGGAAAGAGTCGATCTGTAGTAGAGTTCGCTCAGGTCTTCACTAAATCTCCATCTGAGCCGAAAACCCCGTTCTCTAGTCGGCTCCTGCCTTGCAGCCACAGCCTGGGTGACCTCCGCCACTCCCCGGCCACAGCGAGGAAGCTCGAGAGAGTCAGACAATACATCTGCAGGAAACTGAGTGTCAACGTCCCTGAGAAGGACTGCAAGATCGCAGCTCTGATGCTGGTGAAGAGGGAGGAGGAGCGTACCTGCTTACTGCAGAGCCAGCTTGAGGAACAGCGGCGTGAGGAGGCAAGGAAAAAGGAGGAGGAGCGGCGGGCCCTGAAGGAGCACAGGAGGAGAAAAAAGCTATTACACAGCCTTCAGAGATGGCAGGAGGACATAGAAGCCCGCAGGAGGAAGCGGGAGAAGGAGGCGGCGGAGGAGGCAAGGCGGCAGAAGAACAAGGTGCTGGAGCAGGATGAGCGCTGGAGGAGACAAGCAGATGAGCAAGAGGAGCGGCGGAGAGGCCGAATGGAGATGACTAAGAGAGAGGCGGAGGAACGCAAGTGCCACCAAGAGAAGCTGCTGGAGGAGGTGCGAAAGAGGCAGCGGGCAGAAAGAGAGGAGGAGCTGGAACAGGCGAAGGCAAAGGAGCATCAGGCCAGGAGGAGCAAGAGCAGAATGCAGAGGAAGGGGATGCAGAAGCTGAGAGAGGAGAACCAGCGAGAGCAGCTGCGACATGCCCTCAAGAAGCGAGAAGTGGAGGAGAAAGCCCTGGCCGAAGAGGAGCTGAGGAGGAGCACGTTGGACGTGAGGCTGCAGCGTTCAGTGGAGAAACACGCCCGGCTGCTGGAGGCACGGATAGAGGAGTTACAAGAGAGAGCTCTGCGGGAGGAGGCGCGGGCCAGGAGGGCAAGGCTGAAGGCTGGTAGCAAGCAGAAAGCGCAGCAGCAGGAGAAGGAGGAGCTTGCACAGCTTGGCCTGAGGAGAATGAAAGAGGCACAGCAGTATGTAGAGGAGCAGAGCAAGAGACGTACAAAGCAGGTCCAGCTGGAGAACCTGGGGAAAGAAGCAAGTCACCACAGGCTCTGGGGGAAAGTCCTGAAGGAGGAAGAGGAGCAGCAGAAGCAGAAGAGGGAAGCCTTGGCTGCGAAGGAGTGGCGCAGGGAGAAACTGCGCAAGGAACGTGAGGAGGCCCTGGAGAGGAGCCGTAAAGTGGCCTTCGCCTCCTCTCGCATGAGAGAGATGGTGCAAGAGCAAAGCAGAGGGAGGACATTCCAACAGATGGCTTTGCATGCAGAGTTAAGTGCCCACTTGAGCCGCTTAAAGCTGTAAATGATTCAGCAAATTGTTACAGCAATAACTGCATTTAGATTCTGACAGTAATCAGCTCACAGATCTCATAACATGGAAACCTCCTGGTTTTCACGAAAGTGTTATTAAAGTGTGATATAAAATGGTAATTCAGAATTTAAAAATTCTCCCACTCATATTATTTGTCAACTATTGTTGCATATGTTTTGAAATGACAATTTTCATTTTAATAAAAAAATTATAAATGAAGTATTAATTCACTACATTCACAAGCACTAACATTGAAATCACCATCTTTAAATCGTCGGATACTTTTGGATACAATATTAGCCCAACAAACAACAAATCAATGCATATGCTTTTGCAGTGCTTTTTTCCCGATGGAACGCTGAATAAATTTATCTTGCCATTTTCCAACTACTTACATTTTATGTTGAATAAAATGTTCATACAATGGAAATTGTACCTCTAATAATTAGTACTATTATTAGTAATTATTATATTATTATTGCTATATTAGCAGTTAATCTTTTTTTTTTTTTAAACAACTACATCATAGTGTATGATTTAAGCAGCACTCCCAAAGCTATGCCTGACAATACAAACGTCAAATGACAAGTATGTCAGGACAAATTAATATTCCCTGCCACAGATTTAGTTTTAAAATAAAGTCATATTTGCAAGGGCAATATAGCAAAAAAATACCAGTGTTATGCATGACACCTATCCGTGACATATCAGTCTTTATACTGAACATTCCTATGGAATTCTTTATCATACATGTATAGGATTGTGTAGATATCCCGTGTATCTACACATTGATGATTTCATCTTCCCTATAGGTAGTGTGTGTTATACAGTAAATATCAGGTTTTCAATACCAGCATTTGGACACCTGGAGGAGTATTTTTTCTTAGAGGTTTGCTGTGGGGATTTGATTGTTTTTGACAAACACACAGTCAGCTCTAATGTTTTTTTTTACTAAATAATGTAAAACTTGTATAAAAAGTGGAAGGAAAGATGAAAATACATTCTTTGAAATTGTGGATGCACATAAACCAGCAAACTTTACAGCAGTTTTTTTTAATTGGAGAAGGATTAATATCACCATCAACGCTGTACAATGTTTTATATTATTTTTATCTTGTCTAATGACACTGGAATTATCCAAGACTGTGGCAGTAAAGTTTATTCCTTAAATTATTGTTTTTGAGAAAATGGTCTCTCTTTTTCATGAATGCCACTGAAATGAATGTTGCATACATATTAGTGTATTTAACAACATCAAGGTGAAGCAAGGGCTTTATTAACTCTGGGAATATGAATATATATATAATAGAAGAGAAACAGATTTATACTTGGGATTATAATTTTCAAGATATATTGAGAATTATCTTAATACATTTGAATTTGGAGGGTTTTTGTATTTTTTTATTATACAATATTTGAAATGAACCTTTCCTTCTACAGACCAATAATGAATACATAAAAACTAAGTCATTTTATATTCAGAAAAGCAAAACACATAGGATAACATGTTGGCACAACTATTAGTGGCGTATATACTCAGCTCCAGGGTTCTGGGATTGTTCCCTTCCTCAGGTCAGTGTTCTCCCTGTGTCTGTGTGGGTCTCCTCTGGGTGCTCCAGTTTCCTCCTATAGTCCAGAAGACTTGGTAGGTGGATTTGTGTGTGGTGTCCTGTGATGGACTGTGCATATGGCTTCTCTAATATATGCTTCCTGATTGGTGTAAAATGTGTGAATGTCATGGCTAGCAACAAGTAACTTACAGTGTTTTAAATATAGAAATATAAAAATACAAGGACAATGATGGCTTTTTTAAAATAAAAAATAAAAAATCACAGAGTGAAATGAATGTAGGAGTGCGGAAAATCAGGTGTTTCTATGACTATGATTTGCCTGTTTTTATTTACCTCTCTCCTTTGGCTAAGATCACTGTGGTATCTACTCAGTAGTATCCACTTAATATACTATGTCCTTGATAGATTTTTAGAGCAGGGAGACAGAAAACGAGCTTGCTCTGTCTGCTCCACACATTGAGAGAGAAGTGTTGCAGTGCCCCTGGAAATAGTGCATCTTCTATGGGTTCAACTATGGCCAAAAGTTTGAAGAGCCCTTGAGCAAGGCACCAGAACCACAACTGCTGCCTGGGAGCCTTAGTGGCTGTGTGTATTTGTTACCTGCCCTTGATCACTAGAGTATGTGTATTCAGTACCATTACTCCTAGTGTAAAACCCTTTCTTAGAAAGGTTATTCTTTTACATAAATGGCAAAGTAAGGTTGACTACTAACAAAAAAAGTAAAAAACAATGATAAATAGCTAGGGCATGATCACGCCTTAAATGTACTTAAAAGTTTTCACCTAAAGTCTTCTACAGGGTACTGTGAGGGTAACATCAGTCATCAGGCAACCCAAGAGCCAGCAGAACAGGGAGTGCAGCTCCACTGATCAGAGTGACACTCTCCATCACTCCCAGCCCACCCTGCTGCAGAGTCCCTGAACCTGAGGCGTGCTGATGAAAATGAGGGGTCCTCTGCTGCCCCCTGCTGTTAATCTCCGGCAGCACATGAACCGTGGCCACGTAAAGGAAAGTTCCAGCAGAGACCAGCATCCCAATCCCTGTAGCACTGAGACGGTGTTGTGCGGAGCCACCAGTCTACAGGAGAGAGGGAGGAGACAGACAGGTTTACAACATTTAATGCTGACACATGTCAGAAATATGCTAACTGCACTTAATTACGCCTCGGAGCAATGAACAAGAGTCTATTCCAACTGTAATGTGTAAATTAAATATGCTTGGTGGCACTAAAAGATGTCCACACTGGTCAGCATTCTGTTAACTTAGGGAGGACCATCTTAACCACTCAGAATGAATTGAAAACAAGTACTGTTACTGTAGAGTAAAACCAACCATCAATTCTTTCAATCATCATTTCATTCATTCATTTTCTGTAACTGCTTATTCAGGGTCACTATGGGTCCAGAGTAAAATGGTTATACTGAAATGGCAAAATGTAACATTTCTTACATTTGATGATGATAACACATGAAATCTATTAAGGTGAAACATGTAGAATTTTCTGGGAGCTTACCACGCTCAGGATGAAGTAGGTGCTAACAGCCAGCAGTGGAGCTGCAGCTGAGAAAGCTAGTAAATGTTTATGAATGGTGCTCCTTTCTAAGCCTGCATGCATGAGGAAAGAAACAAGACCAAACGCAGCCGGAGCCTGAGGACACAACCAGAAAACAGGAATGTGAGTTTTGGGGTAACAGATGTTTTCCTGTATTCCACATGACATAACCCTAGTCCTGTTAGTAATTTACTACAATATTTTTTTTTTTTTTTTACAAATTTATTTATGTTGATTTCAACAGCCATGCTAGTTACTATTAGGCAAAGAGATACACACAAACCAGAACATTACACAAAATGTCAGTTCTTACCTTGTGTAAAATCACAGCAAAGAAGACAATGACCTGAACTGAGACTTGAGAAGAAGCCACAGCTGCACCTAGTGCCACACCATCAGCTACAGAGACGGTTAGAGAACAGATGAAGAAGAATGACACGCAGAACCAACAACTTCCTTAAAAACAAGCTTCCACTGTTTTGAAACTCAGCAAGACAAAATTTAAAGTGGAAGAGTGTTTTGACTGTCACCTAACAATGAACAGTGTTTTGAATATTGTCTCTAGTTTTAACATTACAGTTTCTGAGTATTGATAAGACTAATGCACTCTGTGCTACTCTGTACTTTAACTTTCAGGAACCAAATACATAACTGCACCTGTTTCTTTTGATTTGTTTTGTTTTCTTCCTGAAAGTCCTGACCGTGAAGAGCACTATATTACCTGTATATTACCTTTTACCAGTGTATTAACCAGGGGAACAGTGTGTAAGTTGTGTTTTTGGGGCCTTTATTTGCCTTTTAGGTTCAAAGTGCAGCATGGTTTTTGTCAGTGAGAATTTGTTTAGAGTTTTCCAAAAGGTTACATCAGATCTGAAAACTGTGTTAAATAGGTGGGTATTGTTTAGGGTTTTGTGAAACAAGTGATTAGTTTTATAAATGTGTTTTGCTGTAAAATGCGGTTGATGTCTTGCTCCGGGTGACTGTCTGAGTGGAGTTTGGTGTGTTCTCCCCGTGTCTGCATGGGTTTCCTCCCACGGTCAAAAAACAAACATTGGAAAGTGACTCAAGTTTCCATATGTGTGAGTGTATGAGTGGATGTGTAAGTGTGTGTTGCCCTGTGAAGGACTGGTGCCCCCTCCAGGGTGTGTTCCTGCCTTGCGCCCAGTCATTCCGGGTTAGCTCCAGACCCATTGCGACCCTGAACTGGATAATCTCTTACAGATAATGAATGAATGAATAAATGAATGAATGTTTTGCTTCTTGAGAGTTGTGTTGTGAGAATGGGTTTTAGTGTTTTAGCAGCCAGCACAGCTGACTATCCTGCAACACAAGCAGATACAGATGAAACAAGTGTACTGAGTACCATTAAACACAATTTAGAAAGAATGAAATAGCTACATTATCAATATGTGCATGTAACTGTAGACGTACTGTATAGTTACATTACATATATATTACATATAGTTACATTATATAATTAGTGTAGGATGTACACTGTACTGTATGTAAAGTAGCACACACTGAGAGACATGAGGTCCTGCTTTGTCCAAAATTTACTTTTTATTTTCTCTTTATGTCTGAATCAGAATCCATGGGAGTCCATAAGTGTATTTATTTGGATGAAGCTAGGCTCAATCTCATAAAGAGTGAATGACTGACACTGTGTATTGTAAATACACAGCTCAAAAAATAAAGGGAACACTTAAACAACACAATGTAACTCCAAGTCTGTCACACTTCTGTGATATTGACCTGTCCAGTTAGGAAGTAACACTGATTGTGAATCAGTTTCACCTGCTGTGTGACACTGGAACAGACAACAGGTAGAAATGAGAGGCAATTAACAGGACAACCCCTTAAAAGGAGTGGTTCTGCAGGTGGTGACTACAGACCATTTCTCTGTTCTCATCCTTTCTGACTGATGTCCAGTACCCAGTTGTAGGGAGGTCATACGACACGTGGAGGCCACACACACACTACTGAGCCTCATTTTAACTTGTTTTGAGAAATCTCAACGGAAGTTGGATCAGCCTGTAATTTGCTTTTCCACTTTTATTTTGAGTATGATTCCAAATCCAGACCTCCATGGGATAATAATTGATTTACACTGATCATTTTTATGTTATTTTGTTCTCAACGCATTCCTGTATGTAACTAATAAAGATTTTCCACTGGAATATTACATGCATTAAGATCTAGGTGTTATTTTAGTGTTTTCATAAATGCAAATATATACAAAATTACTGAATATAGGATTTTCTTCCTTCTGTGCAGAGAGCAGTGTTTCGTGTTAGTGTAGTGTGTTGTGACTGCTGTGTAGTATTTATGCACTGATGGGAATTGGCAGCAGTATTTGGTTTTATTTTGCAAGACCAGGACAAAGGTTTTGAGAATGTAGATTGACAGGGTTTTGTGAGAAAGGGGAGTCAATTTCAGGAAAAGTGTTGTAGCAATTCAGCAAAAATATTCAAATAGGCCAGATGTTTAAGCTGAACGATGTTTGCATCTGAAACATCAGTATAATTCCTAGCCTAACTGAAATACACTGCAGTTAACTACTTTGTTGTAATCTATAATTTGTGTGACACCATTATGATTGACCCAATATGGCACATACTATCACAACTTATCAATCAGAAGTGGTGGAGTCTGATTTTACATATCCAATATATTATAGAAGTCGTTAGCCTCCACGTTAGCCTCAATTCACTGTTTGCATATATTCTCAGAGATAAGATTAGTTCCTCTACTGGAAACACTGTGTTGTGCCAAACACGACAATGAGTGTTATTCCTTCTAGCACTTCCTCTTGACCGCAAATTTAATACCAACTGTTAATAAAAGAAAAGATGAATAGAGAAAAGCCTCCAGTCTGTGCAAGTTGTGACTGGTAAGAGATTTCCAGAGATTTCTTATCTCCATGTCTCTGCTTCTTTCTTTATAGGGACACAGACCAAAGGGATTCAGTCAAATACCCATTACCAGAGCCAGCTACACCGAAATCCAAACCCACTGTCCTGGTTGAGGCTAGCCTCTATTCAGAAGACTTACAATGCAAACTTTATTTTGACTTATCATTTCTAGACAAGCATCATGCGACGTGACGTGTAACAGAAGACATGCTTGAGTTATACACTGTACCTGCAGCGTGAATGAGGAGACCCAGTGTAGCTGTGATCCCGCTGCCATTGTATATGCTCGGCCGTGAGACTACACAGAGAGAAACACATGGAAGTGGTAATGGCATCAGAAAATCAGGAGAAAAAAAAACAAAGCAAAGTTGTACATGTTTTATAGAACACTGGAATATTCACAACATGCACAAAAATGTGTAGACCCCATTATATGAAATTTGATGCCATAGAGCAGCCGCACATAAGCTTATGGTCAACATGCTCAGTGCCATTATTTATTAACCGGTAAAACTAAGTATTGGATAAAAACCTTAAATTATATGAGATTTGGAAAAAGATAAACCAACATCCACATTCACACACAGAATATCACACTTGCTGGCATAATGATATCTGGTTACTCTAACGTTGGGTTTTATTTGTTGTTTTTTGTATATTTTCTATGCCTAACAGGAAACTGCAATGATGTTTGTTTAGTGTTACTGAGTTTTCAGTTAAAAATGTTATGCTAACGAGCTGGAACATTTAGCTTTTACTAAACTGACAAACAATGATTCACTGTGTACCCTCCCAGATGATCTGCATTATTATTCATTGTGGCCAAAAATGGCTATTTCTGCACAGTGTTTAAACCAGTGGCTTTCTGAGAGGCTCCATATTGATGGAGTAAATATGTGACTAAAACATTCGAAAACAATTACGCCTTCTCACTTTGTGTTTTGTTACTTTGTACATGTTGTGAGTTTCTCATTAGATTGAAGAGGATTCTGCTAATGCTGGGGGCCAGAGCATGGATACGTTTAACTAGGTGTGAAGTGACCTGTACATTATCACTTAATTTAAAGTCATCATTAAATGGACATTTCAGCTAATCTTATTTCATTATTATGATGCAAATCAGCCAGGGTTAGGTTTAGGACTACTGACAGGACTACTGGGCAAAAAAAAAAGCTGGTATTTCAAAGGTCATCAACTAATTTTTTGAACCGATTCCTTCTAAATGCTCATTGAAATGCATATGACACCTGATTCAAATGATTCACTTCCATTTTGTTCTGGTTGAGTTTTAACTCGCATTGTGAGTGGCTCCAATTTTGTGTGTATTACCAGGCAGTACAAGGTTTCCAAAGCAGTTCACACAGGGGTGAATCAAGTCTACCCCGTCAGTGTAGGCTGCAGTGAGAAATGGCGTCTAAACTAATTAAAGCCTTATACATACTGTGGTAAAACATAGTATGACATTCTCAGAAAAATATCCCATAGCTGCATAAGCACAGGGAAATTCTCAGAACATTAAATTCATGTATTGCATTTATGTTCTTTTAAAGACTTTGCAACAGCTTTAAATATAGATTAATTTTTTAATTTTTCTATTTCAAAACATTCGTTGAATGGTGTTTGCTCATTTTCTTCATGACAGTAAATGCAGTGTACTTTTGACAATTTAGGGCACTCTGTTGGACCATAAGACCACTGTTGTACCTTTGAGGAAATATTTACATGGAATTCACTTAATAAATGTATGCATAAATGTACTTGTAGAATACCCTTCCTAATATTGTTCTTATATTTTAAAATAAATAATAATAATAATAATCTATGCAATGAGTGAGATTTTATGAAGAGGTTGTGTAGATTTTAACTCGTTGACTTTTGGACTGCAGTGATTTGATTGCATGTGACTGCTCACCATGTGCAGAGCAGTAGTTGGCAATCTGGTCTACCACAAACATAAAGGTAAAGCCCATCACTAGAGATGCTCCTATGAAGACATGGGGACGTGGGCCTTTCTCTGCAAAGGGCTCCAACGTGGAATTTAAATCTGTGGAATTCAGCCTAGCTCTGACACCGGTGCAATATGAATCTATGAGAGAAAAAGTCAGGGGAATTAATTAACTTCAGGCATAAACAAATTCAACACAGCCCCAATACGGCATTATTCCATAGAAATTGGAGTGTTACTGATAATAGAGATAGCAAAAATTCCCTTGGTAATTAAGCATCCAAGTCCAATGGCGAGCAATAGAGCAAAAGTTTATTAAAATATCAGGATATATTCAATACATTTTCATTTATAAATGTAAGAAACATTTTGGGACAAATATAATTTATTTATGTTTTGATACCTTAAAATAACTTATCATTTATGAATACAATGCTTTATATTTACTGTAATGAATTTACCTGTTTTTAATGAAACATCAAGTTGACTACATTTACAACACACTAAAAACTTTTGACATAGTTTATTATTTTAACAACAAATATTGTCACACTGACAATCCTTATTCTGAAACATGGTTATAAAAAAAAAAAAAAAAAATACAACCACAACATGAAAACAGGTAAAAAAAAAAAAAAACACTCATAGCAATATTGAGAGGAAAACAAACTTACATTTTGTGACGTTCACACAACAGTGATAGCATTTTATGAGAATATCAATGAATAACATTCAATGAATGCATTGCTGGTGGGCCAGAGAGCTTGGACATAAGGCAATAGATAGGCTCACAGGATGACGTGAACTGCAGCAAATGGAGGAAGCACAGAGGCTGAATAATGAATGTCGACCGAGTACAGTGAAAATATCAGTGTATAATACTGGTGGCTTTTCTGGCAATTTCTATCTCTATTTCTCTGAAATACTGTAATAGAGGAATGACAGAGAGAAGTATTTGGAGGGGAACAGATGGCAGCACATTCATTCTTACCTCTCCATGACTCCTCCACTAACTCCACTCCCTCTGGAATGATTATAGCGAGGGCGGTACCACATAGAAGCCCTGCCCCCAGCACGCTCACAAACCGCAGCTTCTGCTGTTGAAAACAATTTAAAATAATTTTAAAACAACTTAAAATCTCAAATGATTTTCAACTTCAGAAATAAGTAGAATCTTTTAATCCAAGAAGCTGTCTTCCAAGAACAAACTCCACTGGATTCAGTACCATTTCTTTGAGAACTGGCTTGCGTTCGGTTAGGTACTGATGTTAGTTTTGCATCATTAAAGTCAGTCCATGTCATCCCAAACATAGTCTCACTGCTCCATAGCCCAAATCTGGGGGCTTTATACCACTCTAGCCCATGACTGGGATTGCGCATCTTGAGCTCAGGTGAAGTGCCTTGAGAGAGTCCAATTATATTGGTCAATGGTTTTCTAATTATTTAATTATCAGGAAATTATTTAAGCTGCACAGTTGAACATCCGTGTCAACAATGGGAGAAACTTCAAGTATCTATTTAAAAGTTATTAAAGTATAAGGAGTGTCTACAAATGTTTAGACATATACTTGTACAAAACATTGTTAACATGCAGCTGAATTTATTACAATATATCAGGAGGACATATATAAACACAGATTAGAGAGAGAGAGAGAGAGAGAGCGTACAGACTACAGTCCAATATGTAAATAAGCAGCACTTGTTTGCTATTGTTTTCTTTCTAATAAAATATTATTATTAGCTATATATTTTTTGCAAACAGTGTAAAACAGTATTGTTTTAAAAATGTTAAACAACCAGAGTTTAAGTAGTACTACTGGTGCATATCTGAGTTAAAATATCGCGGTGTGTGTAATTTATTAATCGTGAAGTGTTTCGTGTTTAAATGTCGTGTTATGATATTTTAGTCCTATCAGCAAAGCCCTGGGGCTGCGGGTAAACTCACAGCTACGTGACTAAGGACCTTTGCACTGCAGAAACTCACCAAACTAGTCAGAGAGCAGCGTTAGAAACTGTATTCCTGTTTCACTTTCCTATTAAACACTCGCTTTTTTTGTGAGAGATAAAGCTCATGCAACCGTTATATTACTCCTGAGTCTCCAACCAACACTGGCACCCCTATAAGCTACAGAAAATCCCTGAATTTATGGTGGCCTTACCTGGGAAAAATTGAAGAGAACTGGGATTAGTCCGAGCAAAAAACACCCCAGGAACATAGCGAGTGAAATTAAAATAACCGCAACGCCTCCGTCCATTTCTCTGGTCCGTGAGAAAGTCACGTTTAGGCTTCTGTAAATTAACTTTACCTCAGCTTTTCCTTCTGACTCTGTGTCATAGTCTAAATCTTAACAAAACACACCAATGCTGGAGCTACACTGTCATTTTCACGCTATTTAAATGCTGGGCGTGTTTAAACACTTAACTCAACCTAAACGCCCCTATTCTGAAATACTGGAAACGCTCAGCTCAAACTTTCCACGTCGCAGTGTTTAAACCGCCGTTCTTCTCTCTCGCTGCACAAAATAAAGAGCCCCCTGTCGGTCAAGGAGCTCCATTACAGCCGCCCCCTACATCACAGCTCTTCTCTCTCTCCATTTACTGGAGGCAAATCACAAGACTCCACCATGAGACTGTCAGCAAAGAAGAACAGAATTATATTTCAGAATCATGCCTTATTGTCCATGTTTGATCACACATACGAGGAATTTGGTTTAGGTTACAGTAGCTTACATTGCACAGTGAATGACAGCACAGCAGTACAAAAGACAAATATAGTACCAAAAAAATTACTATCACTCACAAAGTGACAAGGGCAGGTGAGTAGAAGATGCACTAGTTACAGAGTATAAGAGGATGGACTGTTTGGTTGGTATAATACACCAAGAAAAGTAAAGTACAAAAGAAAGAAGTGAGCAGAAAATGGAGTGCATTAGTAATGCCAACTGTTCAGGGGTGTGATGCATGTGGGGAAAAAGCTTTTCTGTAGCCTGATTGTCCTGATCCTCATTTGGCTAAAGCACTAGCCTGAGGGAAGGCGCTGGAACAGATGGTGTCCGTAGTGTGAAGGATCGTTGATGATTTTCTCTGCATGCTTCCTGGTTCTGGAGCTGGTCTTCTCTGCAGACCCGATGATGTGCTGCAGTTTGTGAAAGTCCTGTTTGGTGGCTGAACTGCCCCACACTCTCATGGACGTGGTGATAACAGATTCAATGAAGACTGTGTTAAACTGCACCATCAGATACTGGGGCAAGTTGAACTTCCACAGCTGATGCAGGAAGTAGATCCTCTGCTGAGCTTGTTTGATGATGGAGCTGATGTCGTTGTTCCACTTCAGGTCCCTGGTGACTGTTGTACACAGGAAATTGAGGGGACACAACAGTCATCACAGATTGGTCAAGGATGCTGAGTGCTTTCTGAAGTCTACTGTGTTTAGCTGTGCTCAGTTCAAGATTGTAGTGACTGCTCCATAGGACTACCTGTCTATAAGCAGGCTCATCACCATCATGGATGAGGCCGATGATGGTAGTGTCATCTGCAAACTTTAGGATTTTGACTGAGGAGTTAGTGGAGGTACAGTCATTGGTATACAGTAAGAAGAGCAGTGTGGAGGGTACACAACCCTGCGGAGCACCTGTACTGGTGATCTGGGTTCCAGAAATAAACTTTCCCAACCTCACATGCTGCTCTCTGCCAGTGAGAAAGTTGATGATCCACTGGCAGGTGGTGGCTGGCACACTGAGCTGGGTGAGTTTAATGTGTATTGAAGGCAGAGCTGAAGTCCTTGCATATGATCAGCTGATCTTTTTGCTCGGTATGCAAACTGCAGTGGGTCTAACAGAGGGTTTGTGATGGCCTTCAGATGACCGAGTCATTTCATGACTACAGAGGTTAAGGCAATCAGTCTGTCGTCATTCAGTCCTGTGATGTGTCCTGTGTTGACTTCTTGGGAATGGGAGGCATTTGAAGCAGGAGGGTACAACACATAGCTCCAGTGATGTGTTGAAGATCTTAGTGAAGACTCATGCAAGCTGTTCTGCACAGGCCCTCAGACATTAAGGTAAGACTCCATCAGGGCCTGGTGCCTTCCTCACTTTTTGTCTCTTGAACGTCATTGCACGTCTTCCACACAGATCTTCAGGGCCGGTTGAATGGATGGCTGAGTGTCAGGAGGGTGTGAACTGCTGCTGAATAGTTGTGTGGAACTGGGCTTTTCAAACCTGTAACAGGTGTTAAGTTCATCAGCCAGCTGACGCGGGTGCTCTTTTGTAGCTGGTGATGTTCTGCAGGCACTTCCAGACGGTTGAGGGTACACTGGTTGACATCAAACTGCTGAGCTGAGTAGTTCTTAGCAGTTCTGATTCCTCTGTTCAGTGCATTCCTTGCCTTATTGTACAGCACCCGATACCACTCATGTATGCCGCCGGCTTGTGATTATTATACTTAATGCGAGTCCTGGTGGGAGCCCACATGTCCTGACATAAACTGATATAGGATGTCACAGTGTCCGTGTATTTATCCAGGCTGCTTTTAGCCTCATCAAACTAAGTATGTATATATATATTACAATTACAGACAGCAATCCAGTTATTGCTCTGTATACTTTATTTTCCCCCTTTTGTCCTGTTCTTCAACAGTCAGGACCCTCACAGGACCACCACAGAGCAGGTATGATTTGGGTGGGTGATAATTCTCGGTGCTACAATGACGTTGTGACATTGACTCGTGGGTACTAGTGGATCGGACAGAGCAATGCTGCCGGAGTTTTTAAACCCTGTATCTACTCACTGTCCACACTGTTAGACAAACCTACCTCAGTGGTCCACCTTGTAGATGTAAATTCAGAGACAATAGCTCATCTCTTGTGCACTATTTGTGTTGGTCATCCTCTAGTACTCCATCAGTAAACTCAGGACACCGTGGATGGGATATATTTGGTTGGTGGACCATTCTAAGGCCTGCAGTGATACTGAGGGCTTTAAAAAGAATAGGTTGAAGAACAAGGTGAATGGGGCAAACAATGTATACACATTATGTATTAGAGCCAACAGAACAGTGGTGGAATCAAGCTACCATACTCTAGTCATAAAATCAATTTCCAATTTTTCATTCTCTCATGAAATATTTTCAGAGCAGAGGAGAACTGGATTTTAATTTTGGACATGTGAACATGTTTGCAAAAAAAATTAGTTTTGTATTGTGTTTAGGTGCTGTATTTTGTACCAGTGACAATTCTGTTTGTCTATGAGAACTGTCACACCAAGGGATTTTTACTTTTATACTTTCACTATGCGGTATTCAACACATTCACATTTCTCACACAGCCAAAATAATCAGCTGAGTATTACTTGAAAAAATCCTAATGATATCTATTTAAAATTTGTCAATTCCTATTCTATCAGAAGAACAGCTACCGGGGGGTGGGGGGTGGGGGGGTTACAAAAGGAGATATAATTCTCTGGCACCAAAAAGTGTGTTTTCTTTAAATACAGGTGCATCTCAATAAATTCGAATATCATCAAAAAACTTATTTATTTCTGTAATTCAATTCAAAAAGTAAAACTAATTATTTAGATGCATTACAAGCAGAAAGATCTATTTCAAGTGTTTATTTCTTTTAATGTTGATCATTATGGGTTACAGCCAATGAAAACCCAAAAGTCATTATCTCAGAAAATTAGAATAAGACCAATTAAACAAAATGATTTTAATACAGAAATGTTGACCTACTGAAAGTATGTACAGTATATGCACTCAACACTTGGTCAGGCTCCTTTTGCATGACGTACTGCATCAGCGTGGCTTGGAGGCGATTAGCCTGTGGCACTGCTGAGGTGTTATGGAAGTCCGGGTTGCTTTGATAGTGGCCTTCAGCTCGTGTGCATTTTTGAGTCCGTTTGTCTCTCGTCTTCCTCTTGACAATAAAAGAATCTATGGGGTTTAGGTCAGGTGAGTTTGCTGGCCAATCTAGCACAGTGATACTGTGGTTATTAAACATGATATTGGTGCTTTTGGCAGTGTGGACAGGTGCCAAGTCCTGCTGGAAAATGAAATCTGCATCTCCATAAAGCTTGTCACAGAGAGAAGTGCTCTAACATTTTCTGGTAGACAGCTGCGCCGACTTCGGACTTGATATAACACAGTGGACCAACACCAGCAGATGACACGACTCCTAAAGCTTCACTGATTGGCGAAACTTCACACTAGACTCAAGCAGCTTCCTCCAGACTCTGGGACCTTGATTTCCAAATGAAATGCAAAGTTTACTTTCATCTGAAAACAACACTTTGTACCACTGAGCAACAGTCCAATTCTTTTCCTTCTTGGCCCAGCTGAGACGATTCTGGCGTTGTCTCTGGTCATGAGTGACTTGACACAAGGAATGCAACAGTGGTAGCCCGTGTCCTGGATATGTCTGTATGTGGTGGCTCCTTGTGACTCTCCCCCAAATTTTTAAAATACCTTTCCTTAACAATCCTTTCAAGGCTGTGGTTATCCCTGTTTCTTGTGCACCTTTTTCTACCACACTTTTTCTTTCCATTCAACTTTCCATTAATATGCTTGTATACAGCGGGAGGTTGTCAATGACTGCCTTCTGGACATCTGTCAAGTCAGCAGTCTTCCCCATCATTGTGTAGCCTACTGAACCAGAATAAAGGGACCATTTTAAAGGCTTAGGAAACCTTTACAGGTGTTTTGTACGGATTATTAAAATGTAAGCCATAATCAACATTAAAAGAAATAAACACTTCAA
The DNA here is from genome assembly GCF_029633855.1 of Hoplias malabaricus. Lineage (NCBI taxonomy): Eukaryota > Metazoa > Chordata > Actinopteri > Characiformes > Erythrinidae > Hoplias > Hoplias malabaricus. The sequence goes on from NC_089807.1 coordinate 26,408,622, forward strand.
ACAGATCACTGTTTGTAATAAATCTATATGAGTTTCACTTTTTGAACTGAATTACTGAAACAAATGAACTTTTTGATGATATTTGAATTTGAGATGCACTTGTATATCGTGCACTACTTGGGTAAGATATAAAATAACTGCCCTATTGCACTACATCTTGAGAGAGAACCATGTGAGATTCAGTGTATCCTTTACCGCACATAACACATTCTACTCACAAAATTGAGCAAATACAAATGGACCATCAACAACAAACTCCAGCTCTCAGCAGTAATTGCTCTTTTTATTGTTCAAAGACATGGAAGAGTCTCAGGATGACATTTTTACAAAACATCTGTTCCAGAGGCAGGGAAATTTGAGATAATATATATATATAAAAAAAAAAAATTCAAAAAACGTTCAACACAGAGTAGCACTGATTTCATTCCAGAGCTGGGAGTAAGACAGAAATTAATGTTGGAGGAAATGTACGTTGTTTAACTATGAGCTTCATGTATGATCCGATACCACAGTTAAGTGCTGATGGAAGCAGTGCAATGAGTATTTACACATCAACAATTCCAACAGCTCAGTTTTTAAGCAAAACATCAGTAAGCAGCATCGACCCATCCCATGAGAAAGTGTAGACAAATGAAATGAATTAAATATTTCAATATATTTGACAAACGAAAACAGTCTATAGAGATGTAGTTAAAATACTTCCTCTACAGGACAGAGCTGAACCATTTATCTCTGCACTGACTCACAAATTTTCCTACATTCATCACTTATAGGGGTGATTTCCTAGACAGAGATTAAGCCTAGTCCTGGACAGTACCCTCCTGTCAATGGAAGATTACAATTCAAAATTATGTGCAGGACTAGGCTTAATCTGTGTCTGGGAAACCATGCCATAGTGTTTAACTCACTTAAAAAAACATTGATTTTGTAAGCGATTCTCAAATAAAGTAGTGTATATCAATTCCTATAACCACAGGACAGACAGAGGGCACTGGCGTACATGGTCATGAGTGTCATACGCCAGAAAGGTCATTGCCATTTGGAAATGAGAGATTAGTAAACTACAGCTTACATATATTTCTTTAAAGTGTCATTGCAGAAAGCTTTCAACTGTGTCGCCTCCTATCATCTAAATCACAGGCTCACACATTACTGACCACTGCTTCAGGACATTAGTGGCAGAATACAGCAGTCCCAGCATTGCACTGTAATTTCTGTAAACAATTAAAATAACAATGACAAGTACAAAAAAAAAAAAAAAAAAAAAAAAGAAAAATTCCCCAACTGGGATTAACCAGTCATTTTTATTAAGAAGGAAAATTAAGTAGTCTGTATTACAACCCCAATTCCAAAACGAGTGAATATTTGCAAAAAACAATAAAGTTTATCCTTTTGAACATTAAATATCTTGTCTTTGTAGTGTATTCAATTGAATATAGGATGAAAAGGATTTGCAAATCATCTTAATGTTTTTATGTTTTACACAACGTCCCAACTTCATTGGAATTGGGGTTGTTCCTTGTTCGAAGTTTACAGTAAGTACTTAAGAACAGTCAAATATAGCCACTGTTTGTTAATTGCTATTACACACATTTTTTTTGCATCTCTTCTCATAGTTGTGTTAAGCTAATGCTTCTCACGTCTGTTAATTTTGTTAAAATGCAATTTGCATGCTCAGTATTTATTTATTTTAGAGAAAGTGGCCACAGATTAGGTTGAATTCAATTATTATAACCCCTTAACTAGCCAGGCACTACTAGCTATTATATACTATTGGAATTGTAATCGTTTTCAAATGCAGTCCATGTAGTTGCCAAATAATGTCTTAAGGAAGTAGGCCTGGCATTTTAAAGGAACACTAGGTAATATTTGGTATTGCTGCACCTGGGCTCTGCCTAGAATTGCAGAGCGTATGTCACTTTTACAGTAGTTTTTGAATGAAGAGGGAATGGAAGGATAGGGCGGTACCATTCCATCCTCTAAAATGTATATAGTGCAGTTTTTTTTCCTAGAGTGCTGAGCCCAGAGTAGCAATGACAATGTGAATCATCACAATGATTTTGAAGCTGTCATTTTAAGTTAAAAATACCTACTGTTCCATTAAGGGGTTAATCTCAAGGTAAAACAGATTGAAAGCCATGTTTTTGTTTGTATAATAGACAACACAAAAAATCAATACACTCATGGGTAAGCCATGCTGTAGAAACGTGGATGTGACAAAGAGACGGAAATAAAAAATTAAAAATAAAACCAAATCCCCACCTTTCATGCTAGAACGTGCAAGGAACTGACAAACGAACATAGTTTGTCTCTGAGAACATCCACCAAAATCAGTAGCTAAACAAACCATGATACATTTATGAGAATCCAGGTATCTGTAGGTGCTGTGGGCAGAGAGCCTCACACCGCAAGTCCTCTGTATGCAGTCCTTTCGGGAAAGCACAATATATTGAATAACCGTAAAATAAAGAGCATCCCTGCTGCCTAATGTTTTGTTACTTATCTTAATAAACGTCAGTGATCATCCATTGGTGCACATGGCTGTACGCAATTTTACAACAAAACAGACAGAGGAGGAGTTATCAGTTGTTTAGTGGCTCAAGGTTTAGACCAGCTTCATGTACTAAATGAGATAAGTAACTGATGCTTGCACATGTAAAGTTAAATGTTCAGTTACAGTTAGAGAGAAACAGTTCATGTAATGTCAGGAAAAGTTGGCTGCATCCCTACAGCAACTTCCATGTGCGCTTAGTAGTGGAATAGATGGGAAAGCAAGAATACCCATGCATTTCAAAACAGGATTTTGGAGTGTTTCCAGATGAAAATGTAGCTTTAGTGTTAAACGTGAGAACATCAAGAGGATATCATTTCATTGAGTCCATAATATGACAGTTACAATTCATTAAAAAACCCTTTGACATTAAAACATAGATGCAGATAGCAGGACTAATGCATAAATATTACAATCAATAGGATTGCGTGACTCCTTAGTCCCATAGAAATAAAACAAACAAACCCATAAAGTGCATTAATGATGCACAAGAAATCCCCTATCAACTGTCCCACTGAGATGTGCTGTGGTTTGTAGCAGGATAATTAGTGTTGGTGATCGTGACTCAAGAAGCAGCAAACGTTCACTGGTAAAAGTTAGTGTTTTTGAGTAAATGTGAGAGCTCGAGTGGCCTTTTTTTTCCCAAGGTCAAGCACAAGATGAAAGGGTCATGTCAGTGTTAGTGTTGACTAGCCACCCTCCAGACCAAATGAAAACAAGGTATTCTGGTATGTGAGGGTAGCGCAAGGGTCCTGGAGCACAGCTTCAACCCAACTTTACATGTTCTGTTTGGTTTGCTATAGTCTGGTTAGCTTTATACACTAGGTGCAGCGCATGGTGCGCTCCTCGAAGGGTCAGTGGTGCACCTCGTTTTCAATGAGGCTGTCCTCTCCTGACTGGAAATCTGCCTCGTTGACCACTGTGCTCTGGCCAAGTATCTCCTCGTCCTGCGAGGACCCTTGACCGTCGTCGCTGCCGGAGCCTGTTTCCTCTGAGGTTTGCTCCTGGAGAACTAGAGCAATGTACTTCTGTAGTGGGAAGAGAAAACGATGAGGAAAGAAGTAAGAAAAGCTTTGCTCATGTGCTTTCTTACATAAAGACAATGCTAAACATTAAATGTACAAATACATTTTGAAAGCGATTATTAAAAAAAAAATAATAAATGATCAACAATCATGATCACAAAAAGAGTGGTGCAAAAGTCCTTATTCTCACTAAAATCACAGGTCGATCTCCAAGACTTTGCAAGTCAATCGCGATAAATCATGGCTGCTTCAGTCATCTGGTTTAAGTTACTATAGCTGTGTCATTCTGTATCCGCAATGGTTCGCTGGCTAGTTAAGCCAATATAAAGCTGCGGTCACACAGGGATTTATGTCCACGAATTCTAACACTCAAATTTGCATCCCTGACCAAAGTGCTGATGCTCTGTACTGTCTCTGGCCTCTCTGAGCTAAAAAGACGGCAGCGCTGACCATTTCGGTTTCACAGTAGATATACAAATATATAATATGCTACCTTGTCGAAATGTGCGACCATAGCATACTTTTTTTACAGCTGCCAAAAACAAATCAGTTGGTAGAATATTTGGCCAAAAGCATAAAAAAGGAGATATGCACAGTATAAATATCTGTATGAGGGGAAAGATATGGTAATTAAAGGTAATGACAGTGATAATAAATAGTTTAAATTATACATTTTTTGCACATTTAATTCCGCATGAACAGTTTTGTAACGGAAAGCTAAAATTGTATAATGCACCCGAGGAAAACAGCAGTCTGAGCATGTTCAGAGCTGCTGTAGGATAGGTATCCACATTTATATCAGGCACCGAGCACCACCACAGCCAACAATCAGCTGTAAATTAGGGAGGTAAGTAAACAGTTTCATTTTATGTTATTGGAAAGGATGGGGACATATGCACCTTTAAGTAGCCCAAGCCTGGCATTTAAGCTGGTAGATCTTTCATTTGTTCAGACTTCAAAAGAAATCTTATATGTAAAATGTTGGTGACCGCTGACTTAAAATAAATCCTGAAATCATTTCCTCCAGGTGTGTGGGAAAACAACATATGATAGCAGACATTCTCAACTAAAATGAAAATTTGACATGGATATATTCTGTACAACCCAATAATGATTTTTCCAAAGAAACCCACCGCAGATTTGACAGGTGGGGAGGTTTCTGGGGCTTGACTATCCACTTCTTGGGTGTCAATCTGTACAGCACACAGTAAAACAAAAATACTCAGAGAGGTGCAGAAAAATCTCAAAACATTAATACAATCCAAATAACCAAAGTTAATAACGGTAATGGAGTCAGACTATGGTCTCACCTTGTAATTGTGTGCGCTCAAGTACTTAAAATGGCCAAATGCTACATGAGACAGGCAGATTATGATAGTGATGATCAGAACCACAAATGTGAACAATGAAGTGGCTGCAACAAAGCCTGTGCACAGAACAGATCACGGGAAAACTGGTCAGAAAATAATGGCATAAACTAGCACAGTTAACAGTACTTAAAAATCACCCCAGCAAATAATTAGAGACTTGAGCATCACCATGTAAAACTGACAAAAGCCAACTACTTTACTCAGATTCTAAATATGTAAATTGCACAACAATCTTATTCAACCAAAATTGCATAACCTATATTTTAGAAAAGAAATCTAAAGAGTTCACCTCTTTTGAAAGCTCACCTGCACGTACTGTGGAGAAGAAAAGCAGCCAGAAGAGGCATAGAATAGGTGCAGCAACCACTTGGTTCACAGCTCCGGAATGAATCTTCTTATCGAGTTTAGAGGGCAGGTAGGCGTAGTACATATTATACCTGTCCACCAAGTGCTTTAGCAACATGTACATCAGACCTACATTTTGGAGAGAGCAGGAGGGAGATGGCTTAAATATTCTACTAACACCAAAGAAATCCTCAATTAGTCTAGTCTCATGAACCTAATATGTATTCACTTAAACCGGACATCTTGTCTTGTGGAGTCATTTTATCACTTGTCAGCTAGGGGGAGCCATACAATATCCAATTGGTCTCATCTATAGCACCACCTAAGTGCTGAGACATTACATAATCATAATCAAGCTAATCCCATTTTAATTAATTAATCTTTACATGCAAGTTATTTATTATTTCAAAAAGCCTACAATTTAAAAATACCAGATCCTCTTTTTCCATCACATCATTCACATATGGGTATCAAGAGTTCAAATAGCTTTTTTTCCTTTTTTTTTTTTTTTTACCTGGTGGAGTTGAGTAACTTACCAAAAGGAACAATGATTGGGCAGGTGATGCTGTAGGTCATGACTACTGTGAAGACGTTCATCAACCAGGCATATGCTGCCCCAAACTGGAACTCATATGCTTGATGCTGCACATAAGAACATATTTCCATCACGTTTATAAGCCTGGATACCACATGGGAAATGGACACCAGATTTAAAAAAGGAAATCCACCATTCATCAGTCATGATTAATACCTTGAGTGCACATTTTTGTGCTTATACCTAGTTCGCAGGACACAAATATAAATTATCTCTGAGGTACTTAGGATCAATTTGCAGAGCACAGGTATATAATTCTAACACTCGCTTTAAAACATAGTAAAAAAAGTATATATTGTTTGCCAAGTTCTCAAGATCTGAGCCAGAAGTCTATGCCAATTCCTGGAACGCAGTTTCAGCTGACATCCACCCCCGTAAAATCCCCAAAAAGGCTATAATAGTGACTATTCAGAGTCTTCGTTCTATGGGATGATGATTCACTTGCGCACCCCAGCCCACCTTTATAAATGACCCAGCCTAAGCATTGCGAAAGAAGTTATAGTTTCTTTGACCAAGAAAAAGACTAACTTAAAAATAATGCAAATATCAAAAGATCTGAAAAAGAAAGTAACCAATGGCCACAAGGAAGAGGAAGGCTATAAGAAGATGGGAAAGCATTTTCTGCTTATGGTTTCTATGGTGCAAAATGTGCTGTTCTGTATTCTCTGTGTGGTTTGATTTTGTCTGTTTTTTTTTTTGTTCTTTGTATTTTCTGTATTATAAAACAACCTTGAGTACTAGAATAGTGTTATATAATTTGAACTTATTATTAGTAATATTATTTTTAAAATGTCATTCCCAAATGGCAGTTCAAGGGGAAACCCTGGAGGTCAAGATATGATTTAGAAGACCATAAAACCAGATCTGTTTGTAAGAAAAGCAAAATCATACCTCCATGATTGCCAAGAACTCACAAAAGTTTTAGTTAAGTCAGGTGTTGCACTGTTCCAATGTGAAGAGAATCTTTACAAAGAAACCTTCGCTGCAATGTTGTGATTCAAAACTCAGTGTTTAAAGTATGCTACACAACAGCTAGACGATCATGATGAGATTTAGAAACAAATGCTGTGAACTGATGAATTCAAAATAGAAATATCTGGCTACACATTGGAAAGGTAAGTATGGAGAAAAAAAAGGAAACCTTGCCAAATGTGAAGCATATGGAAGGTCTATTATGCTGTGGGGCTGTGTTGCTGCCAGTGTCACTGGCAATATTCCATGGGATCCCACAAAATACTAACAAATAGAAACACCTGGTAAAATGCTGAAGGAAAAAAAGGATGGCTTCTACAACTGGATAATGATCCACAGCAAAAAACCCACCATGGCCTACTTGAAGAGACACAAAGTAAAGATGTGGCCCTCCTAGGTCCCTGACACAAACATCATTGAAGATTAGTGGATAGACTTTTATCTAGATGTGCAAGCAAAAAACCCAATACCACCACAGAACTACGTGACTTCTACAATGAAGAATGCAAATAATTCACAAAAAAAGAACTGCCAGACAGATAATTTTTACTTTTTTGATAAGAAAATCAGAGTAACTGTTCATAAGGGTTTGCTGTATAATAATTGGTTAAAACCATAAAGAGAAAATCTATATGACTTGAATGTATAGAAAAAAAAACACTTTCACAAAACACAAGACATAAGTAATTTATATCATTGCTGACCAATGGAAAAACATGTACCTCCCAAAATAGTAAACCTTAACTGTGAATGGAGATTTTTTTTTTCAAAGCAATTTTGTAGCATTTCTATTGGTTCATTATTCAAGAAATTTTCACATTGCTCTGCTCAAATGAAACTTGAATGAAACCTATCCACAAAAATAGAGATACATGTTTTTAAATGGACAGTGATGATATGAAACATGAGATGGCAAAACAAGTTAGCATCATGCTAGAGTACTTTTAGCAGATTATGAATGCGTCTGGAATTTTGCACCAAGTCTGACCAATGCATACATAGCAAGGTATTTAAATTTTTTTGTACCACTTCCCTTTACAATATTTCAATAAAAGAAACAAACCCAAATGAAACAACATTAGCCAACTTAATGTTACCTCTCATCTTTGCAGGTTTCTGAAAAAAGCCAGTCTTTGCACATGTATGTTTCAACAATGTTTGTGATTCAATCAGTCAGGAAGCAAAAATGCCTAAATCCTGTACCTTCTTTACATTGCGTCTCTCAGCTGCAGAGCGAGCCAAGCAGAGGCGGATCATGTACATCAGCAGGCCAGGAATGCGTAACAGGTCCATGGCATTACCAATGAAGGCTGATGCAATGACATAGTTAACAAAGAACGCTCCATTGTCTGGAAGGAATACACACCTGAAAGAGTGTGGAAAAAACATTTTACTTTAAACCTGCTTATATACACACTATACAAAAACACTCTGATCAAATTCATATTTTAAACACTGCTAACTTTCAATTCTAATGGTGTTACATACTGTAATTCAGTAATACAGTAATTCCTTATTTCCTTTTACTATACAGTAAATCCACAGTTAAATGTGCTTATGTTCATTTTATTATTATTTATTAAGCAGGTTTTCCCCAGGCCAAAATTCGGAAAAAAAAAACCAAATATGGTAAGAGCTTTACTCTTAGACGAGGTGGAAAAGTTTGACTATCGAAAAATCACAAATACGCAAAAGAGCAATGGAAACGTGTTTTTTCCAGTAATTACCGTAATGAGGTTTCAGCTGGTTCATACCTACTGCGCATGAGGCACAAAGTCACCCAGAGCTCCGAACCGACCCCACAACCACAAGCCTTTAACAAGACACCTACCCTCCGCCCATCTCTCCTCTCGACATTTTAAGGCCACTCTGTTCTCACAAAACCCACTTAGATCCCTCCTTCACCCTCATTTCAATGCCGCCCCAATCCCAGAGCCGACTGGAATTTAATCGCAAAATTGCAGAGCATGGAATCGTGACCGATTTCGCATTTTTTCCTGCTGATACTTCGTTATTGCACATAACATTTGCAGATGTTTTGGATGGAAACCCAGCTTTAGATGCCCGAGTTGAGAAAGAAATGCATTTCAGACAAGTTGATGTTACCTACTGTCTAATCAAGAGTAATCCCACACTAGTTCAAAGGCCACAACAAGTGCTAATGGCCTGCAGTCATACAAACTTACTCAAATCTCACTTTGGCCTTATCCAAGAACATCTTGTCAAATAGCCAGCGAAAGAAAACATCCAAACTACAACAGCAAATAAGAAACACAGAATACATCATGAAAAGTGACACAAAGCATCATTGTTAAAACACTTCAAATTCCAAAAGACATTGCAATGAGATATGTGAAGTGTAAATTCCTGTGCACATGTTAACTGTAGATAATCTGCAAAGAATTTAACAGGAAGTAAATATGTAAACAAACACTAAGAGCTGTCTGTGAAGTAGACGTACCTGCTGAGTCCCAGTGATGGTAGCAGCAGAACCATAAAGATGAGAAAGGTGTAGCACTTGTGCATGGTGGTCCTGTTCTCTCCAGAACTGTTTCAGAAGCATATCCCAGAAACAGCAGGATGAGAAGGCAAATTTAAGCTCTAATGTGCTGTATTACATGTGGTACATACTGTGACAATATGGGCCTGTGTGTGTGTGTGTGTGTGTGTGTGTGTTTGGGAGTGAAAAGGGAAGAAAGGGGATGGAATGTGTACCGTGTCCAGTGGGCCTCGAAGAAGGCAGAGTAGTAGACGATGGTGGGTAGCAAGGCCGAAAAAGACCACAACAGCAGGGTGGGGAAGAATTGGGTGATAATGGGATTCTGCAGGTCCACATCCAATCAGGACGGTGGAGGGGAAGGACAGAGTGAGGAAGGGAGTGTTAAAAGATCATAAAGGACTATAAGCATATTTGGATCAGTTCAGTTCATTATGTTTAAACTCATAATGAACACCTTTTACAGAGATACAGGTGCATCTCAATAAATTGGAATATAATCAAAAATGAACTGATTTCAGTAATTCAATTCAAAAAGTGAAACTCATATAGATTAATAACAAACAGAGATCAATTTCAAGTGTTTATTTCTTTTAATGTTGGCTTACAGCCAATGAAAACCCAAAAGTCATTATCTCAGAAAATTAGAATAAGACCAATTAAACAAAATGATTTTAATACAGAAATGTTGACCTACTGAAAGTATGTACAGTATATGCACTCAACACTTGGTCAGGCTCCTTTTGCATGACGTACTGCATCAGCGTGGCTTGGAGGCGATTAGCCTGTGGCACTGCTGAGGTGTTATGGAAGTCTGGGTTGCTTTGATAGTGGCCTTCAGCTCGTGTGCATTTTTGAGTCCGTTTGTCTCTCGTCTTCCTCTTGACAATAAAAGAATCTATGGGGTTTAGGTCAGGTGAGTTTGCTGGCCAATCTAGCACAGTGATACTGTGGTTATTAAACATGATATTGGTGCTTTTGGCAGTGTGGACAGGTGCCAAGTCCTGCTGGAAAATGAAATCTGCATCTCCATAAAGCTTGTCACAGAGAGAAGTGCTCTAACATTTTCTGGTAGACAGCTGCGCCGACTTCGGACTTGATATAACACAGTGGACCAACACCAGCAGATGACACGACTCCTAAAGCTTCACTGATTGGGGAAACTTCACACTAGACTCAAGCAGCTTCCTCCAGACTCTGGGACCTTGATTTCCAAATGAAATGCAAAGTTTACTTTCATCTGAAAACAACACTTTGTACCACTGAGCAACAGTCCAATTCTTTTCCTCCTTGGCCCAGCTGAGACGATTCTGGCGTTGTCTCTGGTCATGAGTGACTTGACACAAGGAATGCAACAGTGGTAGCCCGTGTCCTGGATATGTCTGTATGTGGTGGCTCCTTGTGACTCTCCCCCAAATGTTTAAAAGGCCTTTCCTTAACAATCCTTTCAAGGCTGTGGTTATCCCTGTTTCTTGTGCACCTTTTTCTACCCATTCAACTTTCCATTAATATGCTTGTATACAGCGGGAGGGTGTCAATGACTGCTTTCTGGACATCTGTCAAGTCAGCAGTCTTCCCCATCATTGTGTAGCCTACTGAACCAGAATAAAGGGACCATTTTAAAGGCTTAGGAAACCTTTGCAGGTGTTTTGTGTTGATTATACTAATTTTCTGAGATAACTTTTGGGTTTTCATAGGCTGTAAGCCATAATCATCAGCATTAAAAGAAATAAACACTTGAAATACAGGGTGGGCCATTTATTTGGATACTCCTTAATAAAATGGGAATTGTTGGTGATATTAACTTCCTGTTTGTGGCACATTAGTATATGGGAGGAGGGAAATTTTTCAAGATGGGTGGTGACCATGGTGGCCATTTTGAAATCGTCCATTTTGGATCCATCTTTTGTTTTTTCAATGGGAAGAGGGTCCTGTGATGCATCAAACTTATTGGGAATTTCACAAGAAAAACAATGGTGTGCAGTAACTTAACTAAGAAACGTAACTTTATTCTTTCATGAGTTATTGACCACTTATAAAATGTGTTCAAAGTGCTGCCCATTGTGTTGGATTTTCAATGCAACCCTCTTCTCCCACTCTTCACACACTGATAGCAACACCGCAGGAGAAATGCTAGCACAGGCTTCCAGTCTCCGTAGTTTCAGGTGCTGCACATCTTGATGGTATGGTGTGGTATATGGGGTACAAAGATAATGGGGCCATTCTTTATCAATGGAAACCTCAAGGCCACTGGATATGCGAAATTGCTACATGATGTGTTTTCCCTGTTTATGCACTGAAGCTGGCACGTTCCAGCAAGTTTTTCCAGCAAGATGGTGTACCACCACATTATGCGTGTCAGGTCCGAGCATTGCTAGATGAACAGTTTCCTGGAAAGTGGATTGGTCGTCGTGGGCCAGTTGAATGGCCCCCAAGGTCTCCCGATCTGACCCCCTTAGACTTTTATCTTTGGGGTCATCTGAAGGCAATTGTCTGTGAAGATACGAGATGTGCAGCACCTGAAACTACAGATACTGGAAGCCTATGCTAGCATTTCTCCTGCAGTGTTGCTATCAGTGTGTGAAGAGTGGGAGAAGAGGATTGCATTGACAATCCAACACAATGGGCAGCACTTGTAAATAACTCATGAAAGAATAAAGTTACGTTAAAACCAATTTTACATTATTGTTTATCTTGCGAAACAATTTTACACCATTGTTTTCCTTGTGAAATTCCCAATAAATTTGCTGTGTCACATGACCCTCTTCCCATTGAAAAAACAAAAGTTGGATCCAAAATGGCCAACTTCAAAATGGCCACCATGGTCACCACCCATCTTGAAAAGTTTCCCAACTCCTATATACTAATGTGCCACCCTATAGATCACTCTGTTTTTAAATGGATCCATATAACATGAGTTTCACTCTTTGAACTGAACTACTGAAATAACTACTTTTTGATGATATTCTAATACATAGAGATTCACCTGTGTGATCTAAAACATCTGGCCAAAAATTCCTGTTACACATTCAAGTCCACAAACCAAACTCACATCCTAGAGGTCCCATGCTCTACAGAGACAAACTTTGCCCCCCCATCTCCACCAAATTTAACCCATTGAAGCCTTGGCCACTAAGTGCTGAAATAGATATGTCAAATTAAACCAGATATAATGATAAGCACTCTGCAGCATTAGGATCCACCAGGACTAGAGGGTAACAATCTGGTTTTTCTTTTTCAGTAGACAATCATTAAAAAGACTTAAGAGATAAAACCTGAGTGCATTGTGTGAAGATGAGAAGGAACTCTGTTCCTTGTGTTGCACTTACATTCAAGTACTCCACAGGTTTTGTTACATTGAATTTGTCCATGGTGGAAATAATGATGGCGGGTGTTGTGAGAAAGAAAAGTAGGAGGAAGAGGAAACAGTTGATGACGAAGCAGCGGACCCACCAGGACAAGCCACCTATGGACAAATGCTCCCTGGAGGATAAAATACAATGCGATGATTTAGATAAGCCCCAGAAATCAACACAATATTTTTACAATTGGATTTAAGTGAGTGCTGCGTTCTTCTCAAAGAAATGCACTGAAAGAGGCTTTCTTCTAAGCAGAGGGTCTTACCAATAAACATTCTGTGGATCAGGAGCGTATGTGACTGTCCAGTTGTACGTGTTGAGGATGCTACTGAATGGTGATGATTTGGGCTCTCGGCGACAGTGACAGCCGTGGCACTGACATGCATTAAAATCCTTCAAAATACTACAAACAGAAATATGGAATGTTAATTAAAGGAGGACGATAATGAGTGCTGTCCAAATTAACACATTAATGCATGCGGGAACTTCCTCTCATAATTCACTCTTTTTTACAGAGCCTAGAGACGTGTGTGTTTATGTTGCGATGTATACACAATGTTGCTACTGTTCAGAGTTTAGTAGGAGTTATATTATTTTCAACCTGAATTGTGTTTTAAATCTGATAACTGTCCCACTTTCTTTCTCACGTGTATGTATATATATATATATATATATATATATATATATATATATATATATATATATACACACACACACACACACACACACACAGACATGCCTCTCCTTTTTCCATGTTTGAGCAACTAGCCTTGCTGTAGTGTTATTTCTCTATTAAAACTTCTGTGGCCAATGCTAAAGTTCTCCCTGAATTTGTTATTGAGTAAATTGAGAGATTTTCATTAAAAAAAATAAAAATACACTGAGAATTATAAGAAAAATAAATAAAAAGGGCCAGTTTGTCATGTATATCACAGTACACATTTATCTCCCTCCCAACTTATAAGAAAGTCCTATCATACCAACTTCACTGTTGTGATTACATTGTTAATATTATTATTATTATTATTATTATTATTATAAATCAGCAAATAATCTTAATAGAAATATACTTCCATTGTGCTGATCTATTGATTTGTTTACTTTACGTACAAATAGCCATTAAATGGTTTAGTCATAAGAAGGGGTAACGTGATTAATCTCAAATTTATTGCAGCAAATTTTGGGATTAGTTAGTTCATTTTAAAGTATAACTATAAAAATTTTTCAGCAGCACTACAGAAAATAAGACTATAACAGCATTTGTGAAACTCAATAGGTTTACAGAGCATACTGTCAATGTCTAAACTTTAATAATCATAACTGACATTTTGAAAGCAGCAGCGATTTATATAGTTAAGTATATGGTGCTAAAATTTTACAACTTAATAAAGGATAAAATAGAAATATTCCTAATAGAAATTGTCCAACAATGATGGTGTTAGTCATAGAGTAAAAGTCAGTAATCCCACACTGCAGCAATTGCTGCTCCCTATCCTTTACACCAGAACAACTTAACCACTGATTATGGTGACATAACAAGCCAAAATGATTAGAAGAGACATTCATTAAACATTTACAATAAAACACATTCTTTCAAACCTACGCTGCAGCCATGGCTTCATTCTGGAAGGTGACGAAGGCCATATCTAAAGGTTTAGTGTTGACTCTCTCTTTTTCTTTCTTATAGTCTTCCTTCAGCTTGTTCTCCAACTTAGTGTAGTAGCTCACTGCTTCCTCCTGCAAAACACAATGGCATGAGAGCTTGGCTTCAGCAATAAAGTAGACCAAATGTCCTCGGTTCTGCTCCTGGAAGGTTTCAGCATAACATGGCTTGGTGATTTCCCTGCTGAAACACACCTAGTTCAACTAAATATCAGGTTCAGCTGGTGTATTAAAGCAGGGACAATCTCCAAACTCTGCTGGACACTAGCCCTCTAGGACATGAACAGATTAAAAACTCGCATACAATTAGTGGTGTGAGTTTACATTTGCATACTAAATTACAAGGTTGCTGAATATAATGTAAGCTACAGTAATAAAGAAATGATAAATATATTAAACATATGAGCTATTTGCTTAAGGCTTCAACCAGATATTGCTGTTTGAGTAATGGAGAATGCTTAACTTCACCCACTTCAAGATGTATGTTCACTTACTCATCATCACTCAGTAAACACAGCAGTGTAAACTAAACATTGAGTTTTACCCACATACACTCAGCGATCACTGGATCACTTGTCTCTATACTCACTGCCCATTTCATCAGCTCCACTGACCACACAGGAGCACTTTATAGTTCTACAATTAGAGTGTAGTCCATCAGTACCTCTACATACTTTATCTTCATTTCACCCTACTCCCCAAGGTATAGGACACCAAGAAAGCAGGTATGATTTGGGTGGTGGATCATTCTCAGTGCTGAAGTGACACTGATGTAGTGGTGGTGTGTTAGTATGTGTTGTGCTGGTGTAAGTGGATCAAACAGAGCAGTGATGCTTGACAACACTGTGCCCACTCACTTAGATACACCTACCTCATTGGTCCAACTAGTAGATGTAAAGTCAGAAACAGTAGCTCTTCTTTTGCTGCACATTTTGTGTTGGTTGTCCACTAGTACTTCCTAGGTGGACACAGTAGGCTGGATAATTTGGTTGGTGGACTGTTCCAAGTCCAGCAGCACTACTGTGTCAGATCTACTCGCACAACACCCAACCACATCACACCACATCATTTTCACTGCAGCACTGAGAATTATCCACTACTCAAATCATACCTGCTCTGTGGTGGTCTGTTAGAGGTCCTGACCAATGAAGAACAGGGCGAAATGGGAACAATATTGTACAAGCGGACTACAGTCTGTAAATGTAGAACTACAAAATGATAAGATGGACAGTGTGTATAAATACAAGGTAGGTGTTCCTAATCCAGTGATCATTCAGTGTATAACTTAGCAGAGCAAAACCTGCGAGCCATAAGACTGCTAAAAGCCAAGACTCCATTATCCCACACACAGAAGTGCATTTCGTCTCTTATTAATATCCACAGCTCATAACAGTACAGTCAAATAAAGGCAACAGTTCAGCAGGGATGCATGTCACAGAGGAGCGGGTGGTGTGGTAAAGAGCATTGAGCTAATGAGGTCACTAGGGGGCCTGCAGACTGGAGCGGCTTAAGCTGTTTAACAAAGCTGACAGCAGCTGAGAACATATTCTCCACCAACAAGACAAATAAATTCAGCGAAGCCAGTCTACATTACAACAGAGATATATAAGGGAGAATAGGCCAACTGAGAGTGTGTTGTCCCTTCATGAGTTCTTTTCACTAAATATTTAATTTGTAAAAATGTACATCTGAGAGAAGAGAGAGAATTAACACAGTGTCTAAGACCAGAAACCTTTTTAGTATACAAGACTCAGAGCTAAACACAATTTCACAGGCTGACACAACAAGGTATGCTACAGATATTGTCAAGTCAATCAAACATTTTCATACTGACTGCATGCTTTTTATGACTATGGACCTGTCTCCCAAAGCACACAGTGGACTGGACTCGCAAAGGTTCTTACATTAAATCTCATTTACATCAGTACAACAGTGAATTCTATATCTTAATATATATATATATGTTGAATCATAGCTGCATTTACCAGGTTTTGGAAAGAAGTAGTTGTCAGGAAGACACACCCAAACACTTGGAGCAGCTTGTAAAACTGGTTTGCTTGTATAATTTTTTGTTTTGACATAACATTACAGTCTCTAATTTGTTCTGTACATCCCCTTGAATTCTCATTGATTATCATATACAGTAAAAGCAGGTGGGAGAAGGACCAGGTGAAGCATTTATGCCTAAGCTAGTCTCACCTGCTCACAGCCCTTGATGACGCAGCAACAGAGGTGGCCACAGGGTTTTGGGTTGATCATAGTTTGCACATGCTCCTTGGACATCAAGTCAGTATAAAACTTCTTGCTGCGTTCTGCCTTTTTCCTGTATCCAATAATACAGCAAACATTAGAATGGACACTAAACCATCCTACAAACTTCAAAATTAGGAATGCACAATATATTGTTTAAGCATCGTCATTGCAATATGCGCATGTCACAGTGTGGTTGGTGCAGCTTATCTACATAATTCATTTTACTTCAATCTTGGATACACTGTCCTTTTATTTGTATAATTGTTTTAAATGTTGTATACTTCTTAAAGAGGTTTCAATTGTGGGAAAATAAATTGGTTCTTAGTTTAATGCTCTTTTTTACCCATGAGAACAGAGTTGCAACTTCCTGTAATTTAAAACCCTTCTAGACACCTGTATTTTTTCCCCACAAATTAGCCCCTTATTTAGACTGAGAAATGTGCATCATTACCATTGTAAACAAGACATGTTGGATTAGCAACTTCTGGTGAAATGCTTTTAATATTGCAATATAAATAGCAGAAAACCATTGCAATATTATCTTAATATCATGCAGCTCTAATCAAAACTATTCATAGGATATGGTTTCATTACACTGCTTGTGGGGGAAAAACAAACAAAAAAAAACAAAAATACATGCTTTTACCTTTCAGAGTCCAAATACATCAGTCTTGCTACATTGTAACAAATGCGAGCCTCCAGCACAACACAGTTTTCATATGCTTGCCTGCATGAGAAGAGAGAAGGATGAAGAGAAGGAGAAAAAGAAATCCCAAAATAACTGCTGCTCTCATAATTTCCTACTCTATGTATGACCTGCATGTGCAGCATTATGGGAGCCTGTTTGGGATTTGAAGTCACGCTTGTCATCTTTTTTGACAAATCAAACGCACTGGACACTGTCTCACCTTTCCATTCTCTCTCTTAACCTCATTTATATTTTAAAATATACTCTCTTAAACCTGTCTCCAAACTACTTGTCCTGTCCAAGTTCTAGCAGTTCTGCTCTTTTCATTGTTCTCTACTGTCTATCATCTCTTGCCATTCCTTTCCTGTGCGTAGAAACCACAAGCATTGTTGGTGACAAAAAGCATGTCCTCCCTGAAAAGCAGATTAGACTAAAGAATGCTGAGCAAACTGAAACATAGTACTGCAAGATGTTCTCCATGGAGCCTTTCAGACTCATCAACATTAAGTCCCAGCTCATGTGGGTCCCAATATAGACTGGAATAGCACATAAGCCTACACTAGTCATGAACCTTTCTTGTCCAGCTAAGACCTGCTTAGATTTCTTGAGTAAAGCAAAGCTAAATTAAAATATTATATTGTGGGAGGTATGGAGCTCTGAAGGCTTTAGAGCTTTCAAGAAATATCCCTATTGAGCAAACAGTAACTTACTCAAAGTGCTGCTTTATCTGGTTCTCTTCTGAAAACCTGTTGATGCCGTTTATGAATAAAGTGCGTTTCACCTGTCAAAAGGAGGAAAAGATACAATTTATGATGACAGCACTTACAATGCAGTGGTGCAGTAGGAAAACATTTTATTAAACTTTAAAAGTAGGGTTGGGCGGCATAACGATAATACTGTATATAGCGGTTTTTACAATTGTGGACGGGATCTTAAAATGAGGGTGTTATTTATGATGCGTGTGGTGGATTCTCAGAAAATCATTCACTCAACTTTTTGCTCACAGGTATCCTCTAAATGTGTGTTTTGAGCCTCAGTTCGCTGACAAATCTGCTGTGGTGTTAGCCTATTAATGCCAGCTGTGCTTTTAAACAGTGTACACCGTTTTATTTCACTTATTTTTTTAACTTTTCTGTTCCTTCAGCACAAGTTGCTGAAATTTACTCTCTCAAAAGGGTTTTTATCATCAGCATGTGTCGGTTTGATGGTATGAAAAATGTGGATACCGCCTATGTCTACTTGCACTATTTAGGGAGGAGGTCGTTGTTTGGGACAGAGCATAGTTTACATGAGGTGCTAGGAAAGAAACTTAAAAGGTCAGTATGTTTTTCCTGCGTGGTCCTGCTTCTTGTTGAGTAATTTGTTTCCGGAGATGTCTGCATTTTTCCTTTGTTCAACATTTTTATTCATCCCTGACAGCCGCACCATGTCTGAGGAAATTTTTTTGCCATGACCGCTGTCTGCGGTCCCTATAGTGTGCGGAGGAGAGGCATTCATGTTCCTGTATTTCTTATGTTCTGCATAAACAATGTCCGTCCGACTACTGACCAATCACAGTCATTGTGGTCTGCGACAACGCAACGCGTAGTTTCATTTCTGGAGAGGTGCGCGTCAGAAGGTCCGCATTGGCACATTGCCTACCACGTAGGTTTGACGCAGAAGTATAAATTGTTTTTACTCACCAAGTCATCTTCCTTGTAATGCATCTTGGAAGTGTGCCGCCTCATGCTGTACACAGTCAGTAACAGATAAAGGAAAGCAAAGGTAGTGTGTAGCCACAGCAGATTGTTCCTGTGCAAATCCAGAAACAGAAATTTGGTCAACTTCATTTCAAAACTGTTATGCTGCACTGAATATGCAAAGAAGGAAAATTAAAAAGCACTTTACTCAGATTTCAAATTGGCAATAGTTGTTCGACCAAAACTGTATGCATTGTTTTCTGTGGGGAGAAGAGAAAGAAACAGTTGGAGATGTGTCTGCACAAAATGGAACAACTACCTTTATATTACTGGGATATTAAAACTCATAATCCATGAAGCTGCATTTAAACATACCACTTCTTTATGCCTTCATAGGCAAGGTCCATAAAGTGCAGTAATATCAAAGGTAGCATGTTCCCCAACAATTTTAGTTTGTGAAAATATATTTATGCCAAAAACAACTACAATATTAGTGTATTTTTACAGAATAAGAACAGCCAAAACCCACATATATAATTTGCAACTTAAAACTGACAATCATTGGGTGCTGTTAAGAGATTCTTTAACCAGATTTCACATCATGATCTCGGTAGAAAACAGGCTATATCATACTTCTGTAATAATATTCAATCAACAGGCTTCAGTCATAAAACATGGGTAAACTGCGCACAGAATAAAAAAATACTTAACACTGATGCTTGATTTGAGCTTTACCTGCCCCTGAATGACGGTGCTAACACAACACGTAAAGTCCATGGGGGTTATATGCTTAAGGAAATGGTTATTTGGAACGAACGCCAAGGCGTGTAATAGAAGCATATCAGTAAGAATATTAACATGAATGAATAAAATATCTTTATTTAAATAAAAATATATTTCTGAATTAGAATTAGCATATCCAATGTAATCAAGGAATCAAAATGATAAATAAAATGCATTTGCACTTTTAATTTTCAAACTCATTAACATGTACCAGACAGGCAGCAAAATTCAGATGAAAATGGTAAACAGTGCCTCTCCTCTTTTCAATTACACTATCACCTCTACTGAGCTCAGTAGAGCTCAGTGACAAAATGCTTGTGAAAATGCAAACTGAGCAGACAGCATTTTCACTTCCTTAGACTTCATAACATGTCAATCAACAGGCTCAGCAGACAAGGCTTTAACTATATAAATTCATGTGAATCTGAAGTCAAGCTCAAACTAGCATGTATGAGTGGGACATTTAAATTCAAACTTAGGATTAATTTTTATTTAACATTGTTACATTTATGGTATCCTTAAAATTTGTTTGTACACTTTCTCTTACCTTATTATGTCTGTATTTATGTTCATATTCAAACGTAGCAGCCATTTCTCAAGGTTTCTCAGCACTGGCCAGCTTGTTACTCATGAAGGCTAAAATTATTTTTCAACAAGCCACGTTAAACAGTACATTGTGTGCACCCTCATGTCTGTTGATAATTTGAATATCAAGTGTCATTCAAACACTTGACAGTGAATTGGGTTTTTAAAATTAGAAAAGCTAGTGTTTAAAGTCAAAAAGCTGCTTGACTTGAAAACAAAAGTTGTTTTATTCCCAAGAAATGTGGCTCATCAGTCTGGGAAACCTGAAAGGTTTGGACTGTATTTTATAATTCCTTCCTCTTCCACTTCATTTTTCCGCTTCCTCCTTTTTAAAGTAGAAGTGTGATCAATAACAGAGATTCCGTTTTGAACTCACCCAACAGGTCTCCTGAGAAGTTGACAGGCAGGATGATTCCCACTGAGAGCACACCCACCACTACCAATAGACCAATGATGTGACGCTGAAAGGAGAGGTAGTGCACTGCGTCCTCACCACATTTCTCCCTGATCTCATCATCTCTGTGGAGCACAGAGGAAGAGATAGCCTTACAGCATATCAGTATACTTCTCACACACTCTCAAACACACAGATGCTGTGCCAAAAAGCTTTGGTGCACAACTCACTTAGCTTGCACCCATGCCCACATTCACAAAGACTTAATCAGAAGCTTTATAAAATGCTTTAAGAGCTCACTAAAAGCACACAGGACTCACTTTATCCTGAAGATGGCTGTTAGCCAGGAACATAAACCCTGCAACAGAGAAACAGTTTCCACTTATGTCCATCTGCCAATCACATACAAGCAATATCATCTTTAAAAAAGGCTATTTGGTCCTTAATGCACTTTTACGAGTTTCTTTTTTAAGCTGCAAAGCTCTGAACTATGGCACTTGGCTGGCTTATGTAACAGGACCTGCTCCCTGTGGATTGCAAGAAAAGAAAAGTCAAACTGTTGGCCATCAGAGAGCCTGGCTGAGCAATTATGAAATGAGCAGGTGTGTGTGCTTAAGGCCAACCCAAAGAGATTCAGATATGTGTGCGTGGTGTGTGCGCGCGAGCACAGTAAGGGGAAATGCGATTGGGTTATCTGTGTAAATCATTCCTTCTTAACAAAAGATAACTCATGATATACTTACGCTGTCTCTTTGGTCAAAGTCGACAGAGCTGGAGACCGATGTCAGACGCTCGTAGCGGGAATCGACGGGTGTTTGCATGGCTGAGGCCACACTGTGCACATGAACAAAACGTTTAAGTTAGCTTTAACTAAATCATCAGTTTGCATGATGCTGGTGACAATAACCATCTATTGCTTAAACCAGCTTATAGCTTTATAACTCCAATGCAATATAACTGAACTGAAGTTTGGACACCAAACATATTTTGGGTAATCAAGTACATTTGAATCAATTTAAACATTGTGTAATGTTTGCATAAATCCCTTCAATGTGCTTAAATAATTAATCCTGATTAATAATAGTAGCAAGGCTACTAATTTCTACTAAAGTCTCAACCTTCTTACTCTGTTCTTGTGTATATTTTATATTATACATATGATCCTAGGCTTACGTATACATGGAAACATTTCATGCTTTTGCTATCTGTTAGACAACACACAAAAACACAACACAGAGAGGGTTAGAGTTCAAATCACAGAAGTCTCCACTAAGCCTAGAGAGAGAAGGGGCATGCAAAAGACAGAGAGGAACACAAGCATAGTACCCTATCACATTAGAGACAGACGAGAAACTGTTTAAAAGGAGTCAACTAGAGCTACAAATAAGCTATGCCCAGCAGGACAATGAATGGGGTGAGGTTCTGGGATGAAGATCCAAATATAGACATGAAGTACTCAAGACCACAGTCCACTGATATTACCCTGTTAGGAAGTATTTGGATACTACTGTCCAAAAAAAAAAAAAAAAAAAAAAAAAAAAAAAAAAAAAATTCCTTAATGACTAAATCAATCACAGGTGCAAATAAATTACTAAAGATACATCGCATTTTATCATGGCTTTCTTATTATGGCAATATTGTAGTGACAAAAGTTTTAAAGTACTAGAACACAAAACAAAATGAATGAATATTTATGAGTATTTGTGAATTACACAAATATAATATTTACTGAATTACAAATAGCTTACATTTTTATGTAATGTGTTTATATAAAGTGTTTATGTTTGTGCTTTTCAAGAGTGAAACATTTATTTGAACTCTTTAGCCACACCAATAATGTCACCATAGTGGAGAAATGAAATTAAAAAGTTTTCAATGACCCAGATTCAATCCCAAAATCTTCAGTTAAAAGAAAAAAAATAGCAATAATAATAATAATAATAATCATATTATTATTATTATTATTCAGTTATTATTCACTTATTCATTATTAAGTCTACTGCATTTATTTTAGGATTTCAATCAAAGACTTCAGTCTGCTAAATACAGTTTGCAAATTTGCTCTGTAAAATTCACCCTTAAAACAGCCAGGGCCTAGTGTAAAAGCAGCAGAGCACAGCCAGTCCAGAAGATTTGTAATTCATTCAATTATTTTTACTCAACATGTTCTTTTACTTCAAAAATTGTCACTAAAATATGTCCTTATGTTGTAAACTACCTTGTAACCTATATGCCTCATCCACATGTATCAACGTTTCTGCCCACCATATAAGATAGAACAAAATTAATCAATCTGTTCATCCACACAAAACACAATGCAATGCCAAATAGGTGATTTTTAAATGTGAGAAATTTAACATTGAATGTTGAAACGTTGTGCTTGTATACTCTACAGTTTGGACATTAAGCCAAGATATGCACCATATATTTAAAAATATTGTAATAATTAAATCTATAATTATGAAACTTTAGTATTAATGAAAGAAATTATGAAAATATAGTACTTCCAACTGGTCATCAGATCAAGGTCCTGACATTCAATGCAGTTATCAATGTGTTTGGCATCCACACAAAAGCATGGAACATATTGGCAAATATCCAACTTTGGGGAGGGCTTCCCAAAATGATCAATGCTCAATTTTCAATGACCTAAATATTGTTTTTGTGTGGGTGGGAGGCGCAAACAGACTATATCTATCTACATGTGGACAGTCTCTCAGTGAAACAGAGTTGTACCTCTCCATATAAGCATCCTGCCTCTGAGAGGAATATGGTAAAATGGCAAAGTCCAGAAAACCCATGCTGGGCAATCGAGTGAACACACTAGTTATAAAAAGAAAACATGTAGCTATCAGTCCATAACTAATTTTTTTTAAAGCTGAGAAGCCACCCTCCACCAACTGAAATTGATGAACAAGCAGAACAGGAGAAAGTGAGAGAAAGTGGTTAAGAGAAATATGTTGACAGAGAAAGGTTAAAAGGATTCACGCCACCCCAGAGAGAGAGAGAGAGGCACTAAGAAATAAGAGAAGATTAATTCAGTAGGTAGAAATGGAGCAGGAACTCTGAGGAACCAACAGATGTCAAAACACAACGTACTATTCCAGTTCATTCAGACGCCGGTATCGCTGATCCCGTTGCCTTCAAAGGAGAGAAAAACATACAACAAAGGGAGGCATCATGATTAACTCATTCTTCAGTTAGATTCAAATGCCTGAGCTCAACCCTGCTTAAGAGGCAGGAGAAAAACCCACAGGCAATGGGACTGGAAACTCTAAGATTTCTCAAGTAATGATTTAGAAATGGCGGCATTCCACATTGCCACATTCAGCTTTAGCATTGTTGAGAACTAAATCTGGAGTCAAGACATGCATAAGGGAGAAAATAAAGGTGTTAGAAATGCTCAATTCCTCACAACAAAGCTAATCAGCACAGCAAAAAATTAACAAAAGGTGCTATATTATGGAGGAGCAAACATGTAAAAATGAAAAATAAAGAAATCAGTTTATAAAAGTGGAATTAAAGAAAGAAAAATAGAAATGAGGAATATAAAAACAATATATAAATAAATAAATATTTAAATATGGGACATAAACAAAAAAATAAATAAACCCTGTATTATTTAATATTTTCACTCATTCATATAAAACATTTTAAAATCTATAATCTATTAATTTATTTATATTTTTAACTATTGTTTGGCTTACTTTTTATTAATTTATTCTTTATTTCATTTATTTATTTATTTTTCATATTTCCTCCTCAATATATGCTCATGAATGGGTGTTTTTTTACGTTCAGGCTTAGCAATCAAGTCCAGAACAGGGGCGCTATATATATATATATATATATATATATATATATATTTTTTTTTTTTTATGTTATTTAAAAATAAATAAATATATTTTTTAAAATAAATGAGAAGAGAGAAAAAGTAATCTAAATATACATGCAGGTAAACAGACAATTTATGGTTTTATTTATTATTTTTTGTTTTTTTATATTAATTATCATTATTATGGTAGAAATTAATTTTATTGAGACATTAATTAATTAATTTTTAGCTTTGGCAGGTTTGGTCCTCCATACTATATAAATACTATATATTTTCTCTGTTTATTCCCTGACAATTTTGTTGACTGTTTGTCAGGATTTTATTGATCCTGACAAACTTATTTCCTTTTTATTTTCTATTTTGACAGATTTTATTTATTATACATTATTATTATACAAGAATTTAATATACCATGATCTCTGGAGTTCAAAATACAATTCACACAAAACTGAGCATCTCACAGTGCATGTAATTATCAACAATGAATGGTGAATGTGAATTCTGGCCATAATCACACAGCACTAGGCTATAGTCACCTACTATGAAGGTACAAGTGTTAAATAACCTTCTGATAGGCCTGTCTCCATAGCCATTTTTTATTGGTATGGTTGGTATATGGTCCCAGAAATAATTGCAATAAAGGATAATACTATAACTTTGATAATATAATAGCATAATAATGCGATTACACCGCTTTCAAAAACATTGAACTTTTCTCAATAACGTAATATAAATATAGGAATATTCCTTAATAAATAAAACAAACATAAATAAATTATGTTATTATTAAACACATAAATATAACGGCCTCAAAACAGAGAGACCATAAAAAAAGCAGAGAACAGAACAGAGCGAGCAGCTAAACTATTGCTGACATTTACTCTTATTTAAACAAACACGCCATTAAACACAATGGGGAATACCGAGGTCCACAAAAATTACTGAGGTAATGTCCACAATAAAGCAATAATTATTGTGACAGGCCTACCATCTGACCACACTAAAAAAGGATGTGCAAAACAGATCAATAATAGCCAGGTAAATAAACAAGATATGAAACACAGCTTAGTCAATAATAGTGTGCTAAAAAGTCAGATGATTTATCTGTGTGTGATGGGCTTTGTCATTCTGTATCTAGAACAAAAGCAGCGAAGTTCCCGACTGGGTTTACTAGTAGTGACGTCAGTGAGATCATGATGCCAGGAAAGACCCACACAACCTGGCCTTTAATGTTTAATGAAATGTGGATCCAAAAATGTCATGAGGCCATTTATTTTATTGATTGAAAATCATTAAGCCTAAAATATTTTATAAGCTAAAGTCTTGTAAAAGCTGGCTACATATCAGCAGCACTATTATCACTGGGTGGTAATGGAATGCTGACAGGACAACTTAATTCATTATCTTTCATTTTCTCATCAACTACACTGTTTTATCTGCACAGAAGCTGATACAGTGTCCAGCTAAATAAATGTGGTCCAGATGTCTGTAACAGCAGAGTCTGTACAGAGTGGTCAGTAAGTGTGACTCAGCACTGTATTGCTACAGCAGAAGGCAGACAGTCAGCTTTGGACTTTTGAGTGCGGCACAGGTCAGACAGACATGCTCAGATTTTGATACAAAGCTGATTTAAACTAAGAGAGGTTGCATTTATTACCTGTCTGCATCTGTGACCAGCGCCAGACGCCCATAATCCCATGCTACTTTCCGCAGGAAGGAGAACACAAAGAGCAAACCCTGTTAAAAGACAAAATCACACATATGGTCACTAAATTATACATACAAATAATAAGGTTTAGGTTTAGCCTAAAACATTGTAGAATTTTCGCAGCATAACATGTCATAGAGGGTCAAATTATTGTAAATACAATTTTAAACAAAGCAGACCTAGGTCCATTATGGTCGAGAGATGAGAAAAAAAAAAATCTTATTTATAGAATTGGAGTTAAAATACCACAAATAAACAAATCACTAATCCCAACATTAGTGTTGTTGACACCATGACAATCAAATGAAAAATAAACAATTACTTAAGGGAAAAAGGAATCTATTATAGATATATAAAGAATGATTAACTATAAAATAATTAATCTTCATATTTTAAATTCAAGACATAATTAAGAATAGAAATATGATTGATATGAATATGGTTTAATTACATAAGAGCTCAAAATGAATACATTAACATTGAGTTATTAATCACATATCTTGTTGAACTTAAACTTTAACACTGTTTCATTATAAACTCAGTAACTATGTGAACACAAGACTGTATGTAGATGTCCAGGAGCACATAACATACCAAGAAACACATAAAGTCCAGAGCGAGGACAGTAGGCACTCCCCCGAAGGGCAGGCCCTGCAGCACTGTGCTGCGGATGCGAGCCGTGTAACAAAAGTCCTTAGAGTGGTTGGAGGCTGAGGAGTTAGTTTGGTCAGAGTGTAACCGAGCCTCCCCAGCCACACCGAAAATCAGCACCACCACCACCACCACCAACATCGCAAACGGATCCCTCACCACTGCTGCATCCTGCTCCCATACACAACCTACAACAGAGAGAGAGAAAGAGACTGTGAGAATAAGTACAAGCAAAGCAGGATTATATATCATCTATAACAGAATACCTGCAATATTACAGATCTAGCATTAGAGACAATATATTTATATGCTGGTTCCTACAGACCTTATAAAACAGTTCAAGACATAAAAATTACATTTAAAGTAAGTTCTTGTCTGCAAGTCTGTTTTCTGTGTGGCTAATAAAACTCAAAGATTTCCAAGAGACTTATTAGAGAAGTTTTAAAAGAACAAATTATTAAAAAACAATGCTGCAAGAACAGCATGTTCCGACAAGAGTGGCCTGCTGTGCTAACATGTCTGCATTGTTATTCACTACTTGCAGCTAATCTTGTCAATAAAGGAGAGTAAGGAGGACTTCAAAAATAAATCAATAAAATTTTAATGTAAAACACTGTACACGTAGTTCTACCAAAAAAAAAAAAAAAACCACGTGGAGTCTCCTTAGTGAAAAACAAGAACTACCTCGCAAAACATAAGGCAGGAAAGACGGGTTCTGTCACCACACAACACTAGAAACAACTACACAGCAACTTTAAATAGTAAGAGAGGAAACAGGAATACCAACAGGGTAGAGCTGAATAATATTTCAATATCAATGTATGCCACAGTAATAAAAGTTTCAATAACAATGACATGATTTTTAAATTTTCAACATACATTATTTACAACATCTGTCAACTGTAATTTTCAATATACATTATTTACAACATACAGACAACTGACTGACCATCATTACAGGGCAATGTATTTTAGTTTAAAAATATTAATATTGACAAAGCCAATAGGTTTGTGTGTGATATCACAATTATATTGTATCAACCAAAATTAAGAAACATATCATGATAAATTTTGGCTATATTGTCCAGCCCTACAACAGGGTCAAAAAAAGCAGTACACAGCCAAGACTGAATCCAAGTGAGTAAAGGAGTGCATGGGTCCCCTGTGTCATTTCGTTCATTCTTACACACATACACACTCTTACTTCCCGGCTAGGACAACCCGCTCCCTCTCTTTCACAGGTATGACTCAGGAATTATGCAACTGCCTGAAAAACAAAGTAAATAGTTGGTGACTGAGAGCTTATTGAAAGTTGTCAGAAAGGAAAGATGGTACAGCCCTTAAAGAATGGCTGCTCTGCCTCAGAGTGTTCACAAACACAGACACATCTATATTCTCCCAACCACTCTGTGACATCAGGCAACAAGGAGTCCCAACAATAGACAAACAGAGGTCAGTCAGTTCAGCCGATTTTTCCCTGGTCAGCTGTGAGGACGGTACCATTTCTACCACATAATATAAAGGCAGGTCAATTTTATGATGTACTTGATGTATGATGTACTTATGATGTACAGTGTAGTATTAAGCAATACTAAAACAATCTGGACTCAAGAGAGAAGTACCATACATAAATTATGGCATCATTAACATAGAGCTGAGAGATATGAAAAATCTAAACAGTGAAATGTTGAACATAATAATCACAATATAGCCCATAAAATATTTCTATCAATAAAAAACCTGAAACCACAAAATACTTCAATTCTATACACAAAAACATAATGGGGTTCTCACAAAGCTGGCCCTAGCTAAAAGTGAGCAAGCTGAGGCAATAATGACAAGGAAACTCTATTACAACATAACCTTGAAAATAAACGAGTCTAAAAGAAAAATCATCATCTATTGGTTGACCCTGGAGCAAAAACAATAAGAGCAGTCTGAATAAAGAGTAATTCAATTACATTGACAGGATGTATAACTGTGAAAATATAAAAACATTTTTAGAAACTCCATGAAAACCGTTAGATTCCTATTATCATGAGAAGAAGATTCAAGTTCACAAGAACCAGAGGCATATTTTAGAAAAACCGTATAGCCACAAAAAAAAAAAAAGAAATTGAAAAATAATTGCAATAAACAATACTATGATTTTAATAAAATTTTACGCCACTTATATAATGATAATAAAACAATATAATTATGCAAACACACCCCTTTGAAGAGCAATGAACATTTAGCACAAATATTTGTTATTAAGAATATTCAGACATTGGAGATGATATATAAAAATATTTAAATGACAACTATGTAATATTTTGACCTTGAAATTTATTACAGCTTCCATGACATGTACCAGTGTTCCTTTAAATATCCTAAATATATAAAATATAAATTAATAGAAATGTTGGTGAGATTCATTCCAGTAAACAATAGGCAATACTGAGGTCAGTGAACAATGATCAGTTCTGGTTCTGCCCATCACAGTTGTTATTTATATATTTATTCATTGCATTATTTCAATACAAATATAGCCATTTTCTTCAAAAAATAAAAATAGGAACTTTAGGGCATCACAATCCAGCTCTATGGGGTGCTTTGTAAAATTAATTTAAAAATCACAGCTTACTTTAAGAAAAGCTAAGAATTGTGCAAGTCAATTCAAATTGAGAGTATAGTACAAAGCCTTTCTAACAATAACAGTATATTCTCCGAGCAATATAATTTGCAGCCTCAACAGAGTTTAGTTTAATGAAGTCACAACAGTCCCATACAGCAAAACAGTAAGCAACAGCAATATGCGCCAGTTGTGTTTGTTGTGTATTCATATACCACAGTGAGAAAGATGTGGGCAACACATGTTGTTTGTTCTCTAGAGACAGCTGCAAGTGAAAATACAGAACAAATATACACTGCCAACAACAGAAAAGAGAGGAAATGGACTGGTTCAAATTCTCTCCAAGAAAAAAGGTGCTTCTGTTTATGGTAAGCTGAAGTAAAACTGTGAAACTGTGAAATAATCTCTCATGCTATGATTTAATGGGGCTCAACACAGCAAAACACTACATTACAGTCCCAAAGTACTTAAATTATCCTGGTTCTAGTGCTATACTCCTAACTGTCAGCTGGAACCATCCTGAGCTGTTCCCTTTGAAGCTGCTCCACGACTTGTTGCTGGTGGAGGCAGTTGGGCTTCGACAGCTGAATGACAGGTGCTATACTGTGCCAAACCTTCTGCAGGTTAAAAATAATTGTTCCTTGACAGCCTGTAAGTAATTGCTATAATTATTATGCTCTTGTATATTAAAATGTATGTGTTTCTAATTAATTTAATGTAACTATAACCTACTGTACAAGGATTTCAGATTTGGTTGTGAAGCCAAAAAATAAATTAGGGTTGTAAAATATGTGTAAAGAAACTGAGAGTCAAATATGATTAACTATAGGGCATTTTCAATGAATGGTGCATTTTCCATCTTTTAATGCAGTGATTTAAAAACATGTTGTCAACTCTATTAAAGTTAAATGTTAGGGGAGGGTGGGGGACAAAAAAAAAAAACCCAAAACACGAATATAATTATATATGCAGAACGTGAACATGAAGAAAAAATAAACAATGCCAGGGTGTTTGTCTCTAAATTAATGCCTGTTCATTGCTCCATTCCCTTCGTGCCACTTTGCTATCTGAATAACTCCCATGCCGAGTCATGAACATGTGCAGGTCTGAGTCTGAGGCCTGAGAATGAAAGATGATAATTCACAGATGGATCTAAACTCAAAAGCCTGAAAGACTGTCACAGGAAATCTGAAACCAATGGATTGGCCATTACTCCTTAACTCCTCTTGCACCAACATCATTCCTTATTCCATAAATTAAGCACATGTCCCATAGGTAAAACTACAGACAATATACTACTTATCTAGGCCATTACTGATACTAAACTGGCTAAGCCCGTTTAGGGCCTTTAGCAGTGACTTGCAATGCTCCTTCAATGACTTGCAATGCTCCTTCGTGTTTGAACAAACAGTTCAATAAATCCATCTTAAGCAACTTCCAGAGAAAAACAAGATATGTCTATGCAAATATGTATAAAAACAAACAAATAAAATCGCTCTTTAAATGCACTGTATAAACTAGATCTAATTAGGGCTGTACAATAACTCAGTATCAATATGTATGTATATGTTGCAATAATAAATGTTTCAATAAAAATGATGATTTTTAAACACTTAATATTTCAATATTAAATATTTACAGCATCTGTCACTGACTGACAGTCAATACAGGATACTCATCAGTTCAAAACTCAAAGTTAGTTTAGAAATATTAATATTAACAAAGCCAACAGGTTTATGTTTGACGGGGATCTCATGTTTCTTGTTTGTTCTTGGAAGATTTTTGGTGGATTTTATACTCTTCCTATTGATACCGAAATTATATCTTATTGACCATAATTAAGAAATACATTGTGGCTAGCCCTTGATCTGATGCTATTAAGTTAAAGGCTGCAAGTATTTCCTAATTCATTTGATACTATTAGCAAGTTGGACAGGCCAAAGAAAATGAGCATTTGAGATAAGACCATTTTAAATGATAATCCATTCAGGGGATTTGAGTGTGTCTCGTTGGTCTTAAGGTTAAAGACATTGATTGATCATTAACTATAGGCCTTTAATTTCAAGTCTTACATGAAACTCATTTAGTGTGATGCTTTGGTGGCACAAGATTACAAGGTCAAGGCTGTCAATGTACTTTCACTTTCATTCAAGTATATCTCAGTTAGACATGGTGGTCAAAACAAAGCAAATCCAGATAACACAAAAGCAGTGTCTAGATCTCAATAAAAATGTGAAATGTGAAAAAGGCATGGGTCTGTCACTACAGCCGTTTTTGTTGTCGAGATATTGTCTCAGAAATACTTGAGATAATCAACACGGTTGCTATGTGCAATCTGTACACCTTTAATATTCCAATAATTCCAATTTGCACCACAATAGAGATAATAACAATCAGAAAGACTTAATATTCACTGGTTTGCTCACACAGAGGAAATACAACATGACTAAATCTTCCACTATGGCTCTTTTTTACTACGTAATTCTTGCTGATGAGTGCATGCTGGTTTGCTTAGCTAAGTAGCTTGGCCTTTGATACCAGTCAAGTGTCGTTTACCTTCCACATTGATTAAAGTAATGACCTGTTTCCCTGCTCCTTATCTGAGCACTTGAAACCCATTAAATTAACAACATCAAAAAGATTAAAAGAATTCTTCTCTCAGGTGAATCTTCAACCTCAAATGATAAAGAACAAAGCATAGAATATAAACAACCTAATATTGCAAATATATTTAGCCTATTAATAGTTTACAGTTAAACAAAATCATGTGAAAATTTTAAAGTAATATAAATTCAACTACCCTAAATAGATGGATGGAGGTGGGGGGGTTCCTTCTGGCTCTCACCTTATAGTCATTCTGTTAGGGTCAGATTAAACAGTCGTTCGCCACACTCTAATGTACAGAGTGTACATTTTCAATCTGAAACAGTGCTAATTCCATCTCTTTACTCTTTTCCAAGTACCTGTCCTGCCTGACACTGATGGAAGACTGACCTTCGAGGTTTCCTGTGACTGTCTCAGACTAGTCCATTGCCCATCCTCCACTACTAATCACACTGAAGTTTATGCTGACTCAAATTATTAATTCTCTAATTGCTGCTATAATTATTAATATAAGTGACATTAAATGTTATCACTTTTATGATACTTATCATAACTACTATCTGTACACCTGAGCATAACAACAGACTTATGTGGTGATACTGTGACTTTTTGATCAATAACCTGTATGTGCTTTTGAACATAAGAGGATGGGTCCACTATTGGCACTTTTCCACTGCATGGAACCTACATGACTCTACTCTACTCGGCACAGCTCTTTTGCTTTTCCACTGGCCAAATCTGGCACCTGGTCCCTGGAACCTGATAAATTTTCAGTCCCAGCTTGCTTCAGGTTCCAGTCGAAGGAAAAGCAACGAGTTTTAAGCGTGCCAAGTCAAGCCATGTCGCGTAAAGCTGGACACACGCGGTGGAAAAGCCCAATATGTGAGTTTTGGTTTCTCCCAAGGTTTCTTCCTCCAGCTTTGAGGGAGATTTTCCTTGCCATAGGCATGCCTGTTTTTTTCTGATTGTTTGTCTTATTATCTGATTTCTGTAAAGCTGCTTCGTGACAACATCAGCTCTAATAAACATTTAAAAAAATAATCATAAAAATGAACTACATATAAAACACACAAAGATATCCCCAGGACTAGGCCTACTGCTGTTACAATTACAACTATCTAAGCTCATTCCAGCTTCAGTCTTGGAGGTTAAGTGTACATCTGAAGGAGACATAAATAACCTATTGTTCTCTCACTAGTGCAGCATTCCCCAAATTCGCTCCTCAGCTTCAATGGACAGCTGTAGCTACAAACAGCACTGTATTCTTTGCTTGAACACAAAAGATGAAATTTATTTATTTTTTCTGTCAGACATTAAGGCCTGAAAACTAGGCAAATATTTATCTACTTCTAAACTGTACATAAATAAACATATCCTAAAAAATAATTTAATAATTAGGATAATGTGTGTAACACATTTTTAATGTAATCTAGCTAACAACTGTATATATTATATATAATAGCTTATATACTTTCTGTAAAGTATAAACACCACTGAACCCTTCTGTCTGCTATGTTTATCTAGAATGTTGCCTCTCACATACAACTACCCTGAATGATTCATTTACATCTTAGTGAGTTAAACTGATTTCCTGTACAATAGGAAGAAAAAACACAAATGTCATATTCACCAAGAGCACACTGTTTGTTATGCAGCCCACTCACAACATCAGAAGAATGCGAGGCAACCAAAAAACAGATGGACACAAGAAAAATATAGAAGGAGGAAAGTATGAGAAGCTAATGTGTGTCAGCAAAGATGAGCCTTAATAAGTGGAAGAGGAACACAGTGTGATTCTGAAAGACTATCGGGGGGGGGGGGTTAAATAAATAAAAAGTTGTCAAATCATTATCTTCATTTTTCTTTAAATCAACGAATCCCTCCAAAGCCTGCTGGGCAAAAGGGACTACTCACTGATCTTTAAATAAGTATGCAATTGTTAATATCTCCCATATCTTAAGCATATCTTACTCGCCACAGCACTGAGGACACTGAATGTGTGTCAGCAGAGTGAGGCACACTAATCTCTTGGGATGCACTCAGTGACTTTAACCAAGGACACCCACTAATCTGTAGATTTGTCAGACCCAGCAATTGTATATCATGCCTCTGGTAAAAACACTTTTTAAAAGCAAGCCAGCATAGTTACTACTCCATTTTGTTAATTTTTTTGAAAATAAAGCTAACTGTAAAACCAGTAAGGCTGATCACAATAATACAATTTGAATTTGACACTCTGCTTTGTGGTAAATTGGACTGGACAGCTACTTAGCCAGCTGACCTGCTGAATAAGCAGCCACTGGCTGAATGAAAGATGTTATGTTGATTACAAAACCTAATTTAGTGAGCGTTGAATGAGCGCCCATTTCTGTTGCCAATAAGTGAAACAACTGAGATATTAAATGACAAATTATTTCTTAATATTTCATTATTTATTACATTACCACTTTTCGACTTGTTTGTATTAGTCAGATTTACACCAGCTCTTCTTTAACTCCTATTCTGGTCATTGATAAATCACTGTTCATTAAAATTACATATTAAGAAGCTATTATCAAGAAATAACATTAAATAATGGGCTTAGATATAACTGTAACTTTGCCTTTATTCAGTACTTAGCATGGCGGAAACTAATTGCACATCCTGTATCTCCTCTTGCCCCTCCACCACCAGTCTACAGCTTGAAAGCCCCGCCCTGGAAATGGAAGATTTCTTAAGTTTGTGATGTCAGAAACCCTGGCTGTGTGAATTCCCCTGTTTGCGACTGCAGTTTAAATGCAAAAATGCTCAGCTGTAGCCCTGACAGCTTATTACCTTTGCGAGACTTCTTGTAGTATATAACAACCACCACACCGACATGTTAACAATATACAAAACTTGATTTTCACTAGAGAGGTCTTCAAGACTGATCTATGTAAACGATCCCTGTTTTGATTTGGCTGCCCTGTATAGAGTGAAACTTACAGGAAGCAGTTTGTGCTTAAACACTCTTTATAACTTCACTGTGAATGGCCAGGATTAAAATAGCTGGGATGCCATAAATGTGGGAACATTTAAATGTGCAAGTTTTTATGATATCAAATATATCTTAATGTCTACACAGAGTGTTTATGGACTAGAGGGAGAATGTTTGGAAACTTAAAAAGGTGTTTTAGATACTAAATTACAGACGCATTTTTTTAAACGCAGGGAGTGGTCTCTTTCCCATTGTATGGGCCCTTTAACATAGCAGCCCCACTCCTCCGCTCAACACTAACATCAGTCTGGTTTTAGTACAGAGACTTCAGTTCGGTTCCTTAACGTTCAGTTACAACAAAACAGCACTCCCAGGATATCGACAACTCCAGATAATTATGATTTTAAACAGTTCCAATGTTATTAAACACACACACTGGGAAAACTTGTGTCACTGAGAACCTGCTAACAAGTGTGTAAAGTATCTAGCTGGTTACTAGCATAGCCCGCAAGCTAAACGTGATTCTGTGAACTGTAGTCATGATAATACTGTGATACTAACATTCAATGTTACATATTAATGTGCCCTTAAACAGGCCACTGAGCCTAGTTAATACAGTTAAGAGCATTACATTTAAAACACCGAGGACCAGAACCTAACCGCTGCACTATTTAAGGTGGAACGGGAATATGAAGCCGAGTCCAGTCCTGGGAATAATTCAGAGTTGTCGAGGCTAAACCAGCTAATGTTAACGTTAACTCACCTGTGTGTAATGGTCTGCGCGTTAACTCCCAGCTAACCAGAGCTCGAAATATCTCCGAATGACCAAAGGAATCTCAGTAAAAGTTCTCCGTTCAGCTGAAGTTGTCCTCTAATGTCGGGAATGATAAACGAGCTCAGTAACGTAGCTACTTCACACAAACTGAGAAAAACGGATATTAATATTTCGCTGTATCCTTTCCCGGACGGTAAATCACGCAGATAAAGAACAGGTAGGGTGTCCGTAGAGGAAGTCCGGAGGTAAAATCGGCTGTAAGCTGGAGGTTAAGTTTAAACCGCTCAGCTCGGGACAGTGTTGGGATTGAGGTTGACGCTGTAGAGAGCTCTGCTACTGAGGCGATATTATTAATGCAGTACCTCAGTGAGAATTGGAGGCGTCGAGCTACAATCATCAAACGGACCACTCTGCCCTCTGCTGTTTAATATATTTGGTAATGTGGGGAAAAATATGGAAGAATACAAGGAGCAGAATTCAAATAAAAATGCAGTGTGACAAATGACAATGCAGTCCTAAATTTGAATTCAAATTTCAGCTCAAAATTCAAATTCAGTATTTCCATTTTCAGCTTCATAGACTTACATCTATTAATTTAAATATTTAGATATTTAAATATTAATTAGATATTTAAATATTTTATGAGTTATTTAAATAAAAATGCATTTCCCAATTTGAATTTGCATGGATCATTTTCATGTGATCATGCAGTCACAATTTTGTTACAATTTTATGCAGTAACATATAATATAAAAATATTATTTTTATTTTTTCAAACATAGGATTATGGTGGCATTGGGCATACTGTATTTTCATTTTCCTACTAATATGCTTCCATACATTTCCATATTTCATCACAAAACGGAACCTAGGGAGCAGCTGCACATGAGCATATATAAGAATTCTATCAAATCGTTCTTGGTGATCACTTTCATCCTTCATCAGTATCAGACAGCAGCAAACCGCTGACAGCCCTGCTGAATATAAAAAAAATACATTAAAATTACAAACTGCTGTTCATCAACTCTTAATGGACCTTAATCGGATTTGGCTTAATGATTTCCAAAAGGTGTTATCAGGTTACCAACAGATCCTATAGAATCAATATAAGTTACTTAAAAAGACCACCATATAACAGAATCTACTAATAATCACTAGAAACTCTTGAAGTAATGGTTTCTACTGTTTTTTCTTCTTCTTCTTCTTCAGCAGGGAGAGGATAATTTGAAAATTCAGGTCACAGCTCTTCACATACTCACTCAGTCACAAATTTGCATAGCCATATGTTATGGGCATGGATATCTCTCTATTTTGTGTCTCTATCCTGCTATGTCCCTCTATGTTGTGTCTCTATCCTGTTCATATATTCCAGGATCCAGTCCTGGGTTCCTGACTGCTCATGCCGGTGTTACACTGAATTCTGTGACCGTCGAGTTCTGTGACCCTAGAGGGCGCTACTTCATAGCTTTGGCATAGGGGGTCACAGTTTCTGACAGCTACCGTCAGAATTTGTGACCCCACTGAATATTAATTACATAAATATATGTACTTAAAACCGGAATGATTGTAAGGTTTATATGGACATTCAGTGGGGGTCACAAATTCTGATGGCAGCTGTCAGAAATTGTGACCCCCCTATGCCAAAGCTATGAAGTAGCGCCCTCTAGGGTCACAGAACTCGACGGTCACAGAATTTGGTGTAACAGCTGAATCTGTGTCCACGGTTTGGCTTCACCTTTCCACTATAAAAGAGTTGTTTACGTCACACAACGGAAGGAAAACTTCATTACTATACGTTTTTTTGCTCGGTTGCGCTCTGTTCGTGTTTGACTTTGCTAATATTTATTTGTAATATTTGCCTATCTGTTTACTGTATATACTTGTAAATTTGTTGAAGGGAGTGGTTGTCGTTTTTGTTTGGAGAACTGGGGTTTATCTGTAGCAAGGGAGTAAGGTTAGCACAGTGTCTGTCTTCCTGCACAGGTTAGTTAGTGTACATAGTTTGGGGTTTGTTTGTTGTTTTGGCCTGGATCACTCCTGAAGTCATATTCTGGTTTACTAATTGTAAAAGAAAAATACCAGTAATACGTTTTCAAAAAACTGTCCCAGTTGTAGTATCGTTTTGCCAATATTACACCGTCAGTAAATATTGTCCTTATTTTATTTTGTGTTGCGGTCTGACCGAGACCAGGTCGTAACACATAAAACCTACAGTCAGAGGAGGACTCCAAGAGCCCGGGGCTGTGTAATATCTGCCTTGCAAGGAATCCATCCAAAATTGTTCATACACATGCCATTTTTGTATTTGACCAAAAGGTATCTTCTGGAAATTACATAAACAAGTGAGAAAATTATGGTGAGAGATTATGCTGAAGGAAAAAAAAACTAGCCTGGTTATGCTCCTCTGGGCCTAAGGGCCACAAGGTATTGACTTGACAATGATGTTGGCCATGGCAGCCTTTTCAATTAAATTTTGCCCTCTTAAAACTCTCATTAGTAAACGGAAATATGAATCTAACATACGTCATCAATCTGTCTTTCCTTACTGCGCAGTCTAGCCAACAATGTGACTGGATTAGTGTTAGACACACGTCATTGTTTCATAGTGCAAGGCGCATGAAATAAGTATATAAATAGTTAATTAGTTA
Source organism: Hoplias malabaricus (assembly GCF_029633855.1). NCBI lineage: Eukaryota > Metazoa > Chordata > Actinopteri > Characiformes > Erythrinidae > Hoplias > Hoplias malabaricus. Next base: position 26,447,171 of record NC_089807.1, read on the forward strand.
AAATATTTGAATAATACAATTAAAAATATATATAATGCAGATTTAAATAAAAAAAATTAAATGTACATGATTACATTATGTTGATTACAAAAAATAAAGGCACCCAAGCAAACAAAAACTTACAATAAATAAATAAATAAAATAAAATAAATGGACCCTTTAAGCCGGTTTCCCATAATTCCGCGCTTTGTTTATAAGCGTGATGCTCGTGTTAGAGTTTTGCTAGCCCTGTTCGTGTACAATTTTCAAGTCATTGATTAATTAATTATATTTATATAATAACAGCGACGGTGGTTTGAAACCTTTTATTGATATTTTATTGATCGTGCTGGAGGGAGGTCGTTATAATTTCCTGGAAAGGCGTGAAATGAAGAGCTGTATTTTTAGCCTCATGGACTTATTTAATATATTCTGTTAAACTCCGCTCACTGAGGATGTACTCCATCGTGGAAATTAAAGGAGTTAAAGATGGATATCGTTGTGGCTACTGTGGTAACAACTGGGGCAAAGTTTCCTACGGTAAGAGGGTAATAGAAGAAAAGGGCTGTGCTGCTGTCCTGTCTTCATCCACTAGAAATGTTGGATTTACACTGTCTGTACAAAAGCTTGTTTAGTCTCCTTATAACAGTTGAATTCACCTTCTTTTATGATTTGGAGACGTGTATAATACCAACTGAGAAGTATAAAAGAAAAAGGACACTGTTGTAACTGCACCAGTGTCGCATTGGACACTGGTGGAAAGCCCCGTATTTTACTGAAGTCAAGCCAGCCCCCACTTGGAAAAGCTTGGTCAAGCCAGCCCCCACTTAGATTTGGTGGAACGTCGTATTCTGAACATTACGGTAATAGCGTGCAGAGGAACAAATTTCAAAATAAAAGCCAAAAGTCAATGACCGGAAATGTATGTAATAAATAAGTTTCTAAACAAATAATAAATGGATAAACAACAAATATTTGCTATTTTCAGAATGATTCTCCAGGAACTTACCTGACCTCATTAAGGATACCGTGACTGAAATTCAGCAAACCATTATGTACCAGTATCTAGTCATACAGCACTCCCTGAATAGTAGGACATTTCTGCAGTAAAGGAGAACAAGCTTCCTGTTAATACCCTTACTTTTTGAAGAAAGTTTATATGAGCGAGTAATGCATGTAACTAATATATATCTTGTCACTGGTCCAAATTGCATTTCACATAAGGAATCACCTATATCCATAATGATGGGCAAAAAAATTGAAGTATTTTTATACTTAAAGCAACAAGAGGCATTATATTAATCATAAAATTACAAATCATTGTGATGCTTCGCTATGAACCGTAAAAGGGAGAATAGAGACTCTGTTGTTGATTCTCTGGGCTCAGCAATTTTTGGGTGCTAACTAATAAACAAGATGTGGGTCGTATCCTAGGCAACCATCTCAGATATTAAGCCCCATAACAATGTGGAGGTAAAATAGGCAAATAATATTATGCCTTTTTACAGGACCTGTTTCACAATATTCTGCAGACATTTTTCCTTTATGATACTTTCATAGTCCAAAATAAATAAAAGTGATTAATAGCATGATATATGTGGAGATGATGGATAACACAAAAATATATCAGAAACATCTTCATGAGGACTTGATAGCTGTCAGCCACAAGTGCATTAGTGAGGTAAGGTATTGATATTAGATGATTGGTTCAGGATCACTGGACCACAGAGTTCCATCACTCCAGAGAAGACAGTTCCATTTGAAGTCCAGTGTTGAGTAATTATATACGATTCTGGCCAATACCTGGAATTAGGAGTAAGGACCTAAGACTCATGCAGCTGCTTCTTGCACTGCTTATATGTAGGTTAGGTTGAATTCTTGTGTGATAATGTCTGCACCAAAAAGTAGTTGGATGTGATGTTTGTAAGGAGGGTCTACAAACGTTTGGAAATATAGGGTACGTTCACACTACAAGACTCATTAAACAATTCAGATTATTTGCTCATATTGACTTTGGCATTCATGCATAACTGATACGTTTGTGCAGCTCTATCCAAAATGGCTCCCTAAGCACCCTTTTTTGCACAATGTAGGTTGTTTCCCAAGAACTGGGAAATATGTCTAATACAAATCAGTTCATATTCATGTCCACACAATCCTGAAAAAAAAAAAAAAACGTATCTCTGTCACATTAATGGGAGGACAAAAACCCCAGTCACTTGAAATATGAAATGTTCCCCAAATCCATAAGATAGTTTTGATATGCAAAATCCAATACATTTTGATGGAAAATATTCTTTCAACAAGAAAATCTTGGGTACTGCAGGTAATGTTTCTGTCACACAACTCCAGGGTCTCAGGCTCCGGGTTAGATCTTTGTCTGGGGTCACTGTCTGTGAGGAGTTTGGTGTGTTTTCTGTGTGTCTGTTTGGGTTTCCTCCTACAATTCGAGAATTGGTAGGTAGATTGGAGGTGCAATATTGTCCAAATTGAGACTGTGTGATATTCTGTGATGGATTCGTGTGTGTTCATGCTTTGCGCCTCAATTATTCATTGTAGGCCCTGGACCCACTGTGACCCTGTAAAGAATGATGCAGTTAATTGAAATGAATTGATGAAGAATGTCTTGTGAATAAAAAGCCATGATTATTCATTATATAATTGGGTGCACAGTTCAGGAAGGCAGTAATATGAGTGTCCATTTTTGTCCATTTTGAAAAATAACTTTTAACATATGAAGACAAGGAAGTGTGAACCACTAAAATTACTATTAGGTGTAATTTAACATGCTTACTCCTTGTGTAAAAAACTATCTATGAGCGTCTGGGACCATGGAACATGAACCTTTTTTATTTGGCATTGTAAACGTTCTAAGGTCAATAAAAAGCATTTCAGGTTATTTTCAGGCTAAACCACCCGTGTCAGTGCAACGGTTTGATAGAGATCACGTCTGCTGTTGGTCAGAGTAACTACAGCCCTTCTCCGGCCGTCCTCTCCACCCATCTCCTCTCCTCTGTGTTCGTCTTTGCCGGTAGAGCTTTCAGCTTGTGCATCTCTTTAAAACTCGTCGCTGTTTGACAGACAGAACATGGCTGCTGGAGGCTCGTACAGTATAGTGGAATATTTCGGGGGAGACAGTGGCTACCGTTGTGGTTATTGCAAAAACGAAAAGGGTAATTTTTCACACGGTGAGTTACAGCCCTTTATCACGAATTTATTGACGCTAATTTAACAGTTGCTCTGCAGTCTCCGCACTGTGGTCATTTCAAGCTCGAGTGCCGAAAGCGCTATTTCTTTCGTCTCTTTTCAACTACTGAATTTCGTAATGAACTGGAACGTTAGCAGCACTGCAACAGTCATGCTATAAAATAAAACGAAACCCCTTTTCCAAGAACATTTCAGTATGACACTGTTAGCCTTCTGATTACGTTACTTGGCTAAATCAATTAGCCAGTGCGCCTTAAAAAATATTTTCCGTTTTTTTTAACATATCGTTTTCTGTCCTAGGTTTACATGGCTTCAGAGGTGTATCCAGACTGTTGTAACACCATATCTCTAATAATTGTCATTGTATATTAACTTATTTTGGTCAGCTAAGCTTGCGTGTCTCACCACTAGCGGATGATGCTAGTTTTAGCTAGCGATAGCCACCCTGCCACCTTTTTAGGCATTTAACAGCCGAACCAACACTGACCAGTGGCTAACGATTTTACTTCAGTACATTCTGTTCGTCTCGTTACTACAGACCCTTAGAAATACAGTCTGCCCCCACTTTGGTCTGTACCAAATTTTTAGTTGCCGGAGTCTTTAAAGTTGGGTCACGCCAGTCTCCTAGCGTTTCAGTTGAAGAGGATTTTTAAGTACCATCTCACTGTATTTAGACGGATTATTTGTTTTTAGTTCCCCTAATCTAAAGAGATTTACTTATTTAGGGAATAACTATGGCATAATCCTAGAGTTGTCTTAAGTCAGATTTTATGGTTGTCCTTGTCATAAAGAAAATAAGCCAGTTAGTATAAGCTTGGCAGTAGCTTAGCGTAGATTACATTATTTACGACGGGGATGCAAAAAAGCGTGGGTCAAATACATAGTCTTATATTTCTAATGTTCATGTCTGAAAAACCTTTACATAGGCATAAACATATTAAACATAAACACAGTTTACAAACAAAAAGCTGGATGTTTCATGTATAATTAAATAAAACAATAATATGTCGCTAAATCATCCCCTTGAATGTTTTCTAAATTTACTGAAGTCCAAAGAATAGATTTTTAAAGTTTTGAATAATTTTCTGCCTCCAAAAAGTTGGGATAGGGCAAAATGAGTGGGAATTGTTAAGTTACATTTTTTATGATGTTCCACAATAAGCAAGTTTTAAAAGTGTATACATCAGAGGATTAGTATTCCATTACTGTCAAAAGAAAACTTTACAGGGGAAGGAAAAAACCTTCATAACCTTCAGTGGAAATAATTGTAAAAAAAAAAAAAAGTTAATTTCAAGTAATTTTGGAGTGTTTCCATTGGTTCATTAATCATGAAGCTTTCAAACAATATGAAGGACAGCTGCTGTGCTCAAGAGATGTAGTACACTGAAATTTGACAAATGTCATTTGAGCATTGTTAAATTAAAAAAAAAAATTCTCAAGGATAGATTGCAAAGAATTTAGGTCTGTCTGCCTCTACTATACATGACATTGTGAAAAGATTCAGAATGATTCTCCAGGAACTCCAGGAATGAGCTTGACTGTTGAGCCCTCAGGTAACATTGCTTTAGAACCCGTCATGGTACTGTGATAAATACAGGCACAAGGAGTACATAAAAAAGTTGTTGTTATGTAACACCGTCCACCGCTGCATTATTACGTATGACCCGAAACACTATTTTGCAAGGAGAAAGCCATACATCACTTCTGTGCAGAAACTCTAGACCAGGGGAAATTAATTAAAATTCATTAAGGCCCAGTTAGAGAACATTTTCTAAAGCCAAGGTCCGGAACATAATGTATAACTTTCATTATGATCAGTGCCATATCCTGTACATTAAAATTACCTTTTAGATATAGATACTTTTTATGTAGTTAACAACTGAATGTCAAATCAAATTACACTTTCCGTTACCTTTCAACATATTTCAAAAAGAATTATAAATAAATAATAAACATCCTTTGAATTATTTTTACTGGCGTTGTCTGGAGCCCTGCCCCTTGTGTGTCACTCATTCGAGTGACAGCGCTCATCATAATGCACAGATCTGATTGGCTGAGCTTCACATCTGATATGCAGAAATGCATGTGACTAGTGAGAGTTAATGACCAGAAGAGTCACACAATTTAAAAAATTAAAAACAAAAAAAATTAAAAAGCTCTTAATAGTTTATCATTTACAGGTCCAGGTCTGCATAGGACAGCATCTGGGTCTGGACTCGGACCGTGATTCCCCTATTTGTGAACCCTGCTCTAGAGACTAGAGACTATTTGCCAATGACCAAAGTGACCATCTAAAATAGTGCAAAATCCAACATCTGTCTTGGCATGGGGTGAATCTGTGTCCAACAGCATGGATCTTATCTGGATAGACAATCCCAGGCCTCATTCAGCACATGCAACAGCGTGCGTGTACTTGGTGCATTCTAAGATGCATAATGAAGAGGAAAATCAGACAGTGTCGTCAACAGAAAGTTGAGCAGAAGGAATCAGCAAGAATTGACTGATGTTCCATTTCCAAATCTACAACAATTTATATACAATTCCCAAATGATTAAAGAGTGTAATTAAAAGGATAGCTGATGTAACAGTGGTTAAAATGTCTCTCTCAGCATTTTTGGAGTGTGTTGCAGATGTCAAATTGTAGATGTGTTTCTTTTTACATAATACATTCAAGTTTTTAAATGAAAACCTTGTAAATCTTTGCCTTGTATTTTTGTCAGTTAAATAAAGTTTCAATGGAAGCAGCATTTAACAGATTCTTGATTTTATTGCATTTTAAAAAATGATAAGATTTCCCAGCTTTTCCGGGTTTGTAAAAAGTGAAACTGGAAGCTTTGGTTTAGGCTTACAATTGGGCTAGTCTCCAAGAAGCCACCATTTTATAGGTTACAGACAAGGAAGAAAATAAGCAGGTTCTACTTAAGGCTTAACCAGTCTAACTTGCTTTGGTTTCAGTTTGGTCTCAGGTTGTGTTGCTGTTTAGAATTGTGCAAGATACCTTTCATGGGAAGAAGCTGGTTGCTAATACTGCATTCATAGATTTTGAGAACTCAGTATTACAGATTGATAAATACAGACTTGATTTTTGCTCTTTGTTTTGACTGAGTGAAAGATCACATTCCTATTTTAGGAAGCATGATTTTAGACAGAATTGTTTTTGAAATATATTCCAAACTCCAAACTGGATCCATTTTTCACTGTTTGGCATGTCCATTCACAGAGGGAATACTTTCAGTTTTTGCTAAGATCAATAAAGTGTAATCTCATCTCTCTTAATGCTTTCATTAATTTTTCAGTACTCTGGGCACTCTCTTTGTCATATGTGAAAGCAATCAGAAGACTACTGTGTTCTCTGCTTGTTTCTTTTGGCCTGCAAGTCAGTCAGGCTTGCATGTGTTGATGAAGGGACCCCTCACCCTTGTTTCCATGACGTTAATAGTTATTTGATGGGGAGTTCAGGAGGACAGCCTTATCTGTATGCACTGGTTGGAGGCCTGGTTTATGTTTACTCTGCCCTGTTTTTTCCAAGGTGCCAGGGGGTGCTCTGTTGTTTGTTGATGTAGGCTCTAGATGAAAGTTAAATTAGGTCATAAACCATACACAGAATTTACAAGATGATTAATGTAATACACCAGTGTTTCTGTGATACTTTTTTTGCAATGTGGCAAATGGTCATGTAAAATGTCTAATTAAATTATTGATTAACCAAAAAGAAAGTAAAAACTATTAGTGAAAGTCTGAAGTAGTTGTTTTTTCTTTTTTTTCCAATAAACAATTGTGGGTCATTTAAGAAAACATGTTAGGCAACATGCTTGTGTGAGCATCTATGTTTGTTGTTTTTTTTGTTGTTTGTTGTATTATTTGTATTATGCTGACCATTTCAGTAGAGCAATTGAGAAATGAACTTAGTATATGCCAGCTTCTAATTACACGGTTGGCTGAATGTAGCCTAACTGTTTGGCAAACTTATTAAATGATATAGCCATTTCTACAACCATTATTCTAATATAATTATTATTTAATTTTTTAAGCATATTTTGTTGATTGTTATACATTTTCTCTCTCAAAGTTGAAAGAGTGCTATTTTGGCCATAACTTTGTGGCTGATGTATTGCTAGCTAATGTGTAATATTTGCACCATTGAAACTAGTTTAAAATTGTTAATAAAGAAAATAAGCTCCAAAATCACAAGCCAGGGAATGTAGTTGATTTGGATATTTGGTCATGGGTTAAGCTTAGCGTAATCCCTGTTGCTTTTTCTTTCATTTCAATCTGATGTACCCAGGTGCCCTGTTGTTGACTAATAGCCTTGTATGCAAAACACAATATATGAGAAGCATATTTGTTATACGTTTACATTTTATTTTGATAGTTATTCAAAACATTTATTTTTTCATCAATCAATACATGCTTACATTGTACATAAGGGTATTAGTGTAGATGCATATCTCTTAGCATTTTGATTTGAATTCTCTCTATAAGGGTGTGCATTGCTGAACTCTGCTTACAGTATTATAAATCTATGTATATATTGTAATGTTTTGTCTCATAATGCATGAGTCACTGAAAGTTTGGTTCACTGGGACTAGAGGATGTGCTCCTTGAAAGGCTGCCAAAACCCAGAGCTAGGGATTTTAAAAAAGCATTCTTTCGCTACTGTGGCCTTGGTGGGAATACACAACTCTCATGAAACCAGGTTGAGTTTGGTTCTGCTTGGTCTCAGACATTTTCAAAAAGGAAAGTTTTGCTGAAAAATGTTGACTTGCACACTTTATCTCTTACTCAAGATTTAGAGGTTTTGGAGATTTTTTGCTCATGATTTGACCTATAACACTAACATAACACTACACATCTATACAATTAACAACTTCCCTGAAGCAAATCTAACCATTTTTATGACCTTGTTAAATCATGCTTTGTTTGACTGACTACCTCTAAAGCTTTTACCTTTTATTTAACTGATCAAAGTACAAAAAAATACTTCTTTCGTTTTCACTGACCAATTTGACTGTGTTCTGTAAATATTTACATTTATAGTTTTGAGTGGGGCAAAATGAGAGCGAAAAGTTTATAGATAATTCATGTGGCACTTTTAAAGCATCACTATAAGTAGGTGAATATAAAATATATATAAAAATTAATTCACTTTTGTATGTGTGTTGCAGCATGAATTGCTATATGTATTTAATTTTAACTGAAAACTGTGAAAATCTTTTCTTTGTCCTTTTGACTGTTAAGTGTTTCAAATGAATTAGCATATTACCAAATTAAGTTCAGTTGTTATTGGATATTAAGGTGTTCCAACTGGTAGACATTGGTATATCTATAAATAAATAAATATAACGTACCCAGTTACACTTAAATTGATAAATTTCTGTGTTTTGTTTACAAAGGAATGTGGTCTCATACGATGACAGTTCAGGACTACCAGGATCTGATTGATCGTGGGTGGAGAAGGTATGTCTTTCATTTAATTTCTTACCCTTTAGAAAAAGCAAACCTTCTAATAATAAAACACTTAATGACATCATTATTGTACATAATGTTTTCTCAGATCTTATAAATAAATGATTTCACAAAAAAACAATGTAATATATAAATAAATAAAACAATATACACATTTTGTCATGAATATAGTCCATAATTAAATGGCTAGAATTGGGTAGAATCCTAAGGTTACTATATACTGGATTGGTCAGCTTGGAAAACCAATGAACAGGCCAGTGGCTTTTGGGTCCACAGCCACATGAGCCACATTTAATTTTTTTCCCTGCAATATCTATATGGAAAAAAATGGCATATTTAAAGAGAGAATCAAATCTGTCAGAATTAAAGCAGCTCATCCAATAGGCTCCCATGTAGTGCTTTTACAATAGAGTGGGCAAGCTGTATTTTTTGTTGGTTAATTTCTTTGGATAAAGGCAGCAGAGAAGTGTAGGAGTGGTAGTGTCATGTAGAAAGTAATGAATGTGAAAATATTCCTAGGAGCTTTAGATTTTGCCCTTTTTCAAAACCTGAAAATGAGTTTGTTTACAGTCACTTAATAATCTGATAAGTGCCCACAATCAGATTTTATGTGTAATCTGATCAAAGAGTTTACATGCACTTCGGTATCAGATAATGGGAAAACCCAGTGTTTACATGAGTCCTGCAATAATCTGATTTCTACTTTACAACAGTCAATCATATCACAGTCATACTTCCTGCTTTGGCTTTTTGTAAATATGGACCCATTTTGCATACAAATATGGATCTTATTTTCATATGATTTTTAATATTACGCAGTGCTGCCCTTACCAGCGCTTTCTCTACACTGCTGCTGAGACTGAGATGAGGTGTTTTTTTTTTTTTTTTTTTAAAAAGCGCCTGTTTATAGATGCAGCGTGTTTCCCTCCGTTACAGACAGAGACTGAGCTGCTGGACGTGTGAGAGATGGTGTGAGAATTCTCTCGCCATCAGTGAGATGTTGAGATGGTACTCCATTTGGTCCGGTTACATTTGCGTGTGTGAACCTGTCCACACTGATCCGGATTAGGTTTGAGCTAGATGTTATTTAAAAATGTGGACGGTATCTCAAAAGTATTGTAAAATTATGACATGTGGCGTGTCAAATTTCTCCTTCTGTCTCTGACAAACAGAAATACAAGGCCAGAGTTCCTTTATGTGCATTTAAGAGAGCCACAGGGAGGGCTTGCTGTGGGAGCTCATTGACTGCTGGTGTCACACTCTGAAAACGGGTGGGGAGCCAGTGCAGTTGTGAGTGAATGAAAAGGAATGAAGCTGAAAACAGGCATAATACTCAGAAGACCCTTTACTTGACTTTTTGCTCACAGGTATAAGGCTTTATCCAATAAATGTGTTTTCAGTTGGAGTTCACTGGAAAAACCATCAACTGTGGTGTGCTAAACCACAATTGCCTGTTACGTGGCCAGCTACATTTCTGAACAGTGTAAAGCCTGTTTTATTTTGCTTATTTTCAAACTGTTTTGTTCCTCCTACAGCATGAAGTTTGCTCTCAGAAATGAGTTTTTATAATCAACACGTGTCTGACTATGCTGAGCTACACAGTGCAGAAACCGCTCAGTTGACTTAGTGCTCACAGGAATGAAGCTCACGCAGCCCGACATTGCATCTGCCCCATAGTCATACCGTATACTATGTTGATATTTTGAGACACTATTACGGTATGAAAAATGTGGACATCCCATCCCTTATCTTATATTTTTAAAAACTGAGATTTTCCTCTCTATGTTTTAAAAAATATATCATTCCATACATATATGAAAATGGTTGCGTTGTCATGCCAGTCTTAAAAAGAGACATCAAAACACCATGAAACATGAGAGGTAAACACAGAGGTTTAATCTCAAAATCACTCCATACTCCCTTATATAGTACACTACACAAGTCACGAAATCATTAAATCTAGACCTTCATAGTGTATTATACATTTCTAATACAACATACATTGTAGTATTATGACTTATGTAATAAAGAGAGTAAGCTCTTTGAATTCAGCCAGAGATGGGTATGCTGTGTGATGCCGGCTTTTCCTAGAAAAGCTTTTTCTTGTCCTCGCAAAAACCTTAATTTTTAAAAATATCTGTATCTATATGAATGGCTGCCATATTTTGCAGCTTTGGCTGCAGTGTGTTGCTCTTTCCCATTGAAGTGTAGCACTGTTTTCTGAATGCTGTAAGCCAACTCTCTGTGGATGTCATTCATTAGCACTCACGACTGCTGCAATGTGCTGCTCTCTCTGTTTTATTGCAGTACGGCACTTTTCTGCAGGTCCAGTGAGATATACGCACTGTACTGCAGCTCTCTAGGGGTATAGTGTGCGCTGCTCCCTCCCAGTGCAGTTTGGTGCTATTCTTCAGGAGCAGTGAGGCACTATTCTGTTGCTGCAGTGCTCTGCTGCCCTCTATGGGAGCAGTGTGCTGCTGTGTCATCTCTCTTTCGATGCAGTGTGCTGCTCTCTGCAGAAAACACAGTAAAGCATGAGCTGGGTCACTCAATATGAGATCTAACTTTAGCATTAAACAGGGAAATGTTCTCATTATGCATTTCCTTTGTAGTTCCATGTGATTATAACCAATTATAAACTAATTCAGAATTAGTTTCTTGATGTTGCCCTCAAAGTGTACTGACGTGCCCTGTCACATTAGCAACGGCTAGACATTTCGCCTCTGGCCCTCAGATCCAAAAGTAACTCTTCCAGCTCTGTAGCATCATGCATTAAGGGGTGCACCTAGGTAGGGGATTTGTACTGGCCAGTCAGACTCACTCACTCACACCTATGGACACTTATGTGCTAGGGTTAAAATATTAATTTTTTAACGTGTTACTTGTTGCATGTTTAAAAATCTGTTCATTGGCAGATACGTACATGGAAAAATAAGATACCAGCCCACAATTAACACACTTGTGTATACCTAATCTGTATCTCCTCATATTCACTTTGACAGATTAACTTACATTTTAATAGTACAGCCCCAGAGGGCAAAGTGACGGTCCAGGGATATGCTTTGCTTTATTTTTAAAGAAAATTAAACCTGGAGCTGCAGTTTTGTCTAGTTCTGTCATGCCACCTTGTCTAAAAGTGCTACTATAGTGTACTTTTATATGTACAGCCCCCTGTGTCAATGATCAATGTGTTTATCATATATGTATCAATAGGCTAAGTAGCCCAACAGAAAATGCTTCCAAAAGAAGTAATGGAAAGGAGATATAGCATAGCCTAAATTCATGTATGAGGGTGAAAATAATGTAATTATGGTGATCATTTATTATTAATTTTTATAAACAATTGATTCACCATGTACAGTTTTGGAACACACAAGCAAATAATACAATAAATAAAGATGGTACAGTACACCTGAGGAAAACAGATTCCTAATGAAAACACATGAAAACATTAGAAATTATGGCTTTGAGCATGCGCAGAGCAACTAAGTAGGACATAGGAATAGGTAACACAACATTTCAGGGCACCAGGTTTGTCGCCATCAGTTTGGGCAGTTAATATTCTCATAAAGGGCTGCATGAAGTGCTTCAAAAGACTTCAGGTACACTGTAAGAGTGTAGAGTCACTTCAAGTTTGAAAACGGTAATTGCCTGCAATCGAATTTATGTCAAGTTGGCATGTAATATATGTAAGAAACTCTCATTTTGTGTCAGAGTTAACTGGCAACATCACATCTTCACTAAATTCATCAGTAACTTTCACCTTTTTCTTGCTCTATTTTTCTGTTTAACTTGTACAGTGGTATTTATTTTGCCATAATAAATGCGTTCACATGACCTTAACAATTGATCAGATTGTTTGATTAAGTTAACAGCATACTCCGATTTCTGAGATCGGAGTAAGGTCTACCTTGATTTGTTTCTGATTTCTAGGTCAGACGTAACAGGACAAAGTGAAGAGCCATATCTGACATTTATTCTGAAGTTCTCTCACCATTCCGTATCTGAAAAATCATTAAGTACCACTTGCTCCGACCAGTATTACGTGTGCAGCAGCCCATCTCTGTCTGTAAAGGAGGGGGGCATGCTGCGTACACGTTGTCTCCATCTCAGCAGCAATGTAGAGAAAGTGCCGAGAAGAGCAGCACTGCTTATATTAGAAATCGTAAGAAAATAAAATTCTTTTTCACAGGTAAAGTAGGTCCATGCTTACAAAAAGCTGCAGCAGGAAGTTTATGGCACGTCTTTCTGTGATATTATTGGCTGTTGCAAAGCAATAATCAGATTATTGCTGTACTTATGTTTTCCCATGATCTAATTTTCCATGTAAACACGTTGATCAGATTACTCACAAAATCTAACTTTGTGCAGTTATCAGATTATTAAGTGTATGTAAATTAATTTAATGTGGTTCTCTCTAAATTGGGTCTAAAATTGTAATGCATAATGTCCTTTTAATGTCCTTGAAGTCTGGCATTTTAACTCATTTCTTGTCTTTAGAAGTGGCAAGTATGTTTACAAGCCTGTCATGAACAAGACCTGCTGCCCACAGTACACCATCAGGTAAGGAGAGTTTTCAAAAATAAATGTTGACAGAGGGTGTAGAAATTTAAGGGAGTGATTGTTTGTGAAATGCTGCTCTCTTTGGTTTGTTTCCATTCAGAAGCTCTGCATTTTATAAGTTGGAACAGTATATTTGAGGGGAAAAAATATGGCTGAAGTGTAAATTGTCTGTAAGTTTTTATTCACTTGGGTTTTACTTACCACGACCCTGAAATGGACAAGCAGAAAAGATGATGATGATGATGATGATGGTTTTTACTTTAATGCAGTTAGTCATTTTCAGAATGTGGAACTATGTCCACCTTAGGTAATCCAAAACAGGAAAAATAAGTAATTACCCACCTGTGGAGCAGGAATACACTCAGACAAAAATGTAAGCACGCAAACAGACTTGAGAATTAGCATATGGTTTTATGATGAAAATTGTGAATTCTGAGTTTAAATTGTGCATATCATGTATCTGTGTTAAATGCTGCTATAACCCTTTTCTCATCAGGAGTGTGTTTTTGGATGTGCAAGTAAACATTAAATGACTACTACTACTTTGTGTGTGTGTGTCTGTTTTTTGGTTGAAGATGCCATGCGTTGGATTTTCAGCCATCAAAATCGCATAAAAAAATCCTGAAGAAGGTGACGAAATTCCTATCTAAAGGAGAGATGCCTGTGGGTCAGAGTGATGGATGTGATGGTGAGTTAATCTCTGTATGTACAGACTGCTGTTTTTTAAACATTTTGATAGAAAGCTTTTATTTACAGTTGAGCTTTAAGCTATAATTTGCATTAGACCTTTTGTTTCATTTGTAAGACCTCTTACAGATATAGCCTCTCTCTCAGTTTGAAAAGTAAAATTGTTTGTCTTAGGTCTGTTCAAAGAGATCAGAGGCTTCCTAGAGCCTCTGGCTTCCTCTCTTCAGCGGACGGTAGCTATGGCTGCTGGAATTTTTTTATCAGGTGTGCTCTCAAACTCCCTCAAAATTTAAAGGAACGCTAAGTAAGATTTGTTATTTTTGCTTCTAGGCTCCCCCTACAGTTGACTTTTGTAATTCATTTTTAGAGCATTATCATGACATCAAAGGGTGGGGTGGGGGCGTGGTTTCTTACCCTTCTCCAAAAGTTACTAGCGCAGTTTCTTGAGTGGTGAACCTGGAGTAGCAACAACAGAGGCTCTATTCTCCCTTTTGCAGACCTCAAAATTATTTTGCAGCTGTAATTTCAAGGTAAAAATAATAACTAGTGTTCCTTTAAATGATTTGGGTAATTTTGTTACTTTTTGCCTTCAGTATATAGAGCTGGATGATATGAAAAAAAAAATGGTTGCTCTTTACTATTGTACTAGAACATGTATACTTTTAAGCCTTCATATAACAGAGACACTAATATATGACTTTTATATTTGACTAATATTAAAACAAATTTTGACTTGTTTTGACTTGGTCTTTTTATGTAGTTGTTGAACTGTTGAAGCTGACCTGAGTGAAAAATGAATGGTATGAGAATCTAAAAGGGCTCTTACTGTCTGCCCGCTGACTCATTCACTCATTGAGAAGGGTTACAGAACAGGATAAAATGAAATTAGTTGATATTTAATTTAAAATCCAAATGATTTTATAACACTTAATTATAATAAATTAAACTAAATTGTGTTTTAAAGAGTTTTTTTTTATCATCTTGCTCTTTCAAAAATATACATTTTATATCGTTTTGGCTTTGCATGTCTCTACATTAATTTAACCCTGTGCATATTGTTGCCCATGTGTTTTTTTTTTTTTTTTTTTTTCTGTCAAGTAACCTGAACTTTCTGGATATTAGATATTGTTAACTTTTTGCAAGTGCTCCAATAGCATGAAATAAACCTCAGGCTTGATACCATACATGTTGACTTTGAAACCAGGCCCAAACATACACAGCTGGTACAGCTTTCAAACCCAAATCCGATCTTTACTTGCTAACACACATTAACACACAGAGGTGGATTATCGGTGATGAGATATTGCAGTACTTTGCTTTATTGTTAAACACTTGAAAGAAAATGAAAAAAAAAATTGACACACATGTAAATCAGGGGTTCCCAATTGCATACAAAACAAAGTTGAGACTGACCTAAACATGATGTATAGTTCTGTAGCTTCATTTCCACTTCTGTTCTGAGCCAAGAATGTAAGTAGTGTTTCCACAGAAATGTTTCAGTGGAGAATTCTTACAAACTATGCTCAGCCTAGTTTATTCAAAGCTTATTTTAAGGTTTGGCTTAAAGCAACACTAGATAGCATTTTACTTTACAATTAGAGCTTCAAGATCATTGTGATGCCCCAATGACCTGTAACAGGGAGAAAAAAGCCTCTGTGGTCACTACTTGGGGCTCAGCACTGCAGAAACCAAACTATGTAACATTTGGGGAGGGTAGGAAAAATCACCCTCCCCCTTGCTTTCAGAACAGTGCTGTAAACGTGAATTGCACTCTGCAACCAGGAAGCCCCGGAGCTAAAATAATAAAAAAAAAATAATAATAATATATATCTCCAGAGGTGGAAAGTAACAAATTACATTTATTCGCTTTACTGTAATTAAGTAGTTTTTTAGTGTACTTGTTCTTTTTAAGTAGTTTTATTAAATCTCTAACTTTATTTTTACTTAAGAAACTTTTTGCTTGAAGTATTGTATTTCACTACATGTTAAATCACATCCATTACTGAGTAAAAATGTAAATAAAAATGCAAGAAAAAATTACACACTGGAAACTACTGAGCGGAGTGAATGATGGTCTGGAGAGCAATCTAGCGCAAAAACCACAAAAAATGTTGAGACTGACAAATCCGTCACCAGAGCAGACCCAGCTGAGTGCGAAACCCTTTTGAATTCTGAGTTGCTCTGGGAAAAAAAATTAACCCCTGGCCATATTTAATGGACCACTATGGCTTCAAGTGCAAGAAAAGCGACATCTTTATAATGCAGTGTGAGCTGTGTTTGCTAAAAGAGAATTAGCAGCTTATAAAAACCCAACATCAAACCTGTGCATGTAGAGCAAGTACAGGTGTGTTAAATAATAGTTGTACTGTTGAATTGGTAATTAAAAATAAATATCCCAACTTTAGTAAGAGGCTCAAATTAGCAAAAAATACATCGGTGTTTGTTGGTTGGTATTATCATGGGACTAAATGTTGAACTGGTGAAGGCTGTTAATATCATTGATAGATTGTGTTTGCCAGGGAAGTTGAAATTGTGGTGTCTGCAGTTTGGATTACTGCCTCATATTAGGTGGCCATTGATAGTTTATGATGTTTCAATCACAGAAGTAGAGAGGATGGAAAGGATTATTTACAATGCCATAAGGAAGTGGCTAGGGCTGCCACAGTGTTTAAGTAGCATGGCATGTGTTGGATTAATATGTTGGTTGAGGTTGTTGAGAATGAATTAGCCAGTGAAAGATTCAGGATGTTTTATTTTAAAGTAGAGATGGAAATGTTTACAGAGATTTTCTTGGTTGGGACTTGGTTACTCTCTCCCACCATTAGTGGGAGCATACAAACATTATAGAAAATGTTATCACCCTCAATTGTTCCATAAACAATCTTCCCCCAAGCATCAAGGTTATAAACCGATGATACACAGGCAGAGAAGAGACAAACAACTCTGAAAGAGTTCACAGTGACCTAAAACAAAATATGAGAGAATCAGAATAAAATATAGATTTAATATGAAATTACTTTCCAACAATCCCCCCTGTGATAATGTAATGAAAAAAAAAAATAATGATCAGGGACATGCAGTTGATAATTACATTTAAGATTACTATATATTCTGGACTAAGCTTACACACCCTGAGTTCTAAAAACTGAGGAGTCACTTGCTAATAGCAGTTACAGCTACATAATAATGATATGATGATTTGATTAATAAAAGACAGCATCCTATGGACCAGCTGTCCATATCAGATCAGAATTTGATCAAATGCACCTTTGACATACCGCACAGTGATTGGCTGAGCGGTCACAGCAACCTTGTGTTTAGGTAGTAATTGTCACAAAAGCCATTTGATGATGTACTGCACTAGTACAATTATCACAACATGGTATGGAAGAGGGGTACTGGAGTTACCCAACCAAGTTTAGTTGAGGAATTTAAATGTGCAAAGGTGAGTCATGAGATGATTTTGTCAGGATGGTGCAGTGGTAAAGGCAGCAGCGTCAATCACATAAACAGGAAGGAAGGAATCCAAAAGTGGCCGTGCAGGTAGCTAGGAACTCGTTAGATCTAAGGGATGTGATTGACCAAGTACAATGCTGAAGAGCAGGCCTTGGGTCAGGTGATTCGTGGAAAGCTGTTAGTAAGGCCACATCACCAGAGAGAAGGCAAATGATGACTAGTTTTATTTGCAAGCTGGAGGAAGTAGCATGGTGTGCAACAGCAGCGTCATAGGCAAAACAAGGCAGGTGGCTTTGATGGGAGAATCTAGAGAAGCGGAATTTTTCCTGGCAAGAGTTGTTGGTGATGGAGGAAAGCTGTATTAAGTTTTTGCTGGGAGCAACTTATGATGTCCTTCCAACCCCGCAAAATCTTGGACAGTGGGTAGGTGAAGACCCTAGTTGTGGATTATGCACAGGGGTTGGCACGCTGAAGCATATTCTATCAGCTTGGAAAGTTAGTTTGTCGCAGGGTCGGTATATGTGGAGACATAATCAGGTGCTAAGGATTTTAGCATGTTTGTTGGACAGCAAACGGCTATAGGTTAATGCTTTGATGAATAGCTTTTGTAATAAAATCGTTAATTTTGTGCGTGAGAGGGAAAGTTTTTGAGAAATTGTGAGGCTACAAATATTGGTAGATGGGTTGAAGCAGGAGATTGGAAATTGCTGGTGGATGTAGAAAAAATGCTGCAGGTCCCAGAGTGCATTGTGTTAACTGCACTTAGGTCAAACGTGGTGCTCTACTCTGAAAGTAAACAGAGAGTTTATTTCATAGAGTTAACAGTTACACTCAAAGATGCAGTAGATGAAGCATTCGAAAGGAAGAATCTGAAGTACACAGACTCGGCGGCCGAGTTGAGGGAACACAGGTGGCAGGCACATGTAAGGCCGGTGGAGATATTAGAGGTGTTAGAGTATTTGTAGCCAAATTGGCCACATTCCTGCTTGTGCAGTTCAACATCTGGGGCCGGAAACTAAGGGCAGCTTTGAAGGAGTTATCAGACGCACTTGAAGGTCTAGTCAGTGGCTGTGGATAAGGAGAGCACAGATTACTTGGAGAAAAGCACTGTAGAGGTGCTACTGGGATTGTTGGTGACATAACATGTAAAGTTAACATGGAACTGGTGGCACTGAGCATGCATTAACAGTGCCAGTGGGGCTAGGTACAGGCTTAGTCATCAGGGAGGCCAGTGTGGATTTACGGTTGTTAATGGTAAAGGGTAAGGTAGGACTGTAAAGCTGACTTGGAGAGTGGTGGGTCTGGGATGCCAGACTTCACTGTTGAGCTGTCTGGAGGTGTTGTGGGCTTAATTTAGTGAAACCCCAATGAGAGGAGGTGCCTGCCTGATGACCTGCCTGTGAAGAGCTAGTGATACAGTGGCTGGTTTTGGGTACTCATGGGCTGGGCTCAATCAGTAACCGTAGTTGTTAAGGATAGCTGGTTGCTGATAGGATCATAAAGGAATTTACATAATACCATGGTTTATTGTACATCTGATGATATATATTTTATCAAATTCCTCCACCTCAGAGCCACTTTCCACCATACTTCACTGAGCCTAATTGACTGTATGTAATGAACATATGCCATATTATGGGTAACTGCATGATGCCATATATATATATATATATATAAATCTAATATATATATATATATATATATATATATATATATATATATATATATATATATATATATATATATATATATATAAATCTAATATATATATATAAATCTAAAATATAGTATGTATGTTTTTAATAGGTGAACAAATGGACTCTGCATTTGGAGAAGGAGGGTATGTGCCTACATTGGAACCTATGAAAATCCAGCAAGCGGAGTGTCCCATCCTGCCCAGCAACACTGAAATCAACAGGGACACCAGACCAGCATCAGCTGAAACATCAAGAGATGAACAAACTTCTCCAACAGGCCCTCGACCTGTGCCTAAACCAGGTGAGCACTAAAAGCTGGAGGGTAAAAAACAAAATACTTCACATCAGATTCCTACACTAAACAAACAAATACGCTGTTTTTTATTCTTTTCTATTATTATTTTGAAGTTAGTGTGTTGTAGCAAAATTTTAAATTATGACATCCTCTCAGAAAGCACCCCGTAGGGGTTGCAAAACCTGTTGGAGAGTTCTGTCGTAGAACAGCAGAGGGCAGCAGACATCCACAAGTGTGAGTGTTGAGGCCCAATGTCTATGAAGTCCTTTCCATGGTAATATTTCCAAAATTCACCATGATGACCCTGACATTTAAGAAAACAAGTCTGGTAGCAACTCAGATTTCATTTAGAGGTGAACCTATAAGCAAACTTGAATAAGTAAGGAAATCTAGGTTAAATATTCCCTAGAACATTGAAACTGTAGCTCTCTGAACCTACTACATTTCTTTCCGCATGAGGATTCCACAATTGGGTGAAATTTACAGCCCAAACACGACAGACTGAAACACAGCACTTCCACACCTCCCAGAAATGAGCACCTCAGGAATGTTCCGGAAATGGCAAAGATTTAGAAACGCTCCCTAAAGGAGGTGAAAACCCCATCTCTCTTCCTCCCCCCTCCTTAAACTATAAACACCTGGTGACAAATTTACAGTAACAGACTTTATAACTACCTTTATGCCTTTATCGCCCTGGGTGCAGATGGAGTCCAGTGGCAGATATTATACAAGTGTTTACAGAATGTAAAGAGTTTATAACACTCTATAGAGTGCAAATATTCCACAGAGAATTGGTAATTACTTAATGCCACTAAGCAGCGTCTGAGATCACAAATGCAGGAATTTAATCAGCGTGTTGTATATTTTCTTGTATCTTTTTATATCTGTTCCAACTTGCCAGAGCCAATCCCAGCTTTGGCTGTGTTTTGTTGTGTGTGCTTAATTTTGATCGATATTTTAAGATTTCTTCTGACATGGATCAAAGTGACTGAACACACTCACACTCACAGTGTGTTTAAGTGTTGCTTTAAGGTTTGCTCTATTGGAGCTAATATGCATATGTGCTAGACTTCTGGCTGGAGTTATGGGCTTTGTCTTTACATGCTAGACAAAACCTGTGAGTGTGATTATATGTACTATATGTATATGTCCT
This sequence comes from Hoplias malabaricus, assembly GCF_029633855.1. NCBI lineage: Eukaryota > Metazoa > Chordata > Actinopteri > Characiformes > Erythrinidae > Hoplias > Hoplias malabaricus. The sequence continues at coordinate 26,467,674 of NC_089807.1, forward strand.
CGCATGTGTGTTCTTTAGCACACCTGGCAGTGAGCAAGTGTGTGTGCTTGAATATTAACTAGAGTGTGAAGTCAAAATAATTATTAAATAATAATAATATCCAGATTATTATTATTATTTAAGCCAAATGCAGTTTTTTTTAAAGCTGTTAGATGTCAGTCTCAGATGTACGACGGAGTTTTAGGGCCACAGCGGTAAAAAAAAAAATAAAATAAAACAAGATTCCGAGATTAAAGTCGGAATAATTCTGAGAAAAAAAGTCGGAATAATTCTGAGAAAAAAAGTCGGAATAATTCTGAGAAAAAAAGTCGGAATAATTCTGAGAAAAAATCTCAGAATAATTCGCTGCGTATAATGGAGCAGACACAGTGTAAAAGTGTAGAACTCCGGCGCCCACGAAGCTCCATCGTGTTACGGCTCGGACTCGTACAAAAAACTAAAGCCTTTATGCATCTCAGTCAGGGGCTGCGTCATGTCGTGTGAATGCGTTTAATAAATAAATCATGCATAAGGCTTTAGTTTTTTGTACGAGTCCGAGCCGTAACGCGATGGAGCTTCGTGGGCGCCGGAGTTCTACGTATAATGGAGCAGATACAGTGTAACTGTGGAATGCAATGTGTTGCTTAAGTCCTGCTATGGTATAGATTTCAGGAATAAACACTCTTCCCTTCCACATCAGGGCCACAGTGTGATTAGTGTTTAAACCCTGAATCAGTGCACGAACCCATGGCATGTAGTTTCACGATACAATTAATGATCACGAAAATGATGGATACAGAACGAGTAGAACTCCGGCGCCCACGAAGCTCCATCGCGTTACGGCTCGGACTCGTACAAAAAACTAAAGCCTTATGCATGATTTATTTATTAAACGCATTCACACGACATGACGCAGCCCCTGACTGAGATGCATAAAGGCTTTAGTTTTTTGTACGAGTCCGAGCCGTAACACGATGGAGCCTCGTGGGCGCCGGAGTTCTACACTTTTACACTGTGTCTGCTCCATTATACGCAGCAAATTATTCTGAGATTTTTTCTCAGAATTATTCCGACTTTTTTTCTCAGAATTTTTCCGACTTTTTTTCTCAGAATTATTCCGACTTTAATCTCGGAATCTTGTTTTTTTTTTTTTACCGCTGTGGCCCTAAAACTCCGTCGTACAGATGTTTATATCAAAGCAAAAAGAATTTGAGTTGAGTATGCTTATTCCTTTGGATTGAGGCATATGCATGTAAATCAAAGACAGCAAAATATGCGTACTGTGACGTGTCACCAACAATGAAAATCCTTATTTATTATTTGGATCTTATATCTTGTTGGTAGAAATAAATATCTGCTTTGGCTATACTGGAAAATTCTTTGTGGGTGTGTTTTTGAATGGAGTATCTGAGGATTATATTTTACAGGAGAAGTATCCGAAGATCAAAAAGTTTTTCTTGTAAGTTTATAAATTAGAGATAAAACAAGATGCAGAATTGAAGGCAAGCAGAAAAATCATATTTTGTTTACTAAATTATATTTTGTTTAAAAATAATACTAATTATTTTAGGAACTCCTAACAGAACAATGATGTGACATAGTGAGTGACTTGTTGACATGGTACAGAACTCTGGAGTATAGCACTGTCATTAAAAATCCATTTTCTGTTTTCTCTTGTGGATTTGTTCTTTTGAGAATCTCACTGCTGTAAATAATAAGAATAACAAGCAAATTCATCAAGACAACATGGAAAAGGAGTCCCTAGGGAAAGTGAACCCCTAGCGTGTTTCTGACTACTGCTGAGCCCTCAAAAAATAAATTAATTAAAAAAAATAATAATAAAATAAAATAAAATAAATATATATATATATATCTATATATATATATATATATATATATATATATATATATGTGTGTGTGTGTGTGTGTGTTCCAGAAAAAATGTGAAGGGTTCATTAGGGGAATGGCAGTGTGTTTTATGAAGTGTTAACTGCAGAAGAGGGAGAATGTGTCTTCCGCAGGAACAGATCTTTCAAGCTTTAAATCCCCCCCAAAACAGTGCCTCTCAACGGAGGTATGTGTTTTGTATTCTGTTCATGTGTTTTTCAGCCATTTTGCACCTTCCAAATGGAACATATTGGTTTTGTCATGTTGAGTTGTGCAATATGAAGATATTTATCATTATAATGATTTGATGATATCTTTTTCACCCACCTATGGAGCAGAAAAAGAGCAACATGCGCTTTTCAACGTTCGGAGGTCACAGCAGTGTCCAGACTCCTTCAGTTAATATTTCTCAACCATGGTTCAGCCAGCAACACACACCGCCAGTTTTGGGCAAAGCCAGTTTATTTCTATCCCATTTATCAATCCACTGCTGTGTACCACCGCTGGGCCTTTTTCCAGCATGCAGATAGACTGTAGAGCTAGAAAATGATGAGGAAACCCCCTCCTGAATTTTATAAAAATCGAGAACATCTCCTAACTCTCTGGTCTAAGGACTCATACTGGTGTAGCCTGGTGTACTTATGCAAACATGGAATGGCTGCTCTTCTGCCTAGAAGGCAGCAGTGTTGCCCATTTTATGGTAGGTGTCTTAAACGAGAAGTGGTTAAAATAAGTTCACAGGCGAAGCACAACACTGACCAACATTAATAATGGTGGTCAGTTATCAGAAATATTTGACTGATACCCAACATTGACTTCTACTATTCAATTATTTGTCATAATAATTGGTAGGTTTCTTGATTTCCCATATGTGTTTAATGATAGTCCTCCTATGTATGAAACAGACGGTGATGAAACAGCCTGCTTCCTCCAGCACATTTCAACACGGCTCTAATAGGTCCGGGGCTTGGGTCGGACATTAACAGGACACAGGCCTTCTCTCTGGCTGCGGCCCAGCGTCTGCTCTGCTTATCCTGCTGGTGTTTATTCTCACTTGGATGAAAATGGTTCAGCTGGCCGCTCGTCCCTGTGCTGTGTTTACAGCGCCCGTCGGAAATGTTCCCTCTATTTAGCCATCCGAAGATATTAACAGGAAAAAGAAGGAAGGTGTGCGGATGTTACTAAGGGGCTAATCACCTTCACTGTTACTGATAGCGCTTTGTCAATGAGGAGCATTTGCTGTTTGGGAAAAAAGAGGGAAGGGAAGCAGTAGGTGAAGTTCAAACTCCTCCAGGTCCAGCCACAAGCAGCTTTTTTAAGAAACAGAGAAAGAAAAGCAACAGTTCATGGGGTCTAGGCATGATCTCACAACTATACACTGTTTTGAATTCTATATTACTCTATATTAATGTGGTGAAAATGGCAATAAATCAAAAATCCTGGGTCATTTTGACTTCTGTGCAATTTTGAAATTTAGTTTTAATGGCCAAAAATGTAGTCCTTTTTGATTGTGTTGTTTAATATAGTTGTTAGTTCTCTACTTTAATAGAGACAAAGGGAAAAGTTACTTCTGGCATCGTGTAAAGAATGTAGGATTAAAATTGGGTCAGAAATGGGGTTTTATGGTTTGTTATGCATGAGAGATGGCTTGATACCTCTTCTTACTTTTCAGATACTGATGCCAATATTAATATTGAAAGAAACCGTAAATATTTCCTGATATTAATACCTATATATTTTTGATTGGAGAAGCACTACACATAAAATGTGTAGCAGGTATGATTTGGGTGGTCTATCATTCTCAGGGCTGCAGTGATGTCATGGTGGTGTGTTAGTGTATCTTGTGCTAATATACAAACACCTACCTTCTACCATCTGTTGCTGCACAGTTTGTGTTAGTCTTATATGTAGAATATTTATTTTACGTTCCTGTGGACTGTGTCTTTTGGCCACTGTTGACCAACGCAAACTGACCAGCAGCCAATAAACTACTGTCTCTGGCATATCTACAAGGAGGAACAAAATATAGGTGTGTATAATACAATGGCTGGTCTGGATTTGAAAACCTCTGTCTGAGAATGATGCCCCACCCAAATAATACCTTCTCTGTGGTGGTCCTCTGATTGGAAAAACAGGGTGAAATGGAATGTAAAAAGTATGCAGAACAACAGGTGGAGTTTTACAGAACTTTATGATAAGTGGAACTCATCAAATGGACAGTAGGGTGTAGAAGGAGGTCATGTTAACATTCTGACGTATTTGTGTACCTAAATACACCCAATAGCATCACGACAAACAATGTGTGTAAATGCTGTTTCACACTAGGCTATTTATTTATTTATTTATTTGTGGAGTGGATTCGGTTCTCCTAATACCCCTACGGATTTGCATAATTCATTGTAAGGCAGAATTGGAAGACCTAAAAAAACTAACAAACACGGCTCTAAAATACACTCTAAAATACTTCTAATACCATGGACCTATAAAGTACTGCTTATATATTACTAATAGCAATAGTTGAATTAATACTGAAATGTATAGCTAATATATACAAATGTGAATAAATGAATTTTTTTGTAACATATAATACTAAATAACTTTCCAACATCCTTCTACTCTTACCATTTTATGAGAACGAGCATAAAATTGAAAATGGCAGTTGACATTTTATTAAATAAATATAGTCTTAAAAATTGAATAGTAATATACTACATTCACAATCACATTGAAATAACCATTTTTTAAAGTGGTGCTTCTCACATTTTCTATTTTATGCCTCTAGATTTAGTCCTTCTTGGCTTTGTAGTATTTCACTGGGTTGGTCTTGGTTTGTTTCTTGTTCATTTTGCTCAGTCTCTAGCCTTTGCATACATTCAGTAAGAAGCTGAAACTGGGCTTTATTTACATTGTTTTTTCAAAATACTGGGAGATCACGTTCCCTCCCTGGAATAAAGAAGCTGGGGAACCCTGCTCAGCCCTTCCCTTACAGACTGAACTACTGTTACGTAGACCTTGTTGTATAATTTTTTTTTTTTTTAACACAAACAGATTTTATTAAATCTTACCTATGGAAAGTGTGAAACATTATGCAGTTTACACATGAACAAGTTTAATTAATTAATACTTTTAATTAAGTAGTAATTTCTTCAAGGTCATCTGGCATACCACCACTTGTTGCTTCACACGTACCACAGTTTGAGAACCACTGCTCAATATACTTTTGGATACAATATTATCCCTAAAACACGTTAAGAATGTTTTTGCAGCACTTTTTTTCTTGATGGAACTCATTTTTAGACTACTTAATTTTGAGGTTATTTTTTTATTGAATAAAATGATAATTGCCATTTTTAATACTATACAACTGTTAAAACTTCTTTGAACACCTAATACTACAGACCTGTAAATATTTTTAGCTAAAATGCTATTAATTATTTCATTTGAAACAGATTAACTTGACTGACAGTGAGACATTTCTAAATCAAGTGAGTCTTTGCTGGTCACTCGCACTCAGCAGTTGGAACAGAATCTTGAAAATTGCTCATTGTTTGCTTCAGGCCAGTGGGTGTATATACAATGTTTTATTTTATATTAATTAATTAATTTATTTATATTGTATACTATTTATTGACTTAAATCTGAATCAATCCTGAACACGCAGTTACAATTTGGGTGTGAGAAATAAGTTAGTACAAGAATTAGAAAAAGACAAATACTCTGTTTCAGCTCTCTTCAAACTATGCCTTAATTCTCCTTGTTTGTAACCTTACTCAAATATTTTTTTCCATGCTTTTTAGCAAACAGCAGCTGTAAGCTGTTTTACCTCTAGGTTTCCTTTTCTGCTGACCCAGCTGGAGATGAAGTGTCTGAGTTGGTGCAGGAATACACTGAACAGTGTAGACCAGGGGTTATTCCAGGACCAGGGCTAATTGAAATATGTAGTCTGTCCAGAGCTTTCCACAGAATTCCTACTGATTGAGCTAATACTAAATGTTGGATTGGATATAATATGAGAATAACTCTGATCCAAAATATTACTTTCTATACTCTTAAGTCTGGTGAACAGAATTTGCCATTTAAGACATTTTTGTCTCCACAGCTCCACATCAAATCAGGTGCCATCTAGCTCGGTGAACGTGCAAACTGCACTGGCATGTTATTTTATACTGTTATAATCTCACAGCAGTGTGAGGCACCTGCAGTCAGCATCCCAGTTCTTTCCCTTTCGGCTAAATTAATTGATGCACAGCCTCACTGAGTAAAATTTCCACCAACGAACAATTCAAGACAAACTCTAGTGAATACAACCTGTAGGATATTAAATCAGTGGTGTAGGTTTTATGGTTTTCAAAAGAGAAACTCAAATTTAATTTATTAAATATTAATTAATTAATTGTCATGCTGTGCCTATAAAATGTATTCACCCAGTGGTCCCATTTTAGCATTTTATACAAATGGAATCATAGTCAATATTATTTTGCTCTTTTGCCAAGAACTTATAAAATCGACAGTCTTTATTGTAAAATAAATGATTGTATAAATATTCACTCCCTTGAGACTCCCTAATTTAACAGAGGTCCAGGCAATTGGTGCTAGCAGTATCACAATTGTTGAAATTCGAAGTGAATATTGCTCAAGTAGTACAAACTGGCACAATTAGTACATTATACACGCTCAGAGACAAAAAGGTATAGTAGAGGTACTTTATCAGTCACTAAAGGTACAAACAGTGTAAATACCTTTTTAATGGTACAATAGGGCGGCACAGTGGCGCAGCAGGTAGTGTCGCAGTCACACAACTCCAGGGGCCTGGAGGTTGTGGGTTAGATTCCCGCTCCGGGTGACTGTCTGTGAGGAGTTGGTGTGTTCTCCCCGTGTCCGCGTGGGTTTCCTCCGGGTGCTCCGGTTTCCTCCCACAGTCCAAAAACACACGTTGCAGGTGGATTGGCGACTCGAAAGTGTCCGTAGGTGTGAATGTGTGTGTGTGTCTGTGTTGCCCTGTGAAGGACTGGCGTCCCCTCCAGGGTGTATTCCCGCCTTGCGCCCGATGATTCCAGGTAGGCTCTGGACCCCCCGCGACCCTAAATTGGATAAGCGGTTACAGATAATGGATGGATGGATGGATGGTACAATAGTGTATTTAATGCCCAGTCCAGTTCTTTAAGGGTACATTGCATTCTTTTCCCCAGTAAGTTTTTATTATAGAGCTGTGTAAATTAAAAATATATAATAAGTATATAAGTCCTGGTGATGAAAAGCGCTGTATGAAATCAACCCAATTTTAAAATGTACAATTATAATACAATAAGGTACATTTATGTTCCCTAATTAAAGTTACTTATTATGTAACATTTAGGGTACCACCAAAGTGACAGCAAAAGGTTCAGAGGCTGGATCTCCAGGTCACCGAACAGCACCTTAAGATCAGTTAAATCCAGCTTTAAGAAATGGAAGGAACGTTGCACACAGGGTTTCTATAATGCTTTATAGTTAGGGCGGCTGCCTTGACAACGTCGTCCACCCCCCCCCCCCACCCCCACAATTCGTTTTGTTCAATTCATTCAGTTTCTTATCAAGGCTTCCGATGTGTTTGCGCGTAGCTTTCTGCCATGTCTAGTGATCCGGGATTAATCAATCCATTGTAGAAAATACTCCATAATAAGAGATCCTTCTAATTTCACAAGTGCATTCTGTGACTCGTATAATGTGTTTATCCTCAGTTTTCAGTTACAAACACTCATTCTGAACTGTAATCCAGTGTTTAAGGCGAGCTGTGTGTCGTGTCTGAGTTTCGCTATGGCTGTGTGTACACGTGGTCAGAGCATGTGCAGCCCACGCTTGTAAACAATGTTTTGAATATTGATTTGAATTTGCACTCGATTCGTGAACCGATTCACTCTGAAATTCCCCATCGTGTAAGTTCTTCAAAGCACCCTGTTGTCGTCGTCCCCGGTCAACAAAGGTACCACCTTGACTAACCAATTTTCTGTGGAAAAACCTGGGCACATGTGTAATCTACCTTTGGCAGGCCATTCTCACAAACTGTCCAATAGTGAGAGAGGCTACCAAGGCACTTTTGTCTACTCAGAATGATTAAAAGTTCAGCAGTTGACATGGGTGAGACTCTGCGTACGACACGTTGCTCAGGTTCTTTATGGGAGAGTGGCATACAGAAAGCCACTGTTAAAGAAAGCACATAGTAAATCTGGATTACAGTTCCTTCAAAGGCATGTGAGAGACTCCAAGGTCAACTGGAAAAAGGTTGTTTGGTCTGAGGAGACTTTATTGGCCATCAGACTAGCCACTAATTGTTTAGACAATAGTTGGTCTTTTCAATCTGGATTGGCTTTTCAGAAGAAAATCTCTATGATAGACATTATGTATTGAGTACATGGCTCTCTTTGCTTCCTTAACTCTCTTTATTTACTCTCCCTTTATCTCCCTATCTCTCTGCTGTGCTTGCTGACCGGGCAGCATGCGGATGGTTGTGTAGTGGGTGCTGGCACAGGGAGAGGCAGGAAATGGCCCCGCTTTCCTTATTGCTCCAAACAGGATGTCGGCATGTAAACTGTTGACACGGGACGCCCGGAGCGCTCGCAGGACCTGGAATATGGCCAGAAAAGAGAAGGAGGGAAAAGAGGGAGGCGTGCATGTCAATGTACAGTGCACTGTTATATGAATGAAGAAAAGCCTGTGTCCAGCTGGGCACAGCATGGAGCTTTGTGCTATCTTTATCTAGACCTAGAGCATTGGAATGGCTGGTATTTCACAAAGCGGGGCTCAGCTTTTAACAAAAAAAAAAAAAAAAAAATAACCAGAGTATCAGTCAGTTTAGGATTCCATTTGGAATGAAGCATATCTACAATTACATTGAATGATCCAGGATTAAATTAAAGCCATTTTAACCCTGTCTCTAAAACTAGTAAATGTTGAATGTCTAGAGTTCCACATTCTTGATTAATATTAATCTTTATGTCTATAAAGTTTTAAAGACACTGGACTTCCTCTGAAATTATAGGTGTTTACAGGGACTTCTCCACTTTGGCTAAAGTATAAGCATCAGATTTTCTGGGAAGTATTAACACTAGATTGCTATGAGGATTTGGTTGCATTTAACCACAGGAGCATTAGTCAGATCACGTATAGATGTTGCATGATAAGTTATCGATTACAAGCCACAATTTCTTGGATGGAATTTCTTGAATTAAGCTCTTTCTTATTCTTCTACTGCCCAGTGCTCTTAGGTTTCATACCCCCCACCTTTTACTAAAGTCCCTCTTATAACTCATATGAGCTCTCCAATGTCATTGTGAGCTTGGAACTGGTCTAATATGTCTACAGAGCCCCAGTGTCTGTAAACATGTAGAAAAAAACTGTATGTCTCTTTCTGGTAAGCTAGGCTTTCACTCTCTCTGCTCATGACAGAAAAGGCATCTAGACTTCACTAGACAATGGTGAGAATTCTAAACATTCTTAAAGCATGAACTGAAATGAGGATATTGCTCTATTCCTGCTCCATGATATTGACTAATATTGGTAATATTGACAACTTTTGCTATTTCTGTAGAAATGTCTCCAAATTCAGGAGACTGCTAACTGCATTAGCGAATGTGCAACAAAACAGTACGACTTAGTTACAAATGAGTTTCTGTGGTAATTCAAACAGTGAATAAAAACCACACACAAACAAGAGTTGTTTTTCCTCAAACATACCATTCCACCCTAAAAGACATGGAGCTTCTGAATGTATACAAACCAAAGAGAACACTTCCCTACAATCATAGACGTCCCCTTTATTACCCATGAATTCACAAGAAAGACTAAAATTTTGGGCATGTAGTATTGGTGGTCAAAGGTTTGTTTATGACATTGCATGGCTTTTTCTACCCTCCTCTGCTGTGTAATGTTTCCGTATGTTATGACTCCCTGTCTTAGTTAAATGCTAAGTGTGTGGCAGGTTTCCAGGGCTTCTGCTATGAAATAGTAACACAGTGAGGTTCTCCACCCCTACACTCCGGAATACAGTCCAGCAATACCTGTGTCTTCTCCAAGCCACCCTGGGCCATAGCAACTCCATGCTTTCATTTAAACAAAAGTGGTTTTTTGCCTCGCAAAAAAAGCAGCAGGAGTCAACAAACACAGTCCATGTTGTTTTACTGCCTCAGCCGCTATGATGTCATGTAGTCAGAGGAGGGGAAAATGAGTTCCATCTACACAGAAGGACCAGATCCTGCTATTTAACTGACTTGAGCTGGACATAGAACCCTGCTATTCACATGCGTGTTCACCATGTGCTTCACACATGCATGCAAATGCAGATACACCATCTTGCAGTGCTTTATATTGTCCTGGGTGGGGGTGGAAGGGGTGGGTGGGAGCTGCTCTACAGCTATAGCATAAGGGGGGAAAATACTACAATTATAGACATGCACAACCATAGCCCTGCAGCTACTCAACAAGTAGTGATCAGAAACATTCTCCAACACCCAGCAAAATGGATCCAAATGTAGAATTCACACAATACCTGCTTTTAATTATGGTCCTTTTGCTTAGTATTAGAAGGGATGTCAGATGGGTAAGCTGTTTATAATTTTAACGGTAGGGTCCTGCATGAATGGGCTATTGACTTCAAAATAAATATATTAGCATATTACCATATGTCTTCTTTTTTCCAGACACGTTTTTTGGGATGTGAAAAATGTTTTCGGCCGGGATTTTTAAATTGTGTAAAATGTCTGGGATTTCTCAGGGATTTTACATCAGGGTTTAGACATGGATAAGTCCTGCATTCTCACCACCACTACTGGACTACTACCTACATCTACATCAGCCATTGGTCAAACAGCTGACTCACAACATCCAAAAAACATCTAACCACCAATATAAATACACACAAATCAATTTGACATTACCTGACTTTATTTTATTGATGCGTTTATTAATGTTTTTACATTGGCATAAAAAATTGTGTAAAAAGTTTAAGACAAAAACATTGTCTTAAAAGAACCCCAACATATTAAGGATATTATTTGAAATGAAAAAGGATCATTGAGCAATGTAGTTTATTAAGGATATTTATTTGTCTTGGTAAATGGGTAAGTATTTGTGTATTAATGTATTTGCATTATCTCCTGTCCTCACACACACTCACGTTGCCACGGTCCTACAACTATAACTTACATGTAGCCCTCCTGGTCACAGCATCCTAAACCTGATGCTTCCCCAGGGCCTTCTTTTTTTATTTATTTATTTATTTATTTATTTATTTATTTTTATTTTTTTTATTTTTTTTTTTAAAAAACCAAAGTATGGTCACCCTAAATACACCAGTCAGCCAGTCATAACATTATGACCACCTCCTTGTTTCTGCACTCATTGTCCATTCTCTCGGCCCTATTTACCATATAGGAGGACTTTGTTGTCCTGCATTTACAAACATAAGTCCATCTGTTTCTTTGTATACCTTATTTGCCTCCTTTCCCCCTTTTCTTGGATGGCCAGGAACCTTACAGGACATCCACAGAGCAGGTATGATTTGAGTGGTGGATCATTCTCAGTGCTGCAGTGACAGTTTTGTAGATGGAGAGTCACAGAAAACATAGCCCATCTGTTGCTGTACAGTTTTTGTTGGTTGTCTTCTAGCCCATCATTAATAGTCACTGAACGCTGCCCACAGGATGCTGTTGGCTGGATATTTTTGGTTGATGGACTATTCTCAGTCCAGCAGTGACACTCAGGGTTTAAACATTTCCAGCAGCACTGATGTGTCAGATCCACAGCACACAATAAAACACTGCCACCTCATCAGTCACTACAGTGCTGAGAATGATCCATCATACCTTCTCTGTGGTGGTTCTCTGGGGTCCTGACCATGGAAGAACAGAGTGGGAAGTGGCAAACAATGTATACAGAGCAACAGCTGGACTCCAGTCTGTAATTGTAGAACTACAAAGTGCTTGTGTGTGTACATTGGAGCTGAGAGAATAGACAATGAGTGTAGAAACAAGGAGGTGCTCATAATGTTATGGTTGACCAGTGTATTTTATGGTTGATTGCTGTCACTGTGGTAGTAGTGTTTGGTTTCTTTGTGGTGGTACCATGAAGGGAACATATTCAGTACCTTTTATTCCTTTAATTAGGGAACACAATTTATTCTAATTATAGATTTAAAAACTGTTTAAAAATGTCTGTAGCATTTTCTTATCAATAGATCCATTCAGTAACTTCTCACATTGAAACTGGGCTTTACAGAACAGTTGGTTGTAGTGATGGGAATTTCGGCTCTTTTTGGGGAGCCGGCTCTTTTGGCTCGGCTCTTCATAAAGAGCCGGCTCTTTCGGCTCCTAAATGGCTCTTTGTTTTACCACTTATTTCCACTGGTACAGAACAATATTACCTACATTTTACATGACTATATGGACAAAATATTATTGTTCAATATTAAAAATAATAAATAGTGTTACAATGGCCAATTGTTTTTATGGCTGTCTTGTAATAACTCACTGATTGCACTCACATATTCAATTGTATAAATAACTGGATTTTTAATAAAAAAATCACTTGTAAACTCTGAAATATAGCAAATGGATCCCAAAAGGTAGGTATTACAAAATAGCTTATTAAATTAAATAATCATCCATTTCTGGGTAATAAAATAAACAAATACTCTGCAAAGTGCAAAACAGCAGCATTCAACGGTAGTGATTAAAACAACTACAACTGTCAACAAACATTTAACTGATTTAACATTTTCTTCAACTAATTTTTGGAAGGCAGATTGGCATTCAGGAAAACCAAGTGTCTCAGCTTGGAGTGTTGGAGGGTTGGAGCTTGCTTGTTGTTCTCTGATTGGTTGAATGACAAGCCTTAGAAAAAAAAGGCTCGGTCTTAGACGGGAACCGGCTCTCATACTAGTTCACTTACAAGAGCCGGCTCTTTGTTCGTTCGCGACCGACACATCACTAGTTGGTTGATAGAGATCAGCTTGTTGTTCCATCACTCTCCCTTTCTACGGTGATGGAATGTCTGAGCTAAAGGGCTAAGTGTGCTAGTAGATTAAAGTGATTATTCTGACTTGGCCGACAAATGCTGATCTTGCTTAAATCTATGTTTCCTATTAGATGACTCATACCGTCGTGTGCCACCAGCCCTTGTCTTGTTCTTTATAGCGGTCATTTGGGATTGAAAGTAACTCTTCAAATCTGATAGCAACCTGATGCCATTGGGTCGTTTGCAGTAGTTTGGCTACACTAGAGTCAATCAATTTCACATGCTCCTGATAAAGCAGAGATTTTTTACTTTAATATTTACAGCCAAATTGCAAGCCCATTTATAATCTTCTATTAAGCACTAATCAAGATATTTTAACTGTCATATTTATGTCTCAGTTTTGGATTAGTGAATGTAGCGTATTAATACTTAATTTTTAACGTATTTTTTGTTGAATAAACAACAGTTATAAAATGGCATAGAATGGAGAATGCTTGAATTTTGTAATACAATCATATATTACATAAAGACATTTTAAAACTTGTACACCTAATATTTGTATTGGATTTGAGTATTTCTTCACTTTTGCCAAGTCTACATGCTACATGACCACCTTCCCATTGAGGGGGGGGGGCTTGCCCAAGATAAAATATGGCTGCTTCCAAGATGGCAGCCATGTTCTGGGCATAACCTAAAAGATAGGCTCACTTACCCATTGCTTGAATGACTGAATGAATTAATAAGTGCTTTATTGTCATTGCACATTGTACTTGTACATCAAAATTAAATTTGTCCCCCTCTCGGTACAAATAAATAAAAAATATATATAAGAAAAAGAACTTCGCTATTCAGATAAAAGGGTGTCTTGCTACTTTTGACACACCCTGTATTATCATTCCACTGTTTCATAAAAATTTCATAAAAATTCTTTTTTTCGGGCTGAAATAAATAATCCTTGAAGACTTTTAAGGTTGTTTCTATATGTGACTAATGATGGACAAATCCTTTTGGCGAGGTTGATATTTGTCAGTGGATGTTTGAAATGCCTTGAGGATTCATAGTTCAAACAAAAACATCACATTTCTGTTTCTTTCCTTTTCTGTCTCCTCAGGGGTAGGAGCAGATCCTAGCAGACCTCAGTGTCGAAAAGCGAAAGAGCTACGCAAAGAAAGGAGGCTTCAAAAAGAGCAACAGAGGTGGCAGGATGAAAGCAGCCTGACAGGTCCAAATCCAGCTCCTGTAAACCTAGCATCCAATCAGCCCAAAACCATAGAAGATTTTATTGCTGACTCACTACAGGACGACCCCCTCCACCGTCTAGAGGTTAGGCCTTACCCAGACTTTGTTTGCCAAGTCTGTTCTTTTTCATAATAACTAACCATAATAGACAGACTGCATTTAAGATAATGTAAGTGACTCAAAAAAAGTGCAGTGCTCTGGTGTACTGTAATCCTTTCTTGCTTTAGCTGCAATTGCTTGGGTGAGATCAGCATATGCTGTATAAAAAACCATCTTGTGCCTCTCCCTTTATTGTCCCCTGACACCAAAGCGAGGCTCGTCTGTCAATGAACTTATCTCTTCTAGATAAGTAATTTGCTGATTTGATTTGATAGACTGCAGTAGGACATTCAATTTTCTTAAGTGGATAGCAGGCAGTGCCCGTCTCATTTTAGCATCAGCTTACTGATGCACTTTTGCTCATCTTGTTTACTCATAATACAATGTGCTGATGAATCAGAAATACACTATATTGCCAAAAGTATTCGCTCGTCTGCCTTAGCACGTATATGAACTTGAGCGACATCTCATTCTTAATTCCATAGGGTTTAATATGATGTCGGCCCACCCTTTGCAGCTATACCAGCTTCAACTCTTTTGTGAAGGTTTCCTTAAGTTTTACGAGTGCATTTATGGGAATTTTTGAGCATTGTTCCAGAAGCTCATTTGTGAGGTCAGACACCGATGTGGGACAAGAAGGTCTGGCTCTCGCAGTCTCTGCCGGCCAATCAAGTTCTTCCACATCAGTCATGTTGAAACAGGAAGGGGCCGTCCCTAAACTGTTTCCACAAAGTTGGAAGCATGATATGGTCCAATATCTCATGGTACACTGAAGTATTAACAGTTGCTTTAACTGGAAGTAAGGGGCCGAGCCCAACTCCTGAAAACCAACCCCACTCCGTATTCCCCCTTCCATCAAACTTTATACTTGGCACAATCCAGTCAGACAAGTACCATTATCCTGGCAACACCCAAACGCAGGTTCGTCCATCGGACTGCCAGACGGAGAAGCATGATTCGTAACTCCAGAGGACACGACTGTACTACTCTAGAGTCCAGTGTTGGCGTGATTTACACCATTGCATTTGACGCTTTGCATTGCGCTTGGTGATATGGACGCAGCTGCTTGGCCATGAAAACCTATTCTCTATGCACTGTTCTTGAGCTAATCTAAAGGCCACATAATGTTTGGAGGCCTGTAGTGATTGAGTTTGCGGAACATTGGTGACCTCTGCTTGCTATATGCCTCAGCATCCTCTGACACCACACTGCCATGGAAGAGATTGGAATACCTGAATTCAATTATTGGGACTTTGTGGCACAGGGTCCAACGACTCTTAAAGTCTTTGTGATAAATTTAAAATGTAAATATATGACATTTCTGAATTTAATTATTATTTATTTAGATTAAGTTATCAGTCTCATTAAATTCTAAAAACCAAGAGAATTTCTGTGTAGATGGGGGTGGGGAAACCTCTTGTGTGACACTCTGATACTTTTCTGGAACCAAAAACCTGTCAGTGGGGTTCTGGAGAGCTTTGTCCGGAGTGCTGTTCTCGAAGTCGAAACTCTAGTCTTTCACGGGTGTTAATATCAACCCATCACTTTGTGCTGGTGTGTGATATATCACATGCTTCCTTTTCAGCCCTCTATTCACTTTATCACCAGAGCGTTTGGGACAAGTGAGCAGTGTTCTGGGAAGTTGCCTGAGGTCATTAAGCCTGGAGAGTTGAGCGAGGGGACGCACTGCTCCAACCTCTTAACGAGATGTTTATACATGTGCAATTCAACCCCACTTGGAGTGCTCTTTATCATATCTGTTGCACACAGAGAAAAGTTTGAAAGATTACGCGTACAAATTGGAAGGAAGGACAGCATTTGGACTGTCGAGGAACAATATTTTAAAATTAATCTTGCAATATGTAGTCATTGGTATTGAGAAATCCATGTGACTGTTCACAAAGCAGAGATCCAAGGGTCTATTATTTATAAATTCATAATGTCCCCAAATGTACATGATTGAAATGAGCCAAGTTTATTCTTAACTTTGCCT
The DNA here is from genome assembly GCF_029633855.1 of Hoplias malabaricus. Classification (NCBI taxonomy): domain Eukaryota; kingdom Metazoa; phylum Chordata; class Actinopteri; order Characiformes; family Erythrinidae; genus Hoplias; species Hoplias malabaricus. Next base: position 26,483,860 of record NC_089807.1, read on the forward strand.
CCAGAGATTGATCATGTTGTCCTTTTCAAAAGGGCACATCTTGCCCATATTTTAAACTTTTATTTGGTGTATACTTCTGTTATGTTAACAGCATGAACATTGAACATACACGGGACTCTTGGCTCCTGAAACAGTCCAATTGTTACCATTTGGTACCATCAGTATATAATAATTCTTATAAAACATTCAGTTTCCAAACCAATTTTTCAACCAACCAGTTTTCTCCTGTTTTTGGAGTCTGTTCCTCTTTAAATACTTTAACTGTGACAGCAGAAGTAAGTCAATATTATCCACCTACAGAAGAGCAGTAGAGCAACATTCCCATCTCTTTTCATGATTTTCAGTGTTCAGGGGTTGTGAAGATGTTGCGTGTATCAATAACTGGCAGAGGTACAGTCACTGCAGAGTAAGTTTATCTTTTTGTTTTATTTGGTGAGATTACCAAAACAAAGAGAAAAAAAAAGGAAAAGAAAAAAAACATCAAAAGAAAACACAAATTTCTTGAGCTATCTTGGGTGCAGCCTCTCCTCAAGCTGGCCCACTCCAACTCCCCTTTCCTCCTCACACCCCATGCTTAAATACCTTCCCCTCATTAACCCTACCTGGGATATACCATCCATGAAGGTATGGTAAGCCAGGAACATGCAGTTCCTAAAGAAACAAAAATCACTTTTTATCACTTTAAAATAACACCAAGCACCCAAATACAACACATCATTCATATTATTGAACTGAGAAATTAAAACATGCACAATGTAAATACCACCGTCATGTTAGTGATAAATTACATCCCTCCTTCTAAAACAGACATCTTCCACCCCAGAACCTCCAATAAAGGGCCATTAAGAGCAGCGCGCGTGTTCCAACCCTATAATGGATGTGGAAGTGGGAAACGCCCGCATCAGTGTGTGTGCAAGTTTTAACAGCAGTATTTTAAAACATGACCATCGTTTAAATGGAGCGTGTGGTAGTGGGTACCTCACTAGCCACACGTCCACCTATCACCATACAGGAAACGGCATTATGAAAACAAATGGCCACACGCTGAACGGATACCCGATGTTAATGAAAACACCGATTCATATAACATGGCGAAAACTGAAGCGACCACAAGACCAACGCGCCCCGTGAGGAACAATGTGAGTTTTAGCAGGCACTTACCCAGATATTATTAAACAAAGTGATATTTATATATGCAATGTGTGTGTGTAAATAGTGTCTCGTCTCTCATAAGCATATGTCCAGGCTCATGGGGCTGTGAGCCAGTGAGAGGGGTTTATTCACCCCTTTCACAGGGGTCTCCTTTGAATCAACTCTGGGTCCAAACTCCTTCAGATGCACCTGAGCGGGCAACAGAGATAGTGAGCTCCTGAGCCACTCCCTTAGCTTGTTTCCCATTTACTGAGCCAGGGTTTCGTATAAACACCGTGCTTTTTCCAGCACATAAACAGACCAGAGAGCTATAGCAAGTGGTAAGGAAACAGTTTACGATTGTAATCAAAAATCAATTAAAAGTGTTCAGAGGCATCTGGAGTTTTTTTTTTTATTTAGACAATGGAGAGGAGTCTAAAGGTTGAAAAGCACAAACCGAAATGAGAATGGCTCTATTCCTGCTCCATAGGTGGGTAATATTGACTTATTTTTGGTGTTTTGGATCACTTAAGGTGGAGTTGTCTGAAAACGGTTAACTGCGTTACCGAGAGTGCTACAAAACTAAAGAACTTGAGTTACAGATGAGTTTCTGTGGTAATTCAAACAGTGAATAAATACTTAGACAAGTTAAACTTCAACTGTCATACCCCATCACACTGATCCACCTTAAAAATTGTGGAGCTTAGAACTTCTTTTCCCCACAATTGTAGATGTTCCCTTTAAGTCTAAGTAACAAAATAGTGAAAATAATGTATCAAATAATTGAATAGATTTCACAATAATAATATTAAATCTTGTGTAATATTGCTAGCGGTTTGTCCTTATTCTGCTTCACTTCAGCAGTCCTAAAAGGTATAATTGGCTTTACTCTCTCTGTTAAATTGAATACCTTTCTCTGTCTCCTCCATCACTCAGCAAGATGCAAGCTAATGACGGGCATTGTGTTAGAAACAGTATCTTGCTTCACATAGTTTGGACGAAACCTCCCAGCTTTGGCAGAATCGTGTGATTTACTGAGTCTTAACTAGTGACTAAATAACATGATTAAAACTGGCAAGAAAGTAAAATATCAGAGTTAAATGTGAAGTTGGGACAAACCATTGTCATTATACTGAAATTAGAACTCAATTCAAGACATTCAGTGCCTCTGTAACAGCTTTTGTTATCTGGAGTTTGGATTAGTTTATAAGCTTGAAATAGCTGAGTTCTGTAATAGGTATAATACCAGTTAGTTTTGAACATGCACATTAATGTCTCTATTTCTGGATAATGGCACTTAACTGCATATTGTAGCCATTAACAAACAGTAACAGTAGCTCACTAATGCTAGTATTTTTCATGTATAATGCTTTTTCAATATATTGGATTATTGCTGTTTCTATAATACCATCTCATAAAAAATGTTGACCTGTAATCCACTAGTGTCAAGGAATATACTTTGCTGAAGTTGTATATCCTTGGATTTATGCGTTTTCCAGAGAGTCCTCCAGGGGGCAGTGTAACAACACAAAAAAAATCGGCTTGTTGGTTGGGGGGACGGGGGTGGAGGTTTGGACTATTTAAACAATTTTGTCCTCATTCTCCCTTCTTCCATCAGCCATTCCATTATGAAAGCTCAGTATTGTTATGATACAACTGAGCTTGCAACCGCTTGGTTGGACCTCATGTTCTTAATCAAACAACAGATATCTCAAGAGAACAGCAAGGCCACTTAAAAAAAGATGCTACTTATGTTTATCTCAAACAAAAGTCACAGTATCCTTATTACCCTAAACTCTGACTTGGCCAAGTTTTAATATAAGAATCTCACTAAGAGCCAAACAAAATAAACGTCCTGCTAATAAAGTTCTGCTGTCTCATCACTCTCAGTGCAGAGGACTTGAGAAGAATAAGCACTTCATCCAACACAAACCTGACAAAGAGTTCTTTTAATTAGAAGCAGGTTTTGCCAGTCAGCTGAATGTTTCAGCAAAGTTTTGTCTGTCTTTTGAGCCCAATACAGTCTCAGACGAATATTAGGTACTGATATTCACATACTTGAGCTTGTTTTGAACATCTGTGCTTATATTTATGTACACTATATAGGGCATTTCAATGGGAATGTTTTTATATTTTATTTAATATTTGACTTGGGCATAAAATGTTTGGAGAATGAAGGTTTATCAAAGGATCTAATTCGTCAAAATCTTACTTAGGCTTGCTCTCACCCAAGCAGCTCCGGACTAAAGTGTATACTACATGCATGATGCGTTTTTAAAGAAGATTATTTGTGTTATTTCCTCAATGGCCCTTTTTCATCAAAGTTTTGTATGGTCAAATCAGATTTAAAAATGAGCATGAGCAAATTTCACTGGCTGTTTTCGTTTTACTCAGGTTCATGTTTGATGTAGGTCTATGATCAAAGCAAGGCAAGTTTATTTATACAGAAACTTTTAAACACAGCGGCAATTCAACATGTTTTACAGAATCAAAAGAAAGAGTAAAAAGCAGTTAAGAATAAAAATTAGAAGTATAAAAGGCATTTAAAACAATTAAAATATATATGCAATATACCAAAAAACATGATTAAATGATTCAAATGTAAAAAAAAAAAAAAAATCAAAGCATTTGAAAAATCTTGAGACCTACCACCTTTGCCCAGATAGTTACAATTAAAATAATACAATTAAAGGAAGGACAATAAATTAGAATATAAAAAATGGCATCCAAAAAAGCAGGGTTTTTCTTGTTCATTTTATTTAAAAATAAATACTAGATAATCTACCGTCAAAGAACAAAGAAGATCAAGAACATTTTGTTGATTTTAAGAATTACAATTATTTATTTATTTAGAGTAACAGGTTAAAGCATGTGAAGTATAAGGAGGCTGTGCGCAGTTATATGTAGTTTTATAAACACACTAATGCCATAAAATGTCCCCACTTCTTCCCTTTAAAATATTTCAGGCAAAGACCCATAAGCACGTGAAATAAGACAAATTCAGCAGTCCTCCTCTCTCTGTGATATATAATACATGTGTAAATGTTGGCCAGTTCCAAGCCCTCCTGCTGATCTTGTGAACAGTGGAGTAAGGTAACTAACGCAGAGACAAACACAACCCCAGAAACACATACAAACAGAACATAGTTCTGATTTATTTTCTATTATTTATTTATATAAGAACGTTGTAAATAACACCATGCAATAACATTACTAAATAACATCCATCCATCCATCCATTATCTGTAACCGCTTATCCGATTTAGGGTCGCGGGGTGTCCAGAGCCTACCTGGAATCATTGGGCACAAGGCGGGAATAAACCCTGGAGGGGACGCCAGTCCTTCACAGTGCTACTAAATAACAGTAATATGGTAATCCAGTATAAAAGTGGATATAGTTATTTTTTTTACATGTAAACTGACATAAATGCTGCACGTTCAGTTTAAAATAAAAAGCATTTACTGCCAATTTACTAACATTTAAAAAAAAAAAAAAAAAGACCCATATTGTGGCATAATTCAGCAAAACAACTATCAAATCACACCAAATCTTAATAACAATAACTTTTTCAAAATCTCTATCCAATGCCTAAAGAACCAAACAGTCAGCAAAAAATTCCACCACCACTTTCCTGGTATTTCCATCATCTTGCAAGTCAATGTATTAAAATTTGATAATCAGCACCTAATTTCTCTCACATCTTGATCATTATAACTGCTATGCCCTGTTAAAAATGTAATTCCTTATAATATGAAACATAGAATTGTATAAGCTTGGAGCTTTCCTCCCCCTAAAATCTATTGTAAATTTGTTTGTAAATCCATAAATATCTGTTTGTACTTAATATGTACTTTTATTTAATTATATTATTGTTAATGGGAAAATTGTCAAAGCTTTAGAATGATGGAGTTAGAAGAGTATTTCTCAGTATAATGAGGACAAAGGTTAATGTGTAAGTATATTGCTGTAGAATGTTTTGAAAGTACCTGTTTAAAGGCATGTAGTATGTCTTTGAACAGTATATGATTTTTTTATACATCATTTAGCATAGCCAAGTCTGCTCATTTTTACCCAACTTTGATGAATAAAGGCCAATGTGTATTTGTTCGTTTAACTGATTGTGTTTTTGATTGAACTTTTTTTTTTCTTTTATTTCTTTGCCATCAGTACTCTCTGCATTAAGTTTATCTTTGCTCAGTATATGTTTCATGCCCCTTAGGGCATTTGCTGGCTTTTTGGACTTTCTTTTTTATGTCTTTCACTCAACCATTCTCTCTATATAGTTCAAGTTCTTTTCTTGATGACCTTCTACTTAAATGTCCTCTGTTGAAGGTGAGGCTAGTGCGCTCTGCACCCCCCAGTCCGCAATTCAAAGCTACTTTCAACGCTTCATACCAAGTGTACAAACTCTACCAGATGACCATTCACCATGACCCCCCTGACAAGCCTAGTGAGAGCCAGGTCTGATGTCTCCCAGTTTCAACTGGGCAGTTGGGTGGGATGAGCAGTACTCATTTTATTATGGGTTTAAACTTGGCACACATGACATGGCCTCCCTCAGTGTGTGAACTATATTTACTTCTGTATGTCACTGATTCATGTATTTAGTTTTTTTTTTTTTTAACCTAAAATTGAATTTAATTTAAAATCATAAATAAAGTATCCAAAATTATTACAGTTATCAGTACTGATAGTAATGTTCTGAAAAGTTTGAAAGTACTGATACACAGATGGAAAGCATTTCACCAGTTTTATTTTGATCAACACAAATAAAATTAGCAGCACAAAAAAAATGAATTCTGCAGTATGTATTTTCCCCTTTGGATTTATGTGAGATTAAGATGGTAAACAATTGTTGGTTAACAGGTAATAACTAATTATAAATGTATAACCCTCAGTTTTACTGTTTTCAAGGAAATATTTGCTACACATACAATGTTTATTTCAGATAGCTTCTAGAGCACAAAGGAACATGCATTTGAATGTAACGTTAAAGCATTTAAGATGGAACATGAAGTTGGCAGCAGAATATTACCAAGCTCTGTTTAAGGTAGAAAAAGTCTCAGAAATTCTTCACAAGAAGATTATAATTCTGACTGGAATAGGAGATGTGGTGTTTGTCAAATGAAATGAAATGACAAATCAGCACATTTCTACAGCCACAAGAGCGTAAACCTGTAAATCCATTAGCTTAACCCTCAGTCTTCAGGAGCTCTGGTGGTGTGCCCAATCGCACCACCCCGTCCTAATTTAACCTCACCTTTTGAGGGTCCTTGGGGAGTAAAATCAGGATGGGGAAGTGTGCCTGGGCATCACATTGCTTCTGTGATATGTGATATGACACTGCAGCCACTGGAACACTTCCAAACTTTGGTTGATGCTGTAGCTTATGTGAGTTACTGTGTTAATTGCTGTAATTTAAATTGAAGCTCTAATACTAACCATCAAGGATTTTACTGTGGTTTAATATGATACTGGTAACCATTTCATGTCTAGTTGCACTAATGCCTAATTTTAAATTTGATCAGAGATTCTTGGGAGGAAGGGGTTTGCAAATACTGTGTTGAGGAATGCGGTCAGAATGAGGTAGAAGAGGAACTATAAAATTAAAGCTAGACCCAGAATGTATGGTACTCTGACATTTAATGAGTGATGTCTGTAATCAGACTAGAGCGAGGTGAGATGGAATTACGTGCTCAAACATACAGGAAATGAGGGAAGGTAGAGGCAGAGGGGAAAGAAAATAAAGTCTGGCAGTAGGTGTTTCTTGCAAGTATGTGTGCGTGTAATCGAATGAATAAAGCCCTCAGTAAGTGAAGTGAGAACAGAAGGAGAAAAAATGTAAAAGAGGAAATGAGAAAACTGCTGGTGAACATGCAGTGTTTCTACAGGTGTGGTGGTAAAATGGGGAGTACGTTACTCTTAAGCTGTTTGGGTTCTGGTGCAGATATTTTAAATCCACCGCTTTCTTGGGCCATATCAATAAACATCCATCTTTTTATCTTCATATTAGCCTTGAGCTTACTCTCAAATGTAGATTAAAGGAGATGTCAGAAAGTTTACCATGTTACTATTAAGCCTGATTAACATTTTTTCCTATTGGGCATCTTTTCTAATCAGTTTTCTCTACTCAGGTTTTTAGGGAATGCATATTACTGATATTAGAAGGAATATAATTCAGTTTCAGAAAATTATTTAAAAATGCAAAGCGAATGTATTTTTAATGGTAGATCATCAAAACTGTCAACATCAAATGAACAATAAACTAAAATGTAAGATAAAAATCAAGGGTGAGAACTGAGAAATGGTCTGTGGTCACCACCTGCAGAACCACTTCTTTTATAGGGGTTGTCTTACTAATTGCCTCTCATTTCTACCTGTTGTCTGTTGCATTTGCACACAGCAGGTGAAACTGATTCACAATCAGTGTTACTTCCTAACTGGACAGGTTGATTACACAGAAGTGTGATTGACTCACACTGTGTTGTTTAAATGTTCCCTGTATGTTTTTTTTTTTTTTGAGCAGTGTATTTAGAGACAAGTGAAGTAACGTGACAAATGCATGTTCATGTAATAAAAAAATAATTTCAGTAGCTGCATCCTCCATCTGTATATCAGTGGCTGGCATATCTTTATAGACGTGACGTTAGCGTCTGCTGCAGTATCGTGTTTGAGTAGAGGATTTAGCCATAAACAAACCTAGATGATATGAACTCCATTCAGTTCTATACCTCAATTTAGCCGTTTTCAGCTCACATATATAAGCCTGAATTTTTCATAAAAAATGTAAGATAACATGCGTTACCATCAAGCACTTGGGCAGCATTGTTTGAGAATCCACCAAGCTACTGGTGGACAAAGCCATATAGGCTAGGGAGTGCATTGGTAAACGATTGTCACATAACACAGTCCAACACTGCATCATGAAGTGCAATCTAAAGCTCTATTACACAAAGAGGAAGCCATATATTACTTTTGTGCAGAAATATAGTGTCATCATAGATGGACTGAAAGAGATACTCTGGGACATTAGTGGCTCTGTCCTCACATGCGCTGACTTGACCTTTACCCAGAACCCCTACTAGGGGTCTAGTGGAATAAAGTCTCTGTAAAGTCCGACTGTTGCAGGTGTTTGTGTTCACAAATTCAGCTCCTCCGGGTATACTCCAGAACATTTCTGGGTTACCATGCAAGTGATGAGATGTTTATGCTTATGCTATGGCCAGTTTTAATTGTTGCAGATTTCCTGTGTATGTTTTTGTATGTGTTTGACCCGCTGGCACAGTCCTCATTGTCACTTGATTTTGGATTTAGATCTTTTTCTGGGTTAAGAGCTGATTCATTTGTGATGTGAATGACTAAAAGCAACCAATATGAATTAGTTGTTTCACACTTATTCCTGAGCCGTGTGTGCCATGTTCTCGTTTAAAGGAACAGGTCAGTATGAAATGGACTGTATTTGTGGCGTTTGATCCCTGGGGTATTTTGACCAAAGCGTGTCACAGACATTTAATTAACACCCCAGGGAACTGTGACAGAACTGGAAGGAAACAGTAAGACTTGATATGTTCTGTTTTGTTGGAGGAAGCCAAACAGAGCCCTTATAGGTATATCTGTTCACTCAACAGCCATTTTGGCGACACCCCTAGGCAGTTATTTCCACTCATACAGGACCAGGCTCCTATCTGTTTGAACATGGGGAGACATCTGGCAAAAATTGGATAAAGGTTTTTAACGTTTTGGCTCAGCTACTGAGCATGTCTAAGGCTGAGCAATAAAGAATAAGGGCTTTTCCCGCATGCCTCTTTTGGCCACAGTTATAAGCTTTCCCATTTGTTTTTTTAACCAGTGACCTGCCTCATCCTTTGTAATGTTTCTGAACAAACACTTACGATCTCCTCCCACCTCCTCAGTGTGATGGTTGGGCTCTTTGTGTTGGAGAGTAGCTCTATTCCATATTGAAAATGGCCCATTCTATTCATAATGGCCAGCTATGGTGTAATTTACAGTCCATAAAAATGCAGGTTAAGTGAGTTGGCTTCCCTAATAACTGTCCTGGTGTACGTGCATGAGTGTGTGTGTGGGAGTGAATGAGTAAATGTGTGTATGCCAAGATATAGATTGGTGTGAAACCCTAGTGCCCGATGCAGTACTCCAGGTGGATGGTCATTCCTGGTCGAGAGTACGCTGTGCGCGTTTGGCGTGTGTGTGTGTGTGTGTGGATTAAGTGTTGAATGGAATGGCGTTCTGAGGGGTGTTGATTTTAAATCGTCCTTGGGTATCTAGAAAGGTGGTATATAAATGTAAAGATAAACAAATAAATAAATAAATAATTGACCTTTGCATACACATTATGTATTATGCATGGCTTTGGTTCTTATTTGTTTGGTTTTGTTTTCTTAGCATGGGTTTTGTTTATTATATATCTAATAATTCTGTTGTTCATCACCCGCTTTTTCAGTTTGAATAAGAGTCTCACTGTCATGCTCGGTCATTAACCTGACTTGCATTGGAACCCTTAGGCTATATTCACAGCAGGTAAAATTGACTCAAAACCCTACTTTGACATCCTAAGTGACACAGGTTTGTCATGTGGTGGTGCCCGGGGAGCTTTTGTGGGTTTAAGGGCACTTCAGCCATGGATGTTCCTGCTGGTCCTGGGGATTGAACCAGCAAACTTTCAGTACCAAGTCCAGTCCTCTAAGCATTAGGCCAAGGCTGCCCCTTTATACATCAGTCTTTATACATCGGCCCAAAGTGTTTTTGTTTTAATTGGAGGCATTTCTTGTATGGACACTGTTAATTGAAAGTATTTTCGTTATTAAAATAAATATTGGGAAATTGAAAACTTCAGATTTCCTAAGATGGTTTTTGTAACTGAAGTCAAAAGAAACAAATGATACTCAAATGTGGATCACCTAGAGCAAACAAAGATTTTCAGCTCTCATTTGCTCCTCTTTGGCGACCTCATGTTTGCAGTTGACCTCCTGCAAGCTCACACACATTGCAAAGTTACCAGTCCTACATCCAGCCAATGGATACTAAATTCTATAAACAATACAAATTTTCACATAGAAAATCATTTTGAAAAAGAAAATAAATGGATGTTGAGATATTGCATGCTGCACAGTAAAATATATTTCCATTCCTTCGTTTGAAAACACTGATACACTTATCTTTACTTCTGGAGTGTGTGAAACAATGTGCTTTTGCACATGTGGAATTTGGGAGCATGGTCTGTTCAGACTAATGTCAGATATAGGTCACATTAAGAAGACGAAATATACAAATAAATCCTGCTCTTTGAACATAGGGTTATATTACATTTAAAATTTGGGTGTTATTTCTTTTAGTCGGGTGTTCTCTACTTTTGAATCCGAGTCAACAATGCTGCAGTGCACTAGCCTCACTTTATGACCTCGTTGCCCTTTTAATGTTTTCCTTACACTTCTTGTCTTAAGTCACACTTCCCTGCTGTGACGCAAACAATGATCTCATGATCAATGCTTGTTTAAAATTTTTTGATAAATAATAGTTCAGTAAAACTTAATGTAACATATGGCTAATTATTTTCTTTTAAACTAAACGCATTGATTATCTGAAGAAGATTTTAATTAGGTGTTGACCAGTATGCATTTTACAGTGCTCAGTATTTGGAGCAAGAAAGCTTTTGCTAAAAATATGAAGTTTACACAAACTAAATTTTAGAGCAATGTAAACATTATCATAATATTTAACAAAGTACTAGTTCTAAACATTTGATCTTGGAATCATGATCTTGGATCTATGGAATAAATAGCATAAACCTCAAGATTTCATAAACATTTAGATTATTTAAAAGAATCATTATTTATAAAAGTAACCTTTACACATAATAAATAAATTACACAATGTTAAAAACAAATTGTGAACCCATCAAAAAATATATAGTTAAATAAAAATCATCCTTCAAAGTGAAGCAATTCTAAATTGCTGTTTTAAACAATTTTCAGGTTAATATATATTGTTTATGGTATAAATTACAGATACTAAAATTTGACAAAACTAGGAAAATTTGTTTAAAATACCTGAAACAAAACAAAAAAAACCCCTGCACACTGATATTTCTCTCAGTTAAGAGTTTAAATGTATTATTACAGGACCAAGCTAATTGTAGTTTCTAATTTGAGCTTTCCTTTTCTATTCCACTTTAATTAGTGCAGCAATTACATGTAGTTGGTGCACTATTTAACATAGAACAGAACATTCCTTTAAAATGTACCCCTTTAAGGTGGAATGGAAAATTGGAATAAATTGCGGACAGTGTGCCCCAAAACACCCTGCATGTTTCTGCCTTCCATAAATAGCTACCATACATATATTAAAACTGTTGTGAATTAATGTTTCGAGTATTACTGATGTGAATAGTTCTGACCCTGAGAATTTCTCTGGTTGGAGCTGTCAGCTAGAGTATTTAGCCACATTACTGCCCCACTGTATATGTCCTCTCAATCTCAGTCATATCTTCAATAATGTGTCCTTAGCAACATGCTTATGTTTAGGCAATACCATAATCATGTATAAGTAAAATATAAATTCACAAGTATTTTGCACTGTATAGCAGTGCAAAGCATTATAATGATGTGTTGTTTATGGTTCAATCACAAATATAAGACTTTTCATTATTTTTGCTTTATGGCTAACCACACGGTTAACCATGTTTTGAAATTTCTCCCATTATTTATTTTTTAGTCACACTGACAGCTTCAGTTGTCCTTCATTCCTTATTTTTGTTTCATCTTCATCTTCCATGCCCTGTGAAGTCCAATTATTACTTCTTATTATAAATGCACCTTTTCTGCAGTGCCACAATTATGTGCTTCTTCACTATCCATGTCTGGTTACCACTGGGCCACTTCCTTTATTCCCTTTTTCTTCCCTTCCTCCCTTTGACCATCCCTCCATTCTGCTGCCCCTGAAGGTGAGGCTAGTGCCTGTCAGCTTTGAAGACCCCGGCTTCTTGACATCTTACAAGCAGTCGGCAGCTCTGTATGCCTCTTACCAGATGGCCGTTCATGGAGACTCTCCTTTCGAATGTGATGAAAGCCAGGTACGAATTACACTTACTATTTTCAGGTGACACCAGTTTAAGGTGGTACAATGGCATTCAAGGCATTTTTCTTGAGTTCTTTATCATCTATATGCACTTCTAATTTTAAAACAGTTCTATTATGAAAATCTAACAAATGCATTTCATTCTGGAAAAGAAACAGTGGTGTAGTGATGTAGTGAACAACATTATACCTATATACATTTTTTCTGACAGTGACAGTATGCCAAAAATATATATTTTTCTATACTTTAAAAACAGTTTGATGAAACAACTATTAATACAGTGGTTTCTATTCAGTTGTACGTATGTGTAATTATACATAAGATGTAAAATATCTTATTTACATTTATGCATTTGGCAGACGCTTTTATCCAAAGCGACTTACAAAAGAGGATCTAACATTCGAACTACAGCACAAATTATACAAAGTACCTTACATTAAGTGCAATATGCCAGGAAGTAATAAGTGCATTAAAGAAAGACATTCAGTGCAAAAGATACTCTCGGAAGAGCTGGGTTTTCAATGATTTCTTGAATGCAGAGAGGGTTTCTGTTGCTCTGATAGTGCTTGGAAGCTCGTTCCACCAGCGTGGTACCAGAGATGAGAATAGCCTCAACTGACCTGTACGGGGGGTTGGTCGTGTTAGTAGGCGCTCCTTTGAGGAACGGAGAGGGCGGGCGCTAACGTATGGTTTTAAGAGTCTATTGAGGTAGATGGGAGCAGAACCAGTGAATACTCTGAAGGCCATCATTAGTGATTTGAATTTGATGCGAGCAGCTAAGGGTAGCCAATGCAGCTCAACTAATAGGGGCGTGACATGTGCTCTTTTTGGTTGGTTGAAGACCAGGCGTGCTGCCGCATTCTGGATCATCTGTAGCGGTCTCACAGCACAGGCCGGAAGACCTGTCAGGAGGGCGTTGCAATAGTCTAGACGGGAGATTACTAACGTCTGAACGAGGAGCTGTGTTGTATGTTGAGTTAGGTATGGCCTAATCTTCCTTATGTTGAATAGGGAGAAGCGGCACGATCGAGCTACAGCGGTAACGTGATCTGCGAAGGTCAGCTGGTCATCAACCATAACACCTAAGTTTCTTACAACCTTGGTGGGAGCCACTGATAGGGACCCTAGCTTGATGCTGATGTTGTGGAGAATAGCTTGCTTGGCTGGGAGGACCAGTAGTTCAGTTTTGGATAAATTCAGTTGGAGGTGATGTTCCTTCATCCATGTAGATATGTCAGAGAGACAGTCAGAGATTCGAGTTGCCACTGAAGTCTCTCCTGGAGGAAAGGATAAATAGAGCTGTGTGTCATCTGCATAGCAGTGATAGGAGAAGCCATGCGAATGAATGATTGGGCCTAGAGAGGTAGTGTACAAGGCAAAGAGGAGGGGTCCCAGCACCGAGCCTTGGGGCACACCTGTGGTAAGGTGGTGTCGCGCTGATGTTTGTCCAAGCCATGACACACTGAAGGATCGTCCAGTGAGATAAGACTCAAACCAGGAGAGTGCATTGTTCTTGAAGCCCATGTCAGTGAGTTTGTTTAGTAAGATGTGGTGGTTGACCGTATCAAATGCTGCTGATAGGTCGAGCAGAATGAGAACTGAGGATTGACCTGTTACTTTTGCATCTTTAAGAGCTTCCATTACTGACAGAAGTGCAGTTTCCGTCGAGTGGCCGCTTTTGAAGCCGGATTGGTTCGAGTCAAGAAGGTTATGTTGGGAGAGGAATTTTGTTGCCTGCTTAAAGACAGCTCTTTCAATGATTTTAGACAGGAAGGGGAGGAGAGAGACTGGTCGGTAGTTCTCTACTATAGAAGGAGCAAGAGCAGGTTTTTTGAGTAGAGGTCTTACTTGAGCTTGCTTGAAGGTGTTTGGAAATGTTCCAGAGGTTAGTGAGGAATTGATTACATGAGTGGCTGCGGACACAATGGATGGGGCTATGGTTTGCAGTAGGGTGGTAGGAATGGGATCCAGTGGACAGGATGTGGGACGGCCACCTCTAAGAAGATTTGATACCTCGTCTTCTGTGAGAGGAGTGAAAGAAGGGAAGGAAGCAGTAGGTTTAGGAGGATTCGAAAGGGGGAGCCGGAGGCTGTGTAGAGGGGTCAGAAAAACGTCTTATGATAACGTCTTATCTTATGTCGTCTTATCTTATGATAATCCATTAGAGCTGCATATAGGGCCCAACACATTCTCTTCCTACCTGCAGCCACCATAATTCCTGTTTAATCCTACACCTCAACACCAGGGTTGCTGTGGCCCTTTATGATCGATCAGCAACCGGCTATACATAACAAATACGGTTACTGATTGAGCTCAGCCCATGAGTACCCAAACCAGCCACTGTATCACTAGCCCTTCACAGGGGTCATCAGGCAGGCACCTCCTCTCGTTGATGTTTCGCTCAATTAAGCCCACAAAAAATATTTTAGGTGGGGCTGTTCATGCCACATTGTCAATAACCCCCAATACAATTTAAAACAAATTACAGCACACCAAAACTCTGTGGAAATCATTTTTATTCTTTTTTTACATTCATTCATTCATTCATTCATTCATTCATTTATTTATTTATTGGCCTGCCACCCTCCTCCATCTTCTGAGACTTTATTTTTGTTCTAATATATCATTTGTGAGGGAAGACGTTTAAACATATATGAACAGATATGGAGCAAAAATAGCTACACAATAATACTATCAATCACATTTAAAATAATACTAATAGAGGAGAGAGGAACGGGAAAAAAAATAGTATGTTTATAAAAGGTCTACCAACTATCCATTGTTATGCATGTGTGCACATAAGCATGTTATGTTGTTATATCAGACAATATAGTATATATGCCTTTGAACAAAAACTGTACTTGAAAAAGGGTACCATTTGCTGTATTATGACATGGTTTGGGAATTGGGTGTTGGATCTAAGTGTACCTGCTTTTCAATTCAATTGGGTTGGAAAATTACTGTTGTGGAATTCAATTACAGGTGTCCAGGTTGAACTGTAATCAGTGTTTTTGTTTTTGATTGAAGCTGTTATTTTTCCATTCATTCTATAGATATATGATTAATTAGTAGATTTTTCCAGGGACTGATAGTAATGGTGTTTCTTGATTTCCAGTTTATGAGGATAGTGTTCTTGGTGATGGTTAGAGTGGTGAGCAGAACAGAGGAGATTTCCTTTGCTATGTTGATTGTAGATATGGCTCCAAGAAGACATATTTCCAGAAATGCTTTATGGGTGTACAGTGCCACATTGCGTGGATGTAGTTATCTGTGGAATTCTGTATGCAATGTGTACATATTTCAGAAACAAATTGTCCAGTGTAGTGTGTTCTGTGAATAATTTTTTGTATTGTATAATCTATAGATTTTGTAAGTTGTCTTTGCATATTTTTATTCAGAGGTCTATAATGAGGGTGAAGGAAAGATCATCTTCCTGCTGTTTGGTTGGTAAAGTTATTTTGGAAATGGTGGAGTCTACTGTCTTAAACCAATTTGATGTGGGTCGGACAGGAAACATTGAGAATAAGTGGGTAATTTTGGGTAATACTGACATTTTGATTATGGCTATCGTACCTATGAGGGAAATCGGGAGATTTGCTCATTGTTGAAGATTGTTGAATATAATTTATATTTTACACATCATTTTACATTTGTAACATACTAATGTCACAAATAATTATTTAAATATTATACATTAAAAAATATGTTTTCTAAAGGAAAAAGTTGTTTCCACTTGACTGGGTGCCCTAACTTACTACTAACCAGCCGACCATGCATTCTGCTCTAAATCTAGGTAAACAAAAAAAATTATTTATTTATTTATTTTTTTTTTATAAATGAAGCATTCAATTAGTGAGTGCTCCTGGTGCTGATGATGTCTAAAAAAAAATTTAAAACACCCACCCCTACAAATAATTCTCTTGACCTACTGAACTTTGAAATCTCAAGATTATAAAAGTAAATGAGGTGTTTTTGGAATACTGTATCTTTAGAGTCATCCGACATGTCACTAGCACATGCTTGGTTGATGGATTTTTTTTTGCTTCGGTATAATACCAATTTTGATATTGGGAATGTAAAGTAATTTTTCACTGCAGGGCATCAGCTTGACTCGACTCAGCATGGCTCATCAGCTATCGCTGGAGTTTTTTGTATGCCACTGACCCAAGGAACATTTGAAGCTCTTCAAAACACCACAGTGCAATGTTACGAGCTGCTGTTGTGAGTTGAATAAAAACAAATGTGACTTATGCTGTAACTTGGAGATTTTACAAGCAGCTAGTTTGTGCTAGAGATCTGTGTTTTAAGGTGATTGACAGGTTTTTCTGGCCAGTCTGCTCTCTGCAAGCTATATACACCACATTTAGGACCTGCTCAGTTTGCTTTGTTCCAGGCGTGAACAGGTGAAAAAAATACCCTGTATCAAGTTTGCCTAATGGAAAAGCAAAATAGCTGAGTTGAGTAGGGGCCATGCAGTGGAAAAGTGCCAGTAGTTAGCTAGGTGAAAATATATATCCTTTAAGGGATGTGTTGTAAGCATCATATGGTCAAAGGCTTGAGTGAATTTAGTTGATTTAACGTGTACCTAAAATTCAGTTATGCACACAACATTTACAATGTTCACAGAAAAGCATCAAATGGAACGGGATGCTATAGAGCTCCTGCACATGTAAAGTACTCAGATCCTCATATCAATGTTCCAGATTCTAGACTAAAGCTTAGCTAAAACAGGAGAGACTGTTATGTGGGACAAACTCCACCTTATATCAGTCCCTGATTTCAGATGAAGTGTTGGAGGAGCGGGTGTTCACAAATTGGGGGATTTCAGAGAGTACTCACAAAACCAAGAAAAGTTCTGAAGGTGTCACATGTTGCCAATGTCTGCACTTATTTCATCACACTTTGTAGTTGGTTTAATTTCTGATTTTCCAGCATGTCCCTCTTTGCAAGGCCAGTACTAGAAGGCTACACCAATTATACAAATGCATTCAGAGAAGGCAGTGTTTTCTCCAAGAAAAAAGTCCTGTAGAGATGCAGGAAACAGAGCTGCTGGACTTCCCCAGAAACCTGTGAGAGGTTTTTGTCCCCTAGGGCTTGGAAATTGACCCAGCTCTGCCAAGGTGGCTCAGTAAGTTAATAAATCCTCCAGCGCACAAAATGTGGCAGTGAATTAAAAAAAAAAAGTCAGCCATCACACACAGATTCTTTCCTGGTGCCATAGCCCTCTTTAAATTGGGGAAGCCTTGTGTGTGTGTGTGTGTAGCCCAGTTCCAGTCAGTGTTTATGGCCTTGGAAAAAATCCCTCTGCACAGAAGAAATGCAGGTATGTTTCATGGGTAGTGTAGGGAAAGGCCTAAGCAGTGAACCATAAAGCAAGCTCTGAATGTTTGGATTTCCCTGAAGAACTAAACCATTCAGAGTTTAGTATTAATTTTTCTGCAAATAAGCTAATGTTTGATTATTGAACTTTAACATAGGGTTTGATTAACTATTAGCTATGGGTAAGGTTTAGTCACAATTATTCACTCAATGATGCGTTGAACACTGCTAGCATATTTCTATTTAATTATATTCAGTTATAGTTCAATAGTTTTAAAAAACTGCTTAATCCGACTTCTTTTTCCTGGCATTTAATGGTCTAATGGCAGCTTTAAGCACTCAGGCAAATGGTTAGATCCTACTAAGCTTCAATCCCCTTAACATCACTACGTTCTGCCTAATTTCAGACAAGCAGGGCCTTCAGTCTCCCAGCTGACCCATTTCTCTTCCTGCTTAGGTCACAGGTCTCTGCAGTTTGTTTTTACATCATTTTAAAGCAGAGAAAAGAGACAATTGGTTATGAGCTAAGAATATGAGATTTGTGATTCTGCAGTTCTTCCTTCTCTGGGCTTCAGAAATTGAAAACAACATTTCTGTACCATTCCGAATCCTCCTGCTTCTAGTTTACAGCTGGATCAATTTCATAATAACATCAAGATGTGTTTCGCTGTGGAGAGAGTGAAAGGACGAGTGAATAAAGGACAGAAGGGGCAGAGTTTAAGTACTTTGCAGGGAAGAGTGTGTGAGCATAAGTTACTTTAAATGTGAAGTGGGATGATGTTTTAATGATCCTAAAGAGGCCTCTGCAAGTCTATTAACTTTCCTCAGTTTTGTGTGTCTGTGTTTGTAGAAGAAAGACGATTCCTTGCCTGTTACTTCACTGATTGTGTACAGATGTGTGTTTCTGATATATGTATACACACATTTAAAATTCTTGAACAATACAAGCTGGTCAGTTGTTCATTTTTCCACCCACAAATGTGTTTTCATTCTCACTGCACATGCAGATTTGGACAGGATTAGTCAAAAATATTGACAACGAGGTTAAAGTTCATTAAAAATTGTACTGTATCACTGAGTTGGACCGAGTCCACTAGTCGTTTTAGGGTGAGTCCCATTTTTCCACTTAGTCTCTCTGTTTTGCCTAGTGATAGGGTGTATCATATCTTGTTGGGACAGAGGCGTAAGCTGAAGGTTTAGGGCTGTATAACCCTTGAAACTGAGATTTGTCAGAGACATACTTCAAACAGATTGTTTTGAATGCATTGTAAATCACAGAACAAACAAACTCACAAATACTATTTAATATTAATTATATTACATATCAAAAATCAGTATTTCCTCTATAAAATTATTAACGGTAATTATATTATCTTAGTTTAATGTAGTTACAGCTTTTGTAGTTACCTTTAGCTCATAACATGCATAAAACATCGCTAGTAGTACGCTTATGTCTCTGTAGTTAACCAGCAAATCTGCTGTCCCACCTTAAATGGATGCTCTGGATGCTGCTGCAACATTTAAGGTGGAACCTAAATCAGCAACAGAAGTCAGCTTCATATCACAGAGTTGGGAGTGGGTGGTAATAGGCTATACACTTTTAAAACTAAAAGTACTACAATGAGTTGTTTTGAGCGATGCCATAGAACAGCAACTTGTAGTTCTTTACCAGTTCAAATTAATTACCAAAAAAGACATTTAAATAGGCTAAATTGAACTAAAGTCCAACAGAGGGGCTTTGATAACATGGCAGAGCTGCCTACAGAGCACTACTAGTAGCTCGGTAATGAAATACTGAGTGTTAGAAATACTATAGTGTTTATTTGTGTTCTGGTGTCGTGTCAACATCTTGAAGGTTTTGCCTTTTTCCGTAAGGGAAGATTTGAACCTTGTACCTCTGTTCTAAGAAGCAAGATAACTCTTGAAAACAGGGTAGGGGTAAGTAATAAGAAATGGAAGCTGTCAGCCATGAAATCTATAATCTGTATGGGGATGTAAGAAATCCAGACTGTGTTTTAATTGTGAAAATATATATAAAATCTGAATTGGCAAATATGAGTAAGAAGGCATTAATTTATCATATACCGGTAGTACTGGCAATAAAAATAACACGACTAACATGATAAAAGATGCAGACATTGGGTAACAGCCCATTCAAGAAAGGTGTGAAGAAACTGAGAATCTTACACTTTAATACAGTTTGGATCTGAGGCAGTTTTTTAAAATTTAGATTTAATGTGAAAAGAATGTTAGGTTTTGTCACCTGTCAACATTTTTGGTTTAAGTATATAAAATGTTGTAATAAATATAAGCGAATGAATAGACATTCATTCGTCTGCACTCAAGTTTCTTCTCTTTCATCTGCACACCTTTTTTTGTGCTGTTCACTACAGCAACAGCAGATGGAGAGAAAGCCATATGGAGCTTCTAACTGTCTGACTAATTCCCTCCAGCCTTGCCATCAGTAAGAGGAGTATCTCACAGTTGTGTAGCATTTAAAACCACAGGAGCCTGCTTTCTCATGTGTCTGTGAGTGTGTGTAGAGTAGTTGAGTATTATTTATATGGAGGTATTTACAGGTATGGTGTCTTTATTGACCAGTAATATGCTAAATGGTCCCAGACAGTCTAATGTCAGCTGACCTATAACATGCACTTACTGTAGATTTGTAGAACCCTCTAATTTTTGTGTACTGTGCTCCAGAGTAGCTTGCTCTCTTTCACACTCTCTCTCTCTCTCTCTCTCTCTCTCTCTCTCTCTCTCTCTAACTCCCTGTAGTTCTCTGTCTATTTGTCTTTGAGTCTCTTTTATCTCATAGTCAGTTTCTTTGTCTCCTTTTGGCGCTTTTCCACTGCATGGCCACGGCTAGGCACGGCTTGACTTGCTTTTTTCGGGTTGCATTTCTAGAGCCGCTCCTCCAAGAAATGACGCAAAACCACGTCTCTAACAGGACCCCCAGGCTTTGAAACCCACAGTGGTGGTGGTAATGTTAGGCGGTGATTACTAATTGATTATTTACGTGTTTTTTTTTCTCTCTTTTTCTTTTTGTGGACTGAACACATTTTGTGGACCAAGACCCAGTTCTCACAGATCACCAGGATTTTCCTTCTTGCATCTCTGGCTCTAACTGGATTTTTTTTGTTGATCACTGATCAAATGAGTGTTGGAATCTCTTTAAAACGCTTTTGACGTGTAAACAAGTTTTACTGCTGAATCAGGGCTCTGCAGGGTTTACACATCATGTTTATTACCCACTCGGCTTGCATCATACCCAGTTATAGGGACCGGGTACTAGATCTGCCTAAGAAGCAAAACAGACGATTCGAGTTTAGTTGGGACCAAGCAGTGGAAAAGTGTCAACCCCCCCTCACTCTTCAGTCTGAACTACAGGAGAGCCTTTACAGTGAATGCATGCACTGAGCCAACACAAAAAGAGAAAAACATTAGTGATTGCTTCTTTTAGTTACTTGGTTTTATAGTTGTGTATTCTCTCTAGACCTATTAACATTCTGTTGGAGTTGGGGTTCCTGTACGTTTACTGTACAACTCCTGGCCTTTATGAGTTAAGTGTGTGTGTGAGAGTGGGTTAAGGGTGTGTGATCACATTGTTGGCTGACTTTCTCTCTCTATGAGGTGAAATGGAGGGGGCGTAAAGATAACACACATCCCAGTGGCGCCTGGAGGAGTCTTCCAGAGAGAGAGTATTGTGCACACATTAGTTAATACGATGCTTTAGTGTTGTGAGTGTAAAAGTAGCAATTGCTTCCACTGAGAGGTGAAGCCAACCACTGAATATTTCAGTAATCTGTCGGTAAAATAATGCCATTGAACAGTTCAGTATGTTCAGGAGAACAATAATTGCCCTATTCTGTTATATTAGCTCACAGACCCTGAAGTCACCTAGCATCATATTGATTGATTGAGGTTCCAACTGGTTTATTGCTGTATAATTGGGCATTGATTTGCTCTAAAACATTAATATAAATGAATAAAATACAAATGTTATTAATAGAATAGGTATTGATTTAATGTTTTTTCACTCTGTTAGCTATTACATCTGCTATAACAAGACTACAGTAAATTTGATCAAATATTCTTTCTTTTCTTATTTAATATAAACGTTAACCCTAATTTTATCGTTTGTAGTGTGCATTATATAAGATATTTGGCACTGTTTGGGACATGGCCCCAGCTCCCCTACTCACTTACACAGACAAACAGAACTCTGTTTACAAACGTGACACAGATAAATGGGTCAGGGATCTGTACTTTCATTTCAAAGTTTAACGAGGACTAATAGTGTTGAAAGGAACAGTAAAACAATTTAAAGCTTACAGTTTTTATTTGAGTTGTGTGTTTAAGTAATGAGTTTGTACCAAATACACAGTGACGTCGGCTGCAGCCCATGGATATGCAAATACTGATGTCACTGGCCATCACTAAAAATTGTGTTGTTTAAATAGGATTGGGAGATTTACTCTGTAAACACTAGCAATCTTCTTTAGTCTACTTTTAGCCTACATTTGGCAGGGCTTTTGTATTATATCTCTAGGCAGAATTCACAGAGAACACATTCCCTTGGCTGGTTATCTTCACTGTGATGATAATACAGTGTTTCCTGTAGCTCTTTCCAGCATGGCCGGTGAGGTCTGTGTGTAGACACACCTCATACATCACAGAGGTTTCCGGAATACAGCATGTGCACGTGTCTGTACATGCGTGTGCGGTGCAGCTGCAAATGTGCACTCAGCACGGCAGAGCCCCTGTTTCTCATTTAGTTTGGTTTGTGAGCTAAACCTGGAAACATGCTCAGCTTATCCACAAGCGCGGAGGGTCAGCCACTCGGTAAACAAAGCAGAACTGTTCAAGAGAGAAAGAAGAAGAGATCCACAGATGAAAGAGACAGCGGGATCAAAACTTCCCCTGTGAAGTTATATTGCAGTGCAGTGCATAACACTGTGTGTGTGTGTTGCTGTTGTGTAGCCGCAGTTGCCAAACACTGTTTACCTGAGGTTCCATAAGAGATGATAGATGGCATTGTTAGAAAACAGGAGGAAACTAGCCATTTTGCAAATTGCTGTGAATAAGGGACAGAAGGGTCAGAGGTTACAATACTTTACAAATGTAATTGTGGGGAAAATAATCTCAAAATTTGTTGTATAACTTTCAATTGATTCCATTATTATTATAAAACCAGGTAACTTTAAAGGAACACTACATAATATTTTGACCATAAAATAACAGCTTCAGAATCATTGTGCTGCTTCTTGGACCTGTATTAGGGTGTCCAGAACCCCTCCCATTGGTACTCTGAAAGGATTACTTTTGGAGGAGGGTTGGAAACCACCACATACCCCACCCCCCTCCATGCTGATGTCACTGGGGATCAATAATGTGAGCCCAGGAACAAGAACAAGAAAAAACCCAATCTTACCTAGTGTTCCTTTAAATGATCAGCTGATGAAGAGTAGCGTGCAGGTTAAGGTGTAACTTTACAATTGAATAAGAAGCTAATTTTAGCCTCATGTTAATTCCAGCCTAAACAGCCTGCAGGTTAGGCCATACTCGGTCATAGAGTAAGGGGGGCCATGTCAACTGTGTTTAAGTTCATATATTAATTTAATGCTTATTCACATAAAACAATGATTTGAATTTTATATAAATATATACATACATTAGTTCTATAAAAATAACATTTTTGTCTTTCTTTCCCTTCACAGTTTAAAAGGTTCCTCTGTGACTCACCACTAGAGGTAAGTTTCTAATTACTGAAACTGCACTTCTGTACATTTCTAGAGCATTAGTTTGTCTCTGTGGTGTATGAAAAGAGTAATTACTCATACCCTCTAAACAAAAAAAAAATCCAGCATTCTGTTCCTTTCTGCTGTAGCCTAACCTTAACCAACAAGAAATTCCAGTTGTGATTACAAGTCTACAGTTAATCCATGCTGTGGAAACTGGGACGCAGTCGTGTTTCCACTGTTGCAAACAATAGAATGAGCTGTAATTTATTACTGATTTATTAGTCAACACCAAAATATTTCCACAATGTCCACAAACAGTATTTATAAATTTAATATATAGATTGTACAGTCAAATTACATACAGTACCAGTCAAAAGTCTTCTCATCAGTCATTGGTGGAATAGGGCTGTATACTCTATAGAACTGTTATGGTTTCAGACACATTAAGAGGTGAGCATTTCTACAAATTAACTCTTGACGAAGCCACAGCTGTTCACTGAAAACCAGTCCAGGTGACGACCTCATGAATCAAATCAAATCAAATCAAATTTATTTATATAGCGCTTTTCACAACTGATGTTGTCACAAAGCAGCTTCACAGAATTCCAGTAAGACAAGATTTGACATGAAATGTAAAGACAAATGTAAAACCCTCAAGTGAGCAAGCCAGGGGCGACAGTGGCAAGGAAAAACTCCCCCAGCTGAGGAAGAAACCTTGGGAGGAACCAAGGCTCACAAGGGGTGACCCATCCTCCTCTGGTCAATCTACTGGTGATGATAGTTAGTAGTCCATGAGAATTTCAGTGTAGGGACAGCTTCAAGGCACTTGGTGGTTGCTGGAGCGTGGGCAGCTGGTCTGAAGCGTGGAGGAGGATCTCGACAGTCATCCATCAGTGTCCAGACAGACAGGTGGGCAGTCGTTTACTCGGAAAGATGTAAAGGGATGGAATTAGTTTTGAACTGTTTTGTGTTTGTAAAGTAGAAAATATGAAAATTTCCAGAGTGTGGCTAATGACTCCGGCAGATCTGACTATGACAGCATTAACTAAAAGGAGAGAACCAGGAGGACACACAGACACGGGAGCATCCTGAAACACTGGCATCCCTCCGCTCCACCGTCAACAAACCTGAGTGATCGCGAGAAGCGGCGGGACGACAGCACCAGCGTCTCAGTATACTATAATTCCCTGTGTCCATGGACCCCCCGGATCTGCCGCCTTTATCTATGGGGGAGCATTAGCTACCAAATGATAAACTAAACAAATGAGTTTTTAGCCTACATTTGAAGATTGCGACTGTGTCTGAGTCCCGAACATTTTCTGGAAGATCATTCCAGAGTTGGGGGGCTTTACAAGAAAAGGCTCTTCCCCCAGCTGAGGCCTTCTGAATTCTGGGAACATTTAAAAATCCAGTATTCTGTGATCTGAGTGAACGTGGAGGCTCATAATAGGAAATTGTATCTTGAAGATATTCAGGAGCAAGCCCATGTAGAGCTTTATATGTTAATAACAAAATTTTGTAGTCAATGCAGAATTTAACAGGCAGCCAATGAAGTGATGATAAAACTGGGCTGATATGTTCAAATTTTCTAGTTTTAGTGAGGACCCTAGCTGCAGCATTTTGAACTAGTTGAAGTTTTCTTAAATTGCTGCTGGTGCATCCTGACAGTAGTGCGTTACAGTAGTCAAGCCTTGAAGTAATAAAGCCATGTACTAATGTTTCTGCGTCCTGGAGGGATAAGGCATTTCTAATCTTAGCAATATTGCGAAGATGTAAAAAAGCTGTCCTAGTGATACTACCTATGTGTTGATCAAATGATAAATCCGGGTCAATTATGACACCAAGATTTTTTGCTGCTGAACCAGGTTTAACTGGAAAGTTAGCTAGATTTAAAATTAAGTCTGATAATTTATTTCTTGTCACTTTTGGACCCAAAAGCAGGACCTCTGTTTTGTTGCTGTTTAAAAGGAGGAAGTTACGCAACATCCAGCCTTTCACGTCTTTTACACAGTCCTCTATTTTCTTTAATCTGTGTTTGTCATCGGGCTTGGCTGAAATATACAATTGTGTGTCGTCTGCGTAACAGTGAAAGTTAATGTCATGGTTTCTTATAACTGTGCCTAGCGGTAACATGTATAATGTAAATAATAATGGTCCTAAAATAGAGCCTTGTGGAATTCCAAATCTTACTTTAGAATAATTTGAATTTAGATTGTTTACTTTTACGAATTGATAACGTTCCGTTAAGTAAGATTTGAACCATAATAGGGCTGTCCCTGTGATTCCAACCATGTTTTCTAACCTTTCTATGAGAATATTGTGGTCTATTGTATCGAAGGCTGCGCTTAGGTCAAGAAGCACCAACAGGGATACGTGGCCTTGATCAGAGGCAAGAAGAAGATCATTTGTTATCTTGACTAGAGCTGTCTCTGTACTATGATGTTGCCTGAATCCAGATTGGAATTTTTCATATATATGATTCTTATGTAGATATGAACTAAGTTGTTGGGCCACAGCTTTTTCTAAGATCTTAGACAGAAATGGCAAATTAGAAATAGGCCTGTAATTAGACAGTGTACTAGCATCAAGATTTGGTTTCTTGATCATAGGTTTAATAACTGCTAATTTAAAAGCTTTGGGTACATGGCCCAGACTAAGCGATGAGTTTACTATAGTTAAAAGAGGATCAATAATAGCTGGTAGTACTCCTTTGAGCAACTTTGTGGGAATTGCATCAAGTGTGCAAGTTGTACAGTTTGCGGAGGTGATAATCTTCTCTAGTTCTAATTGTGGGAGTGGGTAAAAGGTTTCAAGTCTTTCTTTTACAGTTATATTATGTTTTATTTCATTCACATCAGGTGGCAGCCAGGATGGATTTGATCCTGTGGCTAGAGTTTGTTGTCTAATATTCTCAATTTTATTATTAAAAAAGTCCATAAAATCTTTACTGGTGAGAGTTGCTGGAATTAGTTGTTCAGAACCTGCTTGATTTTTTGTAATTCTAGAAAACACACTAAACAGTGCTCTCGGATTATTTTTTATTATGGGAGATCAGCGAGGCCAGATATGCTGAGCGAGCTTTAGTGAGGGCCTTTCTATACTCTATAAGGCTGTCCTTCCAGGCAGAATGGAACACTATCAAGCTTGGTTGATCGCCATTTCCGCTCTAGTTTTCGTAATGTTTGTTTTAAAGTACGGGTCTTATCGTTATACCATGGTGCGAGCTTTTTCTGTCTTATACTTTTATGTTTAAGTGGTGCTACCTTTTCTAAAGTAGATCGACAGGTATTTTCTAGGTAATCAGTTAGTACATCTAGGTCCATTGGGTCTGATGGAGTTGGAACTGGGGTCGATAGTTCTGGTAGGTTTTCTATAAATTGTAGGGCGGTAGATGGTTTTATTATACGCCTTGTAGAATAGCGAGGGTTCTTACATATATTATGGATAAAACGTAGCTCATATGAAATTAAGTAATGATCAGAGATTGCTGAGGATTGCGGTAAGATATTAATTTTGTCAATGTTAAGACCTAGTGTCAGAACTAAGTCTAAAGTGTGGCTGCAGTAGTGTGTAGGACCTGTTACATTTTAAGTAATACCAATAGAGTCTAAGATTGAGGTAAATGCCTTTTTTAGTGGGTCACTTTCCTTCTCAAAATGGATATTGAAATCTCCTACAATTATAACTTTATGATTGCACACCGCTGGGTTTGTAGCAAAATCGCTGAATTCTTTCAGAAATTCTAAGTAAGGCCCTGGTGGTCTGTAAATGTTGCATAATAAAAATGCGTCCTTTTTTGTGACCGGATTTGTAATAATAGTGGAGAGAACCTCAAAAGAAGAGGTGTCACATTGTTTAAGACTAATTTCTAGGGTATTTTGGTAAATTACACATACTCCACCTCCTTTGCCTGATATTCTTGGGCTATGTGCATAATTATAGCCTAGGGGGGTGGCTTCATTTAGTGCTAAATATTCATTTGGTTTAACCCACGTTTCCGTGAGACAGAAAACATTGAATTTATGATCACTTATAATATCATTTACGATGAGTGCTTTTGAGTTTAGTGATCTTATGTTGAGTAACCCTAATTTTAGTTCTGAGGTGTTGCTGCTAAGTGTTGTGTATGATTTAATATTGATTAGGTTGCTGAAACAGGCTGATTTTGTTTTTCTACTTTTACATTTAGTTCGGGGGAAAGACACAGTCTCAATACAGTTGAACCTGGGTGACGTCTCAAGACAGTTCGCAGACGGTCGGTTTAGCCTGTCTGTCTGCGGCCTGGTCCCGGCTCTGGATTGTCAGCAGCTATCTACACTACTCTGCTGACTAACTAAAAGACTATGTGCTATACTGCAAGAAAGTAAGGCAGCACCCTCCCGCGTGGGGTGGATACCATCCCTACCTATAAGACCAGGCTTGCCCTCAAAACGTAACCAATTGTCTATAAAGCCCACTTGATTTTCGGAACACCACTTGGACATCCAGCAGTTTAACGCCCAAAGTCTGCTGTAAGCTTCGTCGCCACGCCGCATTGGTATGGGGCCAGAGCAGATTACGGCATCGGACATCATCTGGGCCAGTTTAATCACCCCTGTAATATTACCCTTAGTTACCTCAGACTGCCGCAGACGAATATCATTGGCCCCTACATGAATGACTACCCTCGAATATCTCCTATTAGCTAACAGTCTAAGGTTGCCACTAATATCCGGCGCTCTGGCTCCCGATAAACAGCTAACTGTTACTGCCGGCGCCCCTAAAGGAGTAGCTAATTTCACGTGCCGAACAATAGAGTCTCCTATAACCAGAGCACTCTTAACAGGCTCCTCAGCGGGTGCTTCGCTGAGCAGGGCAAACCTGTTTGACACGCGAATCGGAGGAGCGTGGTGTCCCGGTGGGCTAGCTTTGGCCTCAGCGTTAGCATCAGCCTTAGCTTTCCGGCTATGACGCCGAGACGTCACCCATTCACCCCGCTGTGAGGGCTCTAATGCCGGAGTCGTGGGGGTGCTAACTCTCCCTAAGGCACCCGGAGTTGCTAACACTGAATCTCGCTGTTTATCCCTCAACAATAATAAGCTCCGGATGCGCACTTCTAGCTGGTCCACTTTATCCGCCAGAGAGCTAACTAGTTGACACTTACTACAAATACAACCACTATATTTATCGCTAGAAGTGGAAAAGGGCGTTAAACTAAACATGCCACACTCTGAGCAGGCAAAACAGCCAGTAGTAGCCATGGAATTGCAGGTACTTACCGCTTTTAGTGAATTTTAGTAACTTACACCAAGAACGTTACTCCAGGGTCCGGTGGCAGTTTTAGTGCCTCTGTAATGAATATTCCTGCGGAGACAATCTAAAAGATAGATCTATGGATGGTTAGTAGGTTATAAAAACAGATATAAATATAGAAATAACAATGGAAACGAGTAAACAGGAAAACCCGAGCGATCAAAACAGCTTCCAAGCGGGTACAGAAACAGCCAAACGGTGATTGAGAGAATGCTGAGAGTGTGTAAAGCAGACATCAAAGCAAAAGGTGGCTACTTTGAAGAATCTAAAATATAAAACATATTCTGGTTTGTTTTAAACACTTTTCTGTTTACTACATAATTCCATATGTGTTCCTTCATAGTTTGAATGTCTTCTGCATTCATTTAAAATGTAGAAAATAATAAAAATGACACAAAACAAAGGAAACCCTCCCTGAGTGAGTGTGTCCAAACATTTGACTGATACCCTATCTGATAAAGAAATAGATCCAAATTGACTTTTTTTTTTTTACCTTGCTTGTTGATATCCCAGGTCAAATTCTTTATTTATTTCATATTCTAAATTGTATAGGTCTGTACAGACATTCAAGTATCACGTTCACAAAATGTGACAAGTTAGCTGGTGACCACAGCTGGTTATCCCGTAAGCTCAGCTGCATGCTGAACTCGTATGAAGACAGAGTGTGGTCCAGGCAGTCCAAAGAATGTCTGTCAACATAGAAGAGATTCAGTCACCATTTTTAATGTTTGTGAAATGTGTCAGTGCTGTTTGATTCAAGCTGTCCATGTGTGGGTTGGAAAATGTGGAGACAAGCGCATCTGTGTAGGGACAAATTTGCAAACATTTATCTTTACATTGACAATAATCATAGCAAATCTACCCTTGCTGAGTTTGTTCATTTGTTTTGGTCATGCCATAAACTTCAGTGTTCTTTGACCTCTGCTGGGTTTAAGATTACTTACCTGCAGCCTGCACCATTTATTATAAAGGTGTACAATTTTTATTGGAAAATTGTAATTAAAAGCTGAACAGTTTTGCTATTTAATTTTAACTTTTGTGTAGCAAAGACAGTTTTGACAATTGACATATAAATGAGGTGTTTATAAGCTACTTTCATGATCGCATCATGATCAAAATGACCATGTTTATATCATCTGAATCTAAAAAATCACATTACTTTTGGATACAATATTATCCCTAAAACAGAATAAATCGATGCACACTTTTGCAGCACATTATTTTTTTGTTGATTAAAATGATGATTGTCATTTTAAATACTAGCAACAGTTGCCTCAGTCACACAGCTCCAGGTGACTGTCTGTGAGGAGTTGGTGTGTTCTCCCCATGTTCGCGTGGGGTTCCTCTGGGTGCTCCGGTTTCCTCCCACAGTCCAAAAACACACGTTGATATGTGGATTGGTGACTCAAAAGTGTCTGTAGGTGTGAGTGTGTGAGTGAATGGGTGTTGCCCTGTGAAGGACTGGCACCCCCTCCCTGGTGTATTCCCGCCTTGCGCCCAATGATTCCAGGTAGGCTCTGGACCCACCGCGACCCAGAACTGAACTCATCAACATGATGAATGAACATTCAAACATGTATTCTCCACTGCCTTTGTATGTTTATATCTCAGTTGTCAATAGTACAGGTATCTGGTGTTGATTGGTGAGATGCACTTTACAGGGTTTGTGAGTGGGGGCAGTGGTGGTGTAAGTAAGTATTTATTTATAAAGAACATTTTATCCCTAAGTGTTGTATAATCAAAATACATTTAAAAGGACCATGTAAGACAGTGACTAATGTACAGACAAAACAAAGAATACGACAACAATCAGTTTACTGAGCCAAAGCTAGTCGATTAAAATAGGTTTTTAGCCTAGATTTAAAATAATCAACAGAGGGTGCAGACATAATGTCCAGCTACAGACGGTTCTACAGTCTTGGTGCAGCAACAGCATAGCCCCGGTCACCAAGACCATGGCACAGTGAGCAGCAGCTGATTTGATGACCTCAAAGACCTGGAGGTAGGGTAGAACTGAAGCAGATCTCCTGTATAGGATAGGGCCACTGCATGTGGCTAGGGAAATGTTTTGTTTATGTTTTCTTTAACTGACGAGGCATGTTGAGCTTAATCCTGTATTGGCTTATACTGCAGTACCACTAACCACTAATGGCTGATGACCTGCGTGTGAGGCTGTTCAGGGAACTGGCATTGTTTGTCCCATTGGTCCTGTTCTGGGTCCAGCAGAAGAATAACAGTGGAAAATGTGGTGGCCAAGCAAGACTTGGAAGAGCATGTCTTTATAGAGCGTAGCTTGGCCAGACAAAACATTTTTATAAACACACAGAATGTGGGAAAACAAATAGGGCGCATGGTCTGATCTGAAGGGGAACCAGGTGGAAAATAGCTGCTCTGTGATGTGTGTGACCAGTGTCAGGCAACACACACCTGGGAGAGAGTGACATTCAAGAGCACTTTATGAATGTGATCTGATTGTTTTAAACAAATATAAAGCCTGTGGAATAGAGAGGAATTAAATTAAGCCATAAACAAAAAGTTCACTCAAGCTCACAAAGGAAAATGGGCACTGTGAGGAAAATGAGGTGGTTTAGTTTATCTTCAGAGCCAGAATCTCTTTAGCCCTATTGGAAAGGGATTAGTTTTAGGTTTATTTTACTAAAGGACTTCAGTATTGTTTATCCTGGATTTGCACTGGATAAGAAGTCTTGGTGTAAAAAAAAAATTACGTATTTGCCGTCACACCATTGTCCGCAGTGCAGTGTCACTGAAATTAGAGTGAAATGTTTGTCTGCATGTATTTCACAGTGTGGATCAGACACAGCAGTGCTACAGTTTTTAGATGGTCAATAATGTTCAGCCCACCACCAACAAAAACAACAACAAAAACAAAAAAATATTCTGTTATTTTTCTTTTTGTGTTTCATAACGGAAAATACCAATTTAATGGTAGTAAATTAATGGATAGTATACATGTTTATGTAGGCTGCTGTGTGTGCTTTTCTGTCACGTGATTCCGACAATGTGCGAAATTCAGGTGGAGGGCAGGACGTGAAAAACCGAATGGGACAGATGGCATTTGATATTATGAGAGAAATGTACAAACAGAAAATCACAGCCTATGTTGGAAGCAATGTTTATGTCATGGAGAGCGATTTTTAACTGGAATGTAAGATTAGCTGCTATCGAGGCACTATTAGAACTGTGTACTTCTCCAGATGTCCTTTTACTCAATAACACTAATGAAAGCATACAGAAGTACTGAGACATAGCACTGGACACCCTCAGCAGACACGCATCTAAACAAAATACAATACTTGCCCTTCATATGATGATAGATTTAAAGCACCTACAAGAAACACAACTAAATGCAAACAAAAAGCTTCTGAAAACCGTCTTCAGTCTTATCCTGACCAAAAAGGGCTCGCAAGCCATTTTTTTTTTTGCTGTTTTTCTGTCAAATTCTTACATTTTTCACCCTCATTAACACCCACATTCTTACATTTTTCACCCTCATTACTCATGGTTTCTCTGTTGAAATGATTCTGGGTCACTGTAAATGATGCAAAGCACAGGCATTATGACAGTGTGTGAACTTACCTATAGCTGCCAGAATTCCAATACTCTGAGTAATATATTAGGTCTTGTGTATTTTGAATATGGTGTATTTGCTAATTGCATGAAAGTAAACACAGACCAAATATGCTACAAAAATTAACAGCTGGAGTTACAACTGAGTTTCTGTGGTGATCCAAACAGTGAATAAAAATGTACAAAGAAGTGATACTTCAGTCTTTAAACATACCGTTCTGCCTTAAAATATGCGAGATTCTGAAAGAGAACAAACAAGAAAACAGTAGTTACACAGAATTGTTGACATTGCCTTCAAAAGCTGGATGCTTTTAGTTGGTGAACTGTTCTCAGAACAGTATTGGTAGTATAACAACTCCGGTAAGACTGTTGTGTCTGATCCAGTGTGTGACATCAATGTGTGCATGAAGTAACTGCACCCAACTCTGCTATTTAAGTCCAAGATTTCAGTGTGAATACATCATAAACATTACTGAAGTCCTCTGGTAAAATGACATTGCCCCAGCTCCCCACAGAAAACTATTCCTGCCAGATATATTCTAGTAATAATAACTTTACCTGAGTTCCACAGGTAAAACTAATCCTTTCCACACAGGGCTTTTAAAACGCATTTTCTAAATAGATTATGATTTTGGGGGCAAGCTACTGATGATCCGTGGGCTTGTAAATTCAGATCTTTTTTTCTTCTGTGTGCGTACCATAAACAAACCCATCTGCACAGCTGTGTGAAGTCATGCTAAGCAGCTGTGCAGAAAGAAATGAGACGGCCAGTTGTTTGTATTCTGGCCCTCATTACCTGCTGTACCAAGTGGTGCATTGTCCTGTTTAAAATCCTCTTCAAATTGCTGAGAAATGAAGCGCTACAGTTTGTTTAAATGCCAGGAAACAAGCGCTGGGTTCCACTGGGCAGTGATGCGGACACCAGCTTTCAGCTGGGGACACAAAGCCACAAATTTTCCACAGTGTGGCCATCAGGTTATTGCCATTACACCAGCAATCTTGTGAATCAGGTGGCTTAAGCACACTCTTTTACAGATTTCTATTTAAAGTTGTAGGATGGGGGAAACATGGGGCAGAAAAGGTATACTGGCCCCTTCCTAGCCCCCAGCAGCCCGCCCAGTAGTCCCCCTTCACCCTTCGCCTGGTGCTAATGAAGATCATTAATGTTTATAAGTGCCAAGACTTTAGCACCTCGTCAAGCCCTTCAGCCAGATGCCTAAACCTCACCGCTGTGTTTTACAGGTGCATACAGAGATTTACATTCTAATGTTCATCCACTAAATATGTAAAACAACATCTTATGCCAAATCCACATGGATCTGAAATTTTCCTCCCTCATTTTTGAAAATATCCCCATCCAGACGAGTAGAAATGGTTGTATTATTATGTCAGTCCAGTAGGGGGCCATAGTACCTCTAAAAGAGAAACATCAAAACACCACGAAACATGAGGTAAACAGAGGTTCATTCTCAAATGACTCCATACTGTCCATGTAGTGCGCTACGCAAAACATATTATTAATTACTGAATCTAGATCTTAACAGTACACTATATATTTCTAACACAACATGAATTATATTTATTTATATGTGGAAATCTAGTGTTATTTGCATGTGCACATTTTAGTTTAATGGCTTATGTAATTCACTACATAGGGAGTGAGGGGCTACTTCAGCGAGAGACATGCACAGTGTGGAATTTTCAAAAAACTCAGCTTTGCCCGTAAACATGACACCACTGACAAAAGAAGTTTTCAAAAATCTCCACCATCGAGAGCGTTTTTCGAAAAACCTTCATTTGCAGTGACCTAAAAAGCTGTTTTCTTGTTGACATGTAGTCAAAATGCAGACAAAAAATCCTTGGCTTTTATGAATATCTGAATGTCTGGAAAGGGCTTTACTCCCTCTGTGGCCCAGGTGTAGAATTGCTACCATTCTCATTAAAACCTCAATAATGACGTAGAAGCCTGATTACCTGTAATACTGAGATGCCGAGTTATTTCTCTGGTTTGCCAATCAGTGAAATTATTGTGAGTCAGTGTTCAAATGTAGTATCACAACACATCACAAAGCCTTCAAAATCTACAGGTCTACACTGGAAATTCTAGCACAAGTTATAAATTCATTTAAATCCATTCTTCAGTTGAAATTATTTTTTTTGTTAGTGTATGTTAGTGTATGTTATAATATTTGTGTCCAGAGATTGTGGGATATCTGTGATTATCTATGGCAGCTAAGAGAGATAGTTGCATACAGTATGTTGTCTAACCACTCAAACACTAAAGTTTTTATATTCAAGATGTTAATGTGGCTGTCTGCAATTTATTTCTGGTTTTTCAAAGCCTGTAGTTCCCATTAGAAATGTGGGAGACGTCACCTTCTCCATTTTGTGAGGGAGCTGTGCTAGTGGAAAAATGACCAGGTAAAAATGAGTCAAGTCGAGCCACCTTGTCTCAAGTGTCTTTGTGCAGATTTGTGCATTTTTTTGCAGGTCTGCTGGAAATGGGAGGGTGGTGTCAGGAAGGGCAGAGTAAGCCTATATCAGGTCCCTTGTGTGGTGACCCATGGAAGGAACGTATGTGGTTGGAGCAATAACATTACAAACAAACTTGCTCGTATAAAAGGATGCAAATGGTACAGTAAAGTGGAACAGTGGAATGGTACACTAAGTACAAAAGATTGTTTGGTGCATTTGTGAAACGTCCCAGTGTTAACCCAGCGGCAGTGGTGATCATAGATTATAGTTTTATACTTTTTTTTGGTAGGTTATTGATGTTCCTGAAAAGAACCTGTTTGATTTCACCCTATGTTTCACATGATAAGGCTGTGTATTGTAAAGATTAATCTTAGTCCACTGTGTCCAGTGGGGTCATTCAGTAGTGATATGTGATACCACACATTGTGTGGCTGGCATTGCAGATGACGGTGCAGATATTTTAAATAGTTTTACAGCTGATTCTGAAAGTGCAAATTGAAAGTATAAAGAGTATTTTTGTAAAACTTTTTTTACTTACATTTGTTTAACAATAACATTTATGCATTACTATTTGAATTAACATGGCATTCTGTTGTTCAAAGTATTACAGGAACTATACACACAAATTCCGCCTGAAAAATGTGAATCACTTGCTCACAGTCAGTTATAAACATTCCTTATCAGTTATAGACTCACTGAATAAAGCATGCCACTACCAAAAGATTCAAAGTGGCTGTGTATAATACTTCTTCAGTGTGTGTGTCAAAACCGCAGGCACAGCATTATTCTTAGGTACAAACTGCTTGATTTGCTCAGATAACCTCAGTGTTTAGGTTCTCCTCCATGTTTCTTCTATATGGCAGATTGGATGGGGCAGAATCACGTGACTTCATGTGTGGTATTAAGATTTTAAGGGAAAAGTACATGAACACAAACGGTAGGGCACGTAGTAACAAAATAATAAAGAAAAGTATGAACAAAATTAAAAGAAAATCAGTGTAATTGATATAGGCAAATTTACTTTGATTAGATTGTTTTTCAATTAATTGTCCAGCCCTGAGTAAACAGAGATGACTGGATATCACTGTGCTGAGTAGTTTTAATGGTAGCAGTAATAATATGAAGCTAGGACTCCTTCGTGAGACAGGCCCAGTTGACCACTAGTCTGACCATAGGTGTGTTTGTTTGCATGTTTACAGTGTTCATTGGAAATTACAGTAATGCATGCTGGGTTTTAAGGGCAATTAACATCAGATGTGGAAGATTTTGTTTGTGTGTGTGGGTGTGGTTCGTGAGCACCTCTGGTCTGAACATAAACAATGACTTGGTTTGAACTTTGCCTAGAGGGTCAAGAGTAAACCAGAGTAATTTTAGCTTCTTGGGTAGCGTGTGCTCCCCTCATTCACCTGGTAGTGTTTATGCAAATGTGTATGTATGTATGTGTGTGTGTATGCGTGTGTGTTAGTGACACACCCCTGCTCTGAGTGGTGTTTGGGATGCTGTTTTTGTTTGGCTTTGTTAAATGCAGTTTTATTGGTTCAGATGTGTCTGTCCTGAGGGGAAATGCTCGTTAACAGCGCTGTTGTGTAATTAGTCGTCAGAGTTTTATTGACATCGGGTACCACTTTCACTCCGTGACCTCCACCCCGCCCCCCCCTTCGCTTGCTTTCTCAATCTCTATCACACTTTATCTCTCTCCCTTGTTCTTTGTCTTTCTGTCTTCATGTATATCTCATTATTTCTGTCTTTTTCTGCATTTCTTCCTATTTTTCTACATGTTCATCTCCCTCTCTTTTTCGTTCCCTTTTCCTGTTATCCTTCAATATTTGCTTGGTATACACTCTCCATCTTCATCTATCTGGATGGTTCTTAGTTCCATCTGTTTAGCTCTATTCCTTTCCCTCTCACTGAGGGCGGATAGGCCAAAGAAAATTGCCTCACTACAAATTGCAGCCTCCAGCACAAGCTAGCTGCTCCAAGTTACAGCAGTGGCCACATAATTTTTTATTTATCTAACACACAACGGCAGCATGTAACATAACCCTGTGGTGTTTTGATGAGGTTAAAACGCTTCTTGGATTTGTGGCCGATGGAGAACTCCAGCAGGAGCCGGATGCTGCAACAAGGAAAACTGTGCTGATCTGTGAGGACTGGCCAAAAAAACAAAAACATCACACGAATACGTGACGTGTAAACAGTGCCTAAAGCTACCAACGCCGTTGAAGTGGTTTTCAAAGCCCACAGTTCCTATTAGAAATGGAGGTTTTGTGATGTCATTAAATACATTTTGTGGGGGACCTGTGATAGTGGAAAAGCACTATATGTAACTTTTAAAGGAGGATAGGAAGCTACAGCTCTGCCCTCCACCCCCTCTTGATTTTAGGACAGTACTGTTTAAATGTTATACTCAGCAACTCTAGGGGGAGCCCCGGAGCAATAATACCAAATCTTTCCTATTGTTTCTTTAACCATAACTAATACTAC
The DNA here is from genome assembly GCF_029633855.1 of Hoplias malabaricus. Lineage (NCBI taxonomy): Eukaryota > Metazoa > Chordata > Actinopteri > Characiformes > Erythrinidae > Hoplias > Hoplias malabaricus. The sequence continues at coordinate 26,520,988 of NC_089807.1, forward strand.
ACTAGGGCTGGGCAAGAATTCAATATCAATATATATCGCAATATATAAGGTTTCAATGACCATTGTATGATTTAAAATTTTTTTTTTTTTACATTTTTAATATTTCAAAATACATTATTTACAACATCTGTCACTGACTGACACAGTTTAAGCACACTTTTCACAGTTTTCAGTTCAGCACACTCAAGTTAAACTTGAATTTAAAAATATTAATACTAACAAAGCCAATAGGTTTATGTTTGATAGTGGTGTCAGGTTCCTTGTTTGTTCTTGGAATTTTTCCAGTGGATTTTATGCTTCATATCGATAATGAAATTTTATCATATCACCCAAAATTAGAAATATATTGTGATATAAACTTTGGCCGTATTGTCTATACTTCCCTTACTTTAACACAATTTCAGATTAAATTGTAATGATTTACATCATGGGGAGATGATTTTTGACCGCACAATGCAATTGTCTAAACTGATTTTTGGACCCCACAACGTGATGAATATCTCTCTCTCTCTCTCACACACACACACACACAACCAACCACCCAATTAAGTAAAATGACCCCCTTAACCGAGCACAACATGCATCTAAACTGCATGAAATTATTCTGATATCATTATAAACTGGACACCTCAGTAGTGAAAATAGAGACTGGAGTGTGTGATGGTGGTCTGTTGGCCAGCGGTGGGATGCTAGTGGAGAGTGCGTCAGACTGCATAACGGGCAACACCTGTAATAGTAGCCTATGTTTAAGTGGGAAGTTAAACCAGCCAGCACTGATTGCTCTGGTGGACCGCCAGCGTGTTTGTGTCCTTGACCCCAACCTTGAACAATGGTTTCCTCCTTACCTCATGTGTCCGTCTGTCTTGAGGGAATTCTCTTGGCAGTGAATCGTGATTTAAGTTTATCTAAGACAGCATAAATTTAGAGAATCCTTTATATACAAAGTATACTACTGAGTCTTATTTTATAGGGAGCGTTTTCAGTGTTTTATATCAATTTCATTCACACCAGAATGTTTAAAATCCTTGGCAACAAGGCTTCAGTGGGGACAGTTATTCTAAAGCAGCACATTTTCATGTTGGTTTGGCTGCTGTATGGAGAATTGCCCACTACCTCGGCTGTGGTGGGTTACTTTCAACTGACGGAAAGTTTAGGGGAGCTAATATTTTGTACAGCCACAGACTAATTAATAAGTTTTTTCTATGGGCATGCTGTTCGTATGTGAAAACGGCTTTAGGAATATAAATTAGCAACACAAGAAATGGAAAATACAGTAGCTTAATTATTACAATTTAGTTAGGTAAACTTTATTTTAAAATATTTATATAAAATTTATTGGTAAATATATTTGTACATACAAGGAGTCTGTCCACAGTCACAAAGTAGCTTGTGGTTACCCAGCATTCTGTTGATCTTTTAAGATGTCTCTTAAGACTGGTTCAGTGTGGTCAGGACAATTTTTATTTTCCCTAACCTAGTTAATTAGAAAGGCACTTAAGTTTGTGGTTTGAAAAGGTGCAAAGCTGAGCTGAAGAGATTTGTGGTGCTGTGCTAAAGACTTCTGATAAGGTAACACTGACATTAAAGTAAATGAAAGAAGACAACATGGGCGGCACCGTGCTGCAGGTAGTGTCGCAGTCACACAGCTCACACAGATATTGTAGGTTCAAGTCCTGCTCCGGGTGACTGTCTGTGAGGAGTCTGGTGTGTTCTCCCTGTGTCCGTGTGGATTTCCTCCGGGTGCTCCGGTGTTCTTCCACGGTCCAGAATCACACGTTGGAAGGTGGATTGGTGACTCAAAAGTGTCCATAGGGGTGTGTGTGTGTGTGTGTGTGTGTGTGTGTTGCCCTGTGAAAGACTGGCGCCCCCTCCAGGGTGTATTCCTGCCTTGCGCCCAATGATTCCAAGTAGGCTCCGGCCCCACTGCGACCCTGAACTGGATCAATAATTATATGAATGAATAAATGAATGAAGACTTTTTTTTTTTTTTATCTTGGCAAACTGTAATGAAAACATAGAAAATATTTGCGTAAGATTTTTAATTTGACATTTCAAACCCTTTAAAGCCCTGATTAAAATAAGACAAGCTACTGTAAAAAGAACAGTTAACTTGATTATCCTTATTAACCATTCTTTTTGCAAGTCTGTTGTGAAATGATTTGAAGATAATTTTTTTTCTTTTGGTGGCAGAAATATAAATTGGAACCAACTGCAAATGACTGAAATGTGAGTCATTATTCTGTAAACAGTCAGTTTCATAATCCATATACCTTTGCTGTATTTGGAATGGGTAACATTTTAATACTAATACTACTACGACTAAAACTATTACTAATAAATAATGTTTTATTTTTATAGCGCATCCTCCAACAAATCAGAGCGCTAACCAAACATTAAGTAAGTTATTAAATATATTTTTAATAAAGTAAATGGAAGTAAAATAATGAAACATAGTAAGATAAACAAAAACATGGAGTTAAAAAAAGTGTGTATAAAACAAGTGGCACACAGACACTATAGAGGCATATAAAACACACAGATAAGAATGTGTATATTGCACATGTTAATTTTGAGAGTTCAGACTGCAGCAGATGAGGTCCATCACCTAGAGTCAGGTGACAGGTCTTTGGTGCCACAAGTAAACTAGAGCTCACTGAGTGTAGGGAGTGGGATGGACAGTATAGGGTTAAAACTCAGATAGGTAGGTTTGTGAGTATAGGTGAGATGTTGATGCAGATGGGTTGATGAAAGGAGCCGGGCGGCTGCGTTTTGCACAAGCTGTAGTTTATGTATTGTACGTGTAGGCAGACCAGTAAGAAGCGCATTGCTGTAGTTGAGATGTGACGTGATGAATGTATGTATTAGGCACTCGGTATATACGAATATGAGCTTTGTTCACTCATTCACTATTCAGTAACTAGCCTTTGCTAGATAGTGATTTGAATAGGGGACAACAAAAAGACTTTGCAGACACTACACTTGGAACTCAAACCTGGACATTTGTGTGAGAGCATTCCTGTCACGTATACAGTAAATTAACTTTTTACAACTGCACAGTCAATTCACTGATTATAAGAACTGCTGTTTGTTTAAAGGAACACTTGGTAAGATTTGAGTTTTTAGCTATTGGGGCTGTCCCTAGTGTAATTAATTTTTACAGCACTGTACTGAAATCAATAGATGGGGTGGGGGTGGTGTAGTTTCCTACCCTCCACCAAAATAGTGCAGTTTCTGTAGTGTTGGGCACAGAGTAGCAGTGAGTGAGGTTCTGCTCTCACTATTACAGCTCAGTGAAGCATCACAACAATTTTGAATTACATTTGTAGATAAAACTGACATCTTGAGCCATCAGTGTATTCAAGCTGCTCTGACACAAAGCAACGTTGTCGTTGACCCCCCCAAATTGCATTATGGTATACATTGGTCATTCTAGCATACATTGTCTGGTAAATACATTATGCAATGCCATATGATTATTAGATAGTGAACTACATAGGTAGGGAAATGTACTATTGTGATTTTGAGGGGGGCAGCATGGTCGTGTAGCAGGTAGTGTCGCAATCCCACAGCTCCAGGGACCTGGAGGTTGTGGGTTCGATTCCCGCCCCGGGTGACTGTCTGTGAGTTTGGTGTGTTCTCCGGGTGCTCCGGTTTCCTCCCACAGTCCAAAAACACATGTTAGTAGGTGGCTTGGCGACTCAAAAGTGTTCGTAGGTGTGAGTGAATGTGTGTGTGTGTGTGCCTGTGTTGCCCTGTGAAGGACTGACGCCCCCTCCAGGTTGTATTCCTGCCTTGCGCCCAATGATTCCAGGTAGGCTCTGGACCCACTGGGACCCTGAATTGGATAAGCGCTTACAGATAATGAATGAATGGAATGAATAAATTAATGATTTTGAGGGACACTACAAAATGGCTAACACTATACAGTACACTGTTTCTTTAAAAGTGAGAGATCTTGAATGTCTTTGTTCTTACTGAATACATCTTTTTCTCAGACCTTCTTTTGACTAGTGTGGTTGGATGTGTTTGATTTAGGTAGAAACAACACCCTGTAGCTCTTCAGGAGCAACCTTAAAGATACCTGGCACAAACATATTGTTGAATTGCTTAATGAGGTGTTATGTGTCCACTTTTTGTATTGATTTTGTACAGCTAAGGGTAGAGGAATGTTAACTAGCCCAGTTTTTGGTTAGTCTAACAGCATGCTGCAGTGTACGTGTGTGTGTGTGTAAAACAAAGACCTGCATAGAGAAACAGACTGCCATGTGCTAGTGATTTGGGCCTCGTTTAATGCCCTGATGTTTTCATCCCCCACCTTGTCTACTTATGTATGTTTTTCTGGTCGTCACGGTGGCAGAAGTGTGGCCATTAGGCTGTCCACCGAGGTGACGCCTGGGTCAAAGTGTCCTGATTTCTACCTCCAAGGTCACGGCTATGGAAACACTGACACAAAGATAATGCTAAATTGGAAGTCAGTTTGGGTTTAAGAACTGAGCATGATGGGTAATATTTCAAAGGCATATACTGAGCCAATTGTTCTGAAGTGACAAAAGCACGATAATATTTTGGCATTGCTAAAATCCAAAGATTAAGGGCTAAAGGATGAGGTAGAGCCTAAAAATGTTTTAGCAGTTCTTTCGCTTTGTGCTAATAGCTGTTTCTGCCACAGCTAACGTGGCCCTGACAAACATAAGGCCCACCTTGTCTTGAACAGAGGAAATACCAACACTTTCTGACTTCGAGACCACAAACCAGCCCTGTCTCGTTTCTCTCGCTCAAAATACGGCTCCCAGAAAGCACTAATCGCCTGATGGCCAGTCTGAGGCAGCCCGCTTCATCTCAAATGTCCTTTAATGTGCGTGTGTGTGTTTGAACAGCCACTTCAATAGCTTTACCAGCGAGCCTGTTTGACAAGCGGGCTGTATGAAAATAATTAGCGCACACGTGTGGAATGCACTTTCATTCGTGGTAGGAAATGTGGAGGATATATGTGGTGACCACTTTCCAGGAGGTCGGGCTTGTACTTTGCCAACTTTAAGAACGGTTCACTGTGTTTTTGGTGTATAGAAGGGGGCCCCAATGGGTTAGCAGTGGCTTCTATCTTAAAGACATAATCAGTCATTTTTTATTTCTTTATTTTTTTTATTTTTATTAAAGAAAGCAGCAGTAAATATTTTTATTTAAAGATTTTTTTAATTTTTCATTATTTTTTTTCAAAGACAATTGCTTTACTGTTCCTCATCCAACCAATCTATGCTCCATAGAGAGGGTCCCCTATGATTAAATAAGTTTAAATTAGAGCTCTGTCCCAATTGCACACTTAATACTATTTCAAACAAGTGTTTGAGTATCATTACAAGTGAGTACTCAAAGTTAAGTATACTAAAAAAAATTCACAGTGCATATTTAGAACCATTTACATGTAATTTTTGAGTTTGGTATTGATGGACTATAATCCGAGAGGAAAAAAAGAAAGGGATCAGCTTCTCATATCTGGAAAATATTGGCTTTGTCCCAAATAGTGCCCACCTCCCAACATAGTGCCCTTCAGATTATAAAACTGTGATTATTATCTGACATAAACTCAGGGCTTGAATTTCACTGTGTGAAAACGCAAACATCAATTCTCGCAAATCTAGCACTTGTAATGTTTGCAATTTTAAGCAAAAATACTTTTTATAAAATTCTCATAATGGTTCCTCACCATTCGCTAGCTCTCCCGTCTGTTTGTGTGCTTGAAACTGGTCGAATGTGTTTACAAAATCCCAGCCCCAGTTTGGTCCAGTATGCTAGGCTTTCTCTCTCTCTGATCACAGCAGAAAAACAGCTTTTTGGAGGCTTTTACACAACTAAGAACCCTTCAAACCTTGAAATGCATGAACTGAGATGAGGATATTGCTCTGTTTCTGCTCTATATTTGTGTAATATTTACTTACAGATTAGAGAGTTACAGACTAGAACTTCACTATGCAGTGTGGAGGGAGATATTTGATTTTCAGACTTTGAAAAAGACAAAAATGGCAGACAGCATGGCAAGATGGTAAGATGTTCAGTTTCATTCATTTTTCAACAGGCCCTGTTTTAAAAAAAAAAAAAACTGTAGTATTTTAATATTTTGCATAATAGCCTGCCAAACTCACACTTTTAAGGTTAACACATAGTATATGCTGTCTAGTATTGGTGTGTAGTACAGCCACAGTATTTTCAATACATCCAGGCAATTAGGTGACAGCATAACAGCTGTCATCTATGAAAAAGGCAGCCTTACCTTCGTAGCGCCATCGCTAAAACCTCATAAGGCAACTGATTATTTTCTGCTGAACTGTTCCTGTGTGTTGTTTTAATTTGCCTGGAGGTGAGCGATGGTGTTCTGGTCAGGCAGGCTCTCTGTGCGCAGGATTAGCTGCCCGGCTCCCCGGTGGTGTGATAACGAGCTGTGTTCCAGCAAGGCTAACAGGGCCCAGATGGGCTGAGGGGCGGCAGAGGAGATCCCCTTACCAGCCCGTGCTGTTTGAAGTCACTGGGGTAAAGCCAGAGCCACAAGTCCAGCTCACCCCCAACCAATAAGCCACTTGATTGAAAAAAGGCTCTGCATGAAGCAGGAGCGGGTAACAGAGACGTAATGAGCTTTTAAATCAGTGAGACACTGAAAACATCACACACATGGGGAGCACTCATGTTCAATAGTGTCAACACAAGCACAGAAAAGTCTGTCTGACAGAAATGTGGTGTCATTTTCTCTCTCTCTCTGTCTCTGTCTTTCTTTCTGTCTCTCTCTCTCTGTCTCTGTCTCACTCACACTTGCTCGGTTTCTCTCTCTGTCTCTCCGTCAATCTGTCTCTTGCTGTCTCTCTCGCTTTCATTCACTATTTACTTCTTTCATGTTTTATGCCTCTCTCTCTCTCTCTCTCTCTCTCTCTCTGTCTCCTCTCTTGTCTCTCTTTTAAATGTTCTGTTTTTTTTTTTTTTAAATCTGGCTATTTTTTTTATTAATTAATTTATTCATTTTTTTTAAGTTTCTTTCACTCTCTCTTTCTCTACCCATAAGCCATAACACTGGGTCCTATTACACCTACTGCCTGTTGCTTTTCAATTTGGAGATTGATTTTGTTCATGCAGGGACTTTTATTAAATCCCCTCTCCCCCACATCTGTGTAGACAGAGTAGATACCAACACACACACACATACATACACACACACACGTGCGTGCATATGGTACAAGCTGAAGGCTTGAGCTAATGCCACATTTGGCAGTGATTAGCAGGCTACTGTAAACTTCATGTTCATGCTGTACATATGCAGCTTTGAAACATCCATTCTCCATTCTTTCCTATAGCCAATAAAATGCCCAAATATGGACACACACACACATACACACACACACATATGTGTGTGTGTGTGTGTGTGTGTGTGTGTGTGTACCCCAATTTATTTAACAATTCCTTTTATTTTAAACTTCTGCTAACACAACACAAAAGAACTCAAGGTGTTTGGAAGAGACCACTAACGGTCCAGATCAGCTGTGCCAAATACCAGATGTTCACACTGTCTAATGTTGTGATAAAGGGAGTAGAAATGAGTTCTTGCCCAACAAGAGGGAGTGAGGCCTTTTCTGTTCTCTATTACTCCAAGAGAGCACAACTGGGCAACCCTGGGGTTTGAATGAATAGTAGGGTTGGCCCCGAATATTCGTCTGTTTGGATATTCCTTCATTGGGTAGGTATACGGTTTTTAATTCTGAGGTTTGGGTATTCGTTTTTTTTGATAAATGGGGCTATGAAGGCAATGCTCCAGTCCATCTGTATTCAGGCTCTGCAGCGGTAAAAATACAATAAAAATGCTTTGCTCACCAAGCACTCCACCCTTATTCAGCCTCGTCAACATAAAAGTCCCGAATGAAGCCTAAAAAAGCTTAACACCCCCACAGGCCACATTTTATTTATGGATTTTTAAAATTCTTTAATTTATAATTGTTAAATCCAGGAAATAAACATCACTGTGCAAGATTTTGGGAACTGAAGTCCTCCTGAGTACAGTTTTCTGGCTTATGCATCAGGTGCAGGGCAGACACTGGTGCAGTCAACAATATGTGTGAAAGCTTTCCATCTTTATGCTGTTACTGTTTTTAATTTTTTCTATATTGTGCTGTAGATTACAATATATGATGCACATGTAAATACCACAGAAACACAGGCTCGCTTTACACTGTGTACTCTGAAACAGATTTTAAACTGCGTTCATCTTCGCAGACTTCACAAGCTGAGCACATAAAAGACATGAATAATTTATTCAGTTGTGCTGCCAGGGAGGATGTGTATTTTTACCATAGCTCAGTTAACTAAAGCATGTGCCTGAACAATAATTTGACAAGGTTAGCGTCCAAAACTACACCACAAACATATGACATGTTACAACAATGTAGTAAAGTTTTGGCTCAGCAGGGACTGAATGATTGCAAATAAAAAATGAATTGCTGCAGCTACCCATCATCCATCACAGAAGTCTCATCCGGGAGGAAAGTGTGGGAGCAGTAGAGAGATATAGTCTGTAATGACCTCATTGCAAGAAAAGAAAATGATCCTTAAAAATAATATAAATTTTTTTTTTCATTCATTCATTATCTGTAACCGCTTATCCAATTCAGGGTCGCAGTGGGTCCAGAGCCTACCTGGAATCATTGGGCGCAAGGCGGGAATACACCCTGGTAGGGGCGCCAGTCTTTCACAGGGCAACACAGACACACTCACACCTACGGACACTTTTGAGTCGCCAATCCACCTACCAATGTGTGTTTTTGGACTGAGGGAGGAAACCGGAGCACCCGGAGGAAACCCACGCGGACACGGGGAGAACACACCAAACTCCTCACAGACAGTCACCCAGAGCGGGAATCGAACCCACAACCTCCAGGCCCCTGGAGCTGTGTGACTACAACACTACCTGCTGCGCCACCGTGCCGCCCATAATATTAATTTTTTTGTTTTTTAAATAAATGTAATAAATATTTTTTTACTCAATTTCTTGACAGTATAAATGATATAATTTCAACTCCATTATACACACTGTGATATAAATAAACTACAAATTCTTCCACTGTATTTTTTCTGTGCTGTTATGTAAAGCTCTTTGGATTGCCATTATGTACAAAAGCTTCTCTATAAATAAACATGCCTTACCAAATTAATAAGTTGACGCCAATTTTTTAAAGCAGTGACATGCTTCAGGTCCTGCCTGTCAGCACCATAATATGCAGGATATACTCTGAGTCTCTCCCTCTCTTTCTCTATTGCTCATCTATCTCACCAGGCTGAGACCTCACCAGATGGTCCTGATGGAGGATATGGCTCTTTCCATCAGCAGTACTGGCTAGATGGTTACATCGTGGCTGTGGGTGTTATCGACATCTTGCCCAGTTGCGTTTCCTCAGTCTACTTCTACTATCACCCAGACTTCGCCTCACTCTCTCTTGGCTCCTACTCTGCTCTCAGGTATCTCTCATTTTCTCATATTCCCCACTCTGATTCCCTGAGTCCCTGATGTAAATACTTATGTATATCTATGGGTGAATACCCATAAACATGTTGTGTTGAAATTTTACGATTTAATTTTACACATCTTCCACATAGAACAAACTTAATATTGTTTTCTATAGATTTTGTTTGCATAATATGTATTTATTTGCTGAATTTAACCCTTTGGGGTCTAAGGACATTTTCTCAATTTTCTGAAATTCATCTTTAAAGTACTTGTATTATAATATATTGCCTACATGTTTAATATCAAAATGTTCAGAACAATCTCAGCTCTCTCGTTATGAGAGGCCCATGTGACCTAGAGCATTTTATGAAGAGATAATCTCTTCATAACCCTCTAACCCTGAAAAACTTAAATCTGATTTTAGAAAATCTTCATATTTCTTATGAAAACATCCCTTTACTCGTGTGGATGAATTGTTTTGGTGATTGAAATAGTTTCATCAGAGTCTTAAAAACAAGCGAATCCACCAGTTAGACACGGCGAGAGGCAGAGGCGTATCTGAAGCTTATACATAGGCACGTAACTCAGGATGTATAGTATCGTGTACAGTCGTGATAACATGCGATTGAAAGAGCAGTTTCTGCCCATTCACAGAGTGTTTGAACTGTATTTCTGCGCTGTGCTATCGCTAAGATATTAATAGAAACATTGCGAATGGTCGTATTTGACATGCCGCGTCCCCAGAGGGTTAAGGAACACTAGGTTCCTTACACATTTACACATTTACCTTACCATTGCTTTTTGCAAGCAGTTGTGTTATAACTGTTGTGTATAATACACTATGGGGCAGGTGACATTTGAATTATCACATTAAAACCATACAGGCACAAAGACACTGCTCCTTAAGCCTTGGCGACACTACACAACTTTTAAAGTTGTGACAGATTATAAACAGACTGGGTGTGTCTCACTATACCTGACAGAGTACTGGAAAAATGTCCGGCACACGCTATATGACGACTGGAATAACTCACTACACAATTCCAAAATTCAGAACCAAACACGCAACTTGCGTTTCCTAGGAGACGCTGATGTACAACTCTTTGTGGTTGTTTTGCGCTGCTGTTTATGTAGATCCACAAAGTAAATAACACACACGAGTCACAGGTCAGCGTGGTCTCTACAAACTGAGATTAGTAGAATAGCACGTACTTGAGGCTACGTTCCACCTTAAATGGTCCAGAAACAGCGGTAGCAGTAGTGCGCACCATAGTGCTGCGTCATTTAAGGTGGAATAGAAAATGACATTAAAGTTGTAATGAGGGCTCTAACGGCGTGTTTTGTGGCTCAGTGTTCTCTTACAATAATACTCAATATTTTGGCACGTGTGCATCCAACACTATTTAATATCTTGTACTTTTCCATGGTCTTCACTCCACTGCATTTGTCTGTTTTTACTTTCTGATCTCACTGGCTGTTCACGTGACTTGTTCAGCCTTGAGTTGGTGTAGAATTTACACTATGCGACTATGTCCAAGTAGGGTTAAAAAAAAATAAAAAATCTAACATTGGACATGCTACGATTTGAAGGCAACCAATTGGAGTCTGAGCCCCTCACACACTACACAACTTTCACCCTGAGTGACGACTGCGACTGCACCAGAGTCTGCAGACTAGAGCTGGCTAGCACAGACTCAGAAAAATCGGGGGTAGAACCGGGCCAAAATGTGCGTAGTGTAAACCCAGCTTAATATCACAGAGCTAATTGCTGCTGTTCTACAGATTTACTTTGTTGCTGTCTTCTTTGAAGGCTTTACAGTAGTTCCTGGAACATTGCATTTAAGAGTTTGGTTGAATTCAGCCACTAGAGCAGTAGTGAAGTCCCTGTTCTGGATTACAGATGCCACTGCAACTCATCCCAGAGGTGAACAGGGTTCCTCTGCTCCACAAAGTCTAACTGAATCTATCACCAAGTATGGAGACCCTAGCCTCATGTATGGCAACTCTAAAGGGTCTCGTTCTATGCTTCTTTTGGCCAATAGCAATAAAATAGACTCAAAGTGGATTGCGCTTCATTGGCTGAATGGGGAACAGCATTAAACACTATAATAGGTAGCATTTTTACCTTAAAATGACACCTTTAGAATCATTGTGATGCTTCACTGACTTGAAATAAAGAGAATTGTCATTCTGTCATTGCTATTCCAGGCTCAGCACTGCAGAAAATTTTGTGAAACTGTTGGAGGAGGGTAGGAACCAACCCCTTTCCTCCCCCTGTTATTAAAGTGCAATAAAAGTGAATTACACTCTGCAACTGTAGGAGGGGAGCCCAGGTGCAAAAATACCAACTCTTACCTACTGTTGCTTTAACAGAGGAGCATAGTTACCGCTTATGGTCTAAAACACTTTGAAAAAATATTCAAAAATATGTGCAGAAAATTGCCACATTCTAGTTGTTATTTAATGTGGTACCATATTTTCCCTTAGAAAGTCAACAGTATATGTAATTTGACCTGGGGTGTTCAAACTTGTGTGTACAACTGTAATATATTAACTCATACTTCTACTTACTATATGCAGCAGATGTGTGTGTGTGTGTGTGTGTGTGTGTGTGTGTGTGTGTGTGTGTGTGTGTCTGGATATAGAACGGGAAGCTTCAGTTTCTCCACAGAGGGTCATAAAAGCAGAAGCAGAAAGAGAGAGGATGAAGAGGCCCTCTTGGAGGCAGAAGTGGAGAGCAGGCCTGAGGCTCTGTTGTGCCCAAAGCAGCTGGTGTTGACCACACGGGTCAGCGGCTCAGTGCTGGTGTGTGTGAGAGACAGAGATTGATGGAGTGTGTAAATGAGTGTGGGGAGAGGATGTGATGGTATTTAATAAAGGGCTTTGGGCCAGAGAAGTTAGGATCATTTCTTTTGAGCATACACTTCCTTTAAGAAGTTTGGAAGACTTTTTTTTTGTTTTTAAAACAGTGTAAGCACTTGATGAAACCAAACACACACACAACGTATTAGCATATGCAACTCAGTGTTTGTAGTCTTTTGACAGACAAGGTGCAGTTTTGGCCGAATACCATCTTTTGCTGCTGTATCAAATTATTAAAAAAATTATAATATTACTAATAATTTTGTGGAAAAATGTAAAGCTACAGTTGGTAGTATTTTGACCTTAAAATTACAATGTCTAAATCACTATGGGAGAAAATCATGTGGAGAACTGAATCTCTGTTAGTAGAGGGTAGGAAAACACCCCCACACTCTGCCCCCTCACTTTTGATTTCAGAACAGTTCTGTAGAAATTTATTGCTCTCTGCAATTCTGGGGGCAAAAACACCAACATTTACCTAGTGTTGTTTTAATGCACAATTGTGTGGAAACACTGTTCTCTGGTTTGTTTGCATATAGAAGCTCAACGTCTTTTTAGGTAGGACATTAGCATATAAAATATGTTTTCTGATTAAAATTGTGAAAGGTGACTTTAATGCATAGTATTTTGGACACACTTCCAGATATCTAGTCTTAACAATCTATTTATTTGGGCTGAATGGTTTCATCAGGCCTGACTAAGACCGGTTAAGGTTCATTAGGGAATGCCAGCAGAGCAAATTAAATTCTCTGACTTCTCAAACCTTGTACAAAACTAATTTTAAGATGCTTCAAGGATTGGGGGTGTCCACTGCAAAGCAAGTGTGCAGGTGCCTAGGTTGCATATCTTACTGTTAGTTTCAAACATTATAAGTTTCCCTTATTAGCCCTTAGAAACACTCAGGATTAATTAGGATTTTCAGCAATATTTAGTATTAACTAGGCTCCTGTAAACTGTAATGTAAGGAAAGGCAAGTCTATATATGGGGCGCCTTTCATACACAATTACAATTTAAAGTGATTTACAGAGAAAATAGGAGCAATAAAAAAGCAATTAATTAAGAATAAGTATTAAGAACAAATAAAATATTGCTGTAAAAGAACAAATGATTAATAAATATTGAAAATTATTATAAAATAAACAGAAATAAATGTGAAAAATAAAATAATTAGAACGTTTCTGTGATCTAGCACTCCAGAAAGGCTTTTGTATGGATAGTTACAATTAAAAGAAAGATTATAGTTATTTAATTCTGGTCATTTCTCTGTAAAGGTGTATGTTATTATGGAATTTTCTACAGCTCGGTTCACTTTAAACGTCACTATTTTAATAATTGAATTGTGAGAAGTACCAGTTAATTAGGATCAGACTTTTAAACAGTGATTCCAAACTTTTGAGTGGTTATGTTTATTATTATAGTGTATGTGTGAGAGAGAGAGAGAGAGAGAGAGAGAGTGAGTGAGTGAGTGAGAGTGAGTCAGTGCTCGTCTGCATTAATGTGAAGCCGTTTTCTGGAGTCCCGCAGTGAGCTCCGGGGCATAATTGGCTTGTGTTGGAGTGTCAGCTTGCTGAAGAGGAGATAATGGGGGGCTTCAAGCTGCTGCCAGGATGGAGCGAGTGGGGGCGCTTGGGTCTGAGAGGAGGGAGCCCCACAGTTTCTTTCTCTCTTTTCCTCCCTCTCTCTCTTTTTTTTTTTTTTTTTTTTTTGTGAATGGGGCTCTGAGCCTCTCCTGATGCTCGTCTCTCATTCATGGCTCTGTACGCTTTGTCAGAAGGGGCTGGGAACGCAGGAACCTGGCAGCCAGCAGCTGACCTTCCAGCACCTCTCTGTTTGCCCTTCCTCTATTTTTTCGCCTCTCTATCCCTCTTTCTTTTTACTCCCTCAGACTCCCTCCTTCAATCTGGATCTCTAACCTGCTCCATAGTTTCAACCACATATATTCACTCTCTTGCTCTTTCTCTCTCTCTCTCTCTCTCTGCCTTTCTGATTTGTTTTTTTCTCTTTCATTTTTCTCTTTCTGTCATTTTATTCTTTGTTATTTCTCTTGTTTCTGATTTATTCTCTCTCTCTCTCTCTCTCTCTCTCTCTCGCTCTCTCTCTCTCTCTCACCTCTGCCCCAACTCTCTCACACTCCCTCTTGGGAAAGAAAGCAGTGCTGGGCAGGTCTGAAAGAGTGGTTTAGGGGCAGCACATAAGAAATGCAGCACAAAAGAGAGAAGAGGGTGAAAAGAGTGGAATTTATTTATGGAAAAGTGAAGCACGTTGAGGAGAATGCATGATGAAGGGAAGGGGGGGCAGCAAATGAGAAGGAACTCAAGAAAAGCGAGGGTGAGAGCTCGTTGACTGCACCCGGGATGATGTTTAAATTTCCTTTAGCCTTTTCTTCCTCACTTTTTGTTCCCCTCCATTTTAATTTTCTCCTCTTGCCTGCTGCCTGTGCTTTCTCAAGCCTGCTCGGCTGTTTCCAGAGTGGAGTGTGTAATGTGTGAATTCGCATATTCACAGAATTCATATTAAAATCTAGGAAAGACAACTCTATGACTGTTATTAGAAATTCAGTTAAAAGAACCAAAATACCCGAAAAAGGTCAATGAAAGAACACATCCCATGTTTCTTCTGAAATCAGTGGTACTTATACCTATTGTTTTCTACCTTCCTGCAGTAACTGTCTCTACATTGTCTCTACACATTGGAACATTATTGTGAGTATTTGATAGCATTCAGCCAGATGAGCCCCATTCAAGTCAGATACACTCTCAAACAAAAAGGTACAGTAGGGGTACATTATTGTCGCTAAAGATACAAACAGAGTAAATGTACCTTTAAATATACAACAGTGGTTATAAAGTCCAGTTGTCCACTTCTGGAGAGGTAAAATAAAAGAACAGTCCTGGAAGAATATCCTGGAGATGAAATTGTGTGTATGAAATCAACACAATTATAAAATCTACAATTATGTTAGGTTTAGATACATTTATCTTGGTACTGAATATGTACCACTGAGGGTTCCACCACAGTGACAGTTTTTCTGACATTGTACTGATGTTTAGATTAGTTCTTGAAGACTGGCATCAATATGTCTCGTCTCATAGGTGCTGGATGGTGCGGCATCACTCCAGAGAACAAAGTTCCTGTGCTGCTCAGCTCAGAGTGGAAGGCCCCAACAGCTCTTTGACAAATTCTTGTCATTGAGCATCGTGAACTTAGGCTAATTTACAGCTGCTTCAGAGCATTTCACTATTTTGTTTCTCCTGTGTAGTGCAAGAAGTATAGGGAGATATACATTTCCAACCAATTAGTTTTAATTAATGGAATAATTTTACTTTAATTAAATAAACTGCTCATGGAGAGGCCAGAAGATATGAACATGGCTATTATAATAGTTAAAAAGGTATGTCTATTCAACATCATATTCCTATTAAAGGGATGTTTCTGTTGTTTTGAAGTGGGCTTGTATGAGGTACTTATGCCTAGTCAGTGTATTACCCATAGTGGACATCATTCAGCTTTCTTCCATTTCAATTTCATCCAGTCTGCACCTGTGAACAGAAAGAATGCAGAGTGCTGTCTACTATGGATAATGCATCTACTTATCATATGTACTTCATACAAAACAACCGAAATTTATGTTTATACATAAAGAGCTCACATAAATACCTCAAATAGAGAAATTTGCAAAAAAAAAGTTCATGTATGTATATTGATACACACAGAATACAAAAGACAAATATAATTAATTGGTGAAGATCACATATTGTTAATTTGGGCCCTTTTACTAAAGTTGGAAAATGTATTTACCAGTGCAACGGTACAACTATTATTTAATGTACCTGTACATGCTCTACATGCTCAGGTTTGATGTTGGGTTTTTATAAGCTGCTAATTCTCTCTTGGCAAACACAGCTCACACTGCATTATAAGGATGTCGCTTTTCTTGCACTTCAAGCCAAAGTAATCCCTTAAATATGGCCAGAAGTTCATTTCTTTCCAGAGCAACTCAGAATAAGATGGGGTTTCTCACTCAGCTGGGTTTGCTCCGGTGACGGACTTGTCTGTTTCAACATCTACAAACTTTGGGCATAAAAGTCATTCAATACCTAAACAGTCTGGCTTATCAGCATCTGAACCAATAAGTAGTATAGCTGTTTTAAAATCGTTTCAGTTCACGCACTTTCACATTTGGGTTTACGGCACACCAAGTTTCAGTTTATTATTAAGTATATAAATCATTTTTAAAGCATTTTTTGTGTATTGTATAATTGTAATTCCAAATTCAAACATTCTCCTGCTTTTTTTGTCATTTTATGGTAAATGTTGCATAATAAAAATGACCCTTGTCATTTTATTAAAAAAAATAATAATATTAATAATTAAAATTTAATTTTAATTAAAAAATTAATAATTAATTATTAATACTGATTGCTCTGGATTCCTTTCATATTATCATGTTGGTAGGTGGATTGACTGTGTGAAATTGTCCACAAATATGAGTGACTGGGTGAGTATGGGATGCCCTGCAATGGACTGGTGCCCTGTCCAGGGTTTGTTTCCTGCCTTGCCTGTGACAGCTGTGTTGTTCAGTCCTACATGCCAGCTGACCTGAGCTGTTCTGATCTTTCTTGTTTTAGGGAAATTGCCTTCACCAGGCAGTTGCAGAAGCAATCGCCCAAACTGTGCTATTACTACCTGGGATTTTACATCCACTCCTGCCCCAAGATGCGATACAAGGTAGGTTTCCATTCTCCTCGCATTGCCTTATTTCAGGTGGCACTTATTGGGCACTGTCTACACCAGCCTTTCTTCAGCGGGGTGCTTATTAGCTTTGTCAGGACTGCCGTCAAAATTATTTATTGCATAGTCAATGACATGCAAATAAAAACAATAGTTACCAAACTTATCAAGGAAATACATCCACGTCAACTTTGAGATTAAAGATAGATACATCTGAGAATTAAGTCAGAATTCATTGAGAAATAAAGAATGGAAAAAAGTTGCAGTATACTGACCTTATCTCATCTAGAAAAAACCATCTTGAGCAGGATGGTGGGTTTGCGTTATGAGTGGGCACTGCAGACACAGCCAAAAACTCATTTAATTCTCAAGCTAAGTATTCACAAAAACATCGAACTGATCTGTGGTTGTAACAGGTTTATTTTAAAGAAATTACATCCAATTACAGCTGCAGGCTTGTGTGGACGTGTGTGTGTTTTGGCTGTCAGATGGGTGCAGAGCGTACATTTTAAAATACATTTTACATTGGGGTGACTTTTGCATAATTTTATAGGTGTTTTGATTGATAAAATGTTGACTACACTACTGCACTCTTACTCGCTGGTATCATGTTGTCCAAAACACATCCACATCAGATTACATTACAATGCAATTATCATTGAGTAAAATACTTATTGGACCTGTATACACCTCTCTTACACATATATTTATGTAAAGCTTACTGAACCAATTTTTGTATGAAATACTATTGATTGATTACATTGTAGGCTGACATGAAACATTTGATCCTCTGTCTCCTGCATGTTCATGGGGAATATGAGTGCTAGAACCAGTGTGGGGTCCTCAGGGCTTGTGTCCTGTGGTGGAGAATGTGATAGGGAACACCTGTGAAAGGTGTTAATCCTCCTCCGCTTTTGGTTCGCGCCTCCTGTTGTGGTCAGCAACAAAATCTGTTTCTTTCATTGCAGCTCCCTGTGCAGACATTCAGTGTCAGTGCTGGAGTTGCTGGAGAGCCAAGCTTACGTTGATTCCAAAAGCAGCGATGAAGCTAATTTTCTAACTTCCAGTGCATTACAAAATGTTTAAATTGGAGCTGGATCATATTAATTTATGAAAATAGCCAATATCTTGAAAATGTTGTTTTTTGTCATTTATTTTTTTTAAACAAACACTGTCTGTTGGTGTAACTTGTCTCCTCTGATTACTATCATTTGTGCTCACACAGTAGTAATGAATATTCTCAGTAGTGGCCAACTGCTGCCATCATTTTGGGGAAACTAGGATTCAATTCTCTGCCTGGGATGCTAACCACACTATAGGGCTTTTCAACTGCATGGTACTCTACTTGCTTCAGCTCTACTTAGATTTCTGACTTTCCATTAGGCAAATTAGGTATCTGGTACCTGAAAGCAGTGACATTTTTTAGTACCTGCTCACTCATGTTGTTAGTGACCGGGGTGGGGGAGCTGTTGTGTACCTATAGTGTAGGTACCCTGCATTCAAAGATTAGTCTGGATATGCCAGATATCTGATTTTGGCAAGCGGGTTGAAAATAACATCAGTGTTTACAGTGCAAATAGTGCTACTTTTGTTTACTATCCAAATTCACTGGTCCGTACTGCTGTAGAAAAGACTACAGCGACTGGAACAAATGTAAATGAAATGTACTGTGTTAAGGGCTGGGTGGTATAACTATAATACAGTTTACCGTGGTATTTAAAAATATGGATGGTATCTCAAAATGAGGGCGGTATTTATATGTGTGTGGTGTGTCAAATGTGTCTTTAAAGGTCGGCTAAAATGTTCATATGCATTTAAGAGAGCCACAGGGAGGGGGCACTGTGGGAGCTCAATGACTGCTGATGTCACGGTCTGAAAACGTGTGGAGAAAACCACAAGCCCAGTAGCCCATGGCAGTTGTAAGTTTAGCGCTGAGTTTGGGTTAAATGAGAGAGGGAAAAAGCTGTAAACAGACAAAATACTCAGAAAATCCTTCACTCAGCTTTGTGCTCACAGGTAAATTTATCCCTAAATAAGTGTGTTTTGAGCCTCGGTTTGCTGAAAAATCTGTTGTGGTATGCTAACCACAAGTGCCTGTTAGCACCAGCTGTGCTTCTAAACAGTGTTCACCGTCTCATTACACTTATTATTGAAATTTTCTGTTCCTCCAGCACCAGTTGCTGAAATTTTCTGTTTCAAAAACGGGTTTTTCAGCACGTGTATTGGTGTGCACCGTCAGGCTGTGTTTAGCTAAATTAACCCGAAATTGTGCTCACAGATATAAGGCTCAGCGCAGGCCGACAGAGTACCCCTCCCCATGGTAATACCGTACCACGATAATATTTTGAGACAGCATGAAAAAAGTGGATGCTGTCCATCCCTAACTGTATTACAAATATTTGTTGCTGAATAAAAGTGGCAACCGGTTTTTTAGCTGTTTTTGTGGATATCTCCTGTAGCCCCCTCTACTTCACTGTAGTTATTGCACAAGCCTCTTGCACCAGTACATTTTACTCATCAAGTAATTTCTTTTATATCTACCTATTGGATCCAAACTTCTGAGTTTCTCCTTGAGGAATCAGAACATCTGAATTGTCACAGCCCTCCTTAAGGCAAGTATTGAAGTAATAGCACTCTTGTATGTTTGCACACCTTCAGCACAGCCTCTCTATTTCCTTTTCTGCCTTTGCTGAGTGGTTATTGCCAAGACAGACTTTATGTTTTTTGGCAAACTTTGCTTATTAACATATGAAATACTCTAACAGGAAACCTCCAGCAGCAATCCAAGTTTGAGATCTGGAAGACAGAGCTGAGAAGATTTATGAGTTTTTTTTTTAATTTTTTATGTGGTTGAAGGCAGGGAACTTGAATTGGCTTGTGCTTGATATCAACATGTGCTTGTATTGTTAATATTTGCAGTTCGTCAGCACAATTAGCAACATCTCAAAGGTCTCTTTCCGGCAGAGCGCTGAAATGTAGATGTTCTTGGTTTGTTTACAAAGTGGGTGAAGTACATTGACGCTCTGAAGTACATTGAGTGCACTTACAGGGCAGTAGTTGATAAAGTGATTCATTGATATAAGGTAGCCTGAAAACATACAATTGGTTCGGTTGGTTAGGTATTATTTACATAGTACTAGGAGAATAAAAGGAGCAACAATTCTCTATTCTTAACAAGGAAAAAGAATGGTTGAATACATAATGTATAAATGTAAACACCAATCTAGACCATCAGGTCAAGCAACAGTAATCCTGGTTTGAAAATGTTGTTGTGAAAATTTGTATAATATATATGGGTTCAGGCTTTTTGCATTGCATACCAGTAGTTTCAGCAGCGGCTGCTTTTACCTCTTCTGCTTTGGCTCAGTTTCACAATTACTCTCACATTGTTCCCATTAAGTATATGTTCTTAAAACGAGGAAGGGTCAACTATGATTTGCTCAGTTATTAAAATACTCAAAGATTTAAATTACTGCTAGCATGTTTGCGTTAAACAATTATCATATGTGACCCAACTGAAAATAATGCTGCACCATGTTTTAGAGCCACAAATACAAGGAAACCCTATATATATATATATATATATATATATATATATATATATATATTACATAACATAACATCAACACCCCCCCCCCCATTGTCTCCAAATTTCCACCAAATACCTCAACAGTTTAAATTTTAGTGTTTTCATTTAGGACTGGCGCTATTAGGTTAAAATTAACAATATGAAAACTCCATGCATAAGCATTTGTACCTTTAACTCAGACTGCGTCAAGTTGTTCAGTGATCTTAGCTACACATACTCATGCATAGATTTATTCTGTTCTTGGGATAATGTTGTATATAATAATAATTTAATATTGTGATTTTGATGTTGGTGATCATACATTGCATGAACAAACAAACAAACAAACAAATAAATAAATAAATAAAAAAGCTTTAAAACATATTTTTACTCTTAATATATTGCTGTGGTATTTTGTGATGGGAAACATTATTACTCTCCACGAGTAATATTTCTGCTCTTTGTGACATAAAGTTTGATCACCAACCCTAGCATCTACCAAATGCTGTAAATGGTTGGAATTGTTGTAAATTGTGTAAATTTATTTGGCCAAAAATGAGTTTTGCCAAAAACCATTGCTTTTAAGGGTTTAAATTACAATTAAGAATCAAATCAAAGCAGGGGTTGACTGTTAAGTGCATACATTTTTTAAACAAATAAAATTTTTAGACAAAGCATTGCTTTCAGTCAGGCCATGGTGAAAATCAAGGAGCAATTTTTTATGGTCGGCTCAGTTTCCACGATTTTCAGCATCGACCATTAAGCTCGTATTTTAAGTGCGACGGTTTGAGCAGTCTTTCTTGGCCTGTGTGGAGTGCGAACAGGGCACTGAGGATCATGTTGGATCATAAAGAAGGCCTGCTGAGGGAGGATAGAGAGGATGTGTGGAGAAACTTAGTAAGTACTAACGCAGGTGCAGCAGGCTGGAGGACGTGTTGGCCATCGCACCACAGAGATGAGGGAAATCCGCGGGGCCACCGAACAGCTGATTCATATACAGTGGGCGAGAGGGGAGAAAAATGTAAATAAAAGTGATGGACTGGCCCAGATTGGCTCAGTGCAGCGGAGGGAGAGAGCCCGAGTGAATGAGAGAGCAGGCGAGACTGGAGAAACCATTAGCGGTTGAAGAAGAGGTCAGGATGGAGACTGCTACTGTTGTTAATACAGTCACCCGAGAGTGTCTCTTACAGATGCTCGGCAATCCCCCACACCCCACAACCCATCACACACGCACACACACACACGCACACACTTCTCCTCCTTTCTTGCTCATTTCCAGAACACTTCTAGCTTTCAGTTAGCTCCCAGATCTCTTGTCCAGGATGATATCTGCTATCATCTTGTATCTGTACTACGTCTGCAAACTTGTGCACTTGAGAGAGAATTATCATTCCATCCTCTATCAAACCCACTGGTTTCTCTGCATTGCGGCGAATGAGAAGCCCCCCAGGGCGCTTGCAGACTTCTGCTGTTGGTTTCTCCGCAGTGTGCTGTGAGTGAGAATGATTGTTCGGTTGGGGCGGGTGTGAAACATTTTTTTTCACCACTTTCCTTTATCCTTTTTACCTCCAGCTATGCTTGGACCCCTATACGTCTTCTCATTTTGGAATTGTACTGCATACAGCTCTCCAGTCTGCATAGCTGTGTGCCTGGAATGTTGAGAGAACCGTGAGGAGCTGATCAGGCTCCTCTACGCCTGCCAGAGATGAGGGAAGGTGTTGCGCTATGGAGGGTTTAAAGCAAGGGTCCTCAAACTTCTTAACCAAAGGGCCAGCTGACTGGTTTTCAGTCTGTCAGAGGGGCAGGATTGTGGGAGTATACGAAAACATATCATTGCTGTCCAAAGATAAAACATGTATCTCCAAAACAGTAACTTTATAGGAAAAGGAAAAGAGCCTTTTGAACTTGTAATTGAATTTAGTGTAAAAAGATTTTATTCCATGAAATTATGGAGTATATGTACTGGTCTATTCATTAAGAAATTTTCACACAATATGAAGGACAGCTGCTGCATTCAAATGATGTAGTCAACTAAAAGACAGCAGAAATGGAGATGCGTGTTTTTCTTTGGAGAGTGAAATCTATTTTTCTATGTCATAAGTTGTAATTATTTCGAGATTAAAATCATAATATTTCAAGAATGTAAAGTCACTGTGTACTACCAGACTGAATCTGGTTCTGCTTGTGCACCTACATTTTTTATTATGTTATTATGTTTATTAATGAATGTTTCTGAGCACGTTTGTTAGCTTCTCACTGAAAGTCGCAGATATTGAATTTTCTACAGAGCTGGATACAAATAGCCATAAAATATCACTTTGTTTTTGCTGTTACTCTTTCCCCAACTATAGCTAATATCAGTACTGTTAAAAGTGTACAGTGGTAGTTAATCAATTAATTAATATAAAAAAAAAATAATTAACAAAATTTGCAGTGGCCAGACAACATGAATTTTATGCTGTAGTTAAAGGGGCCGATCAAATGAAAGCAGCGGACCATAATTTGAGGTCCCCCTGGTTTAAAGAATCAAAAAATAAATTTTCCCCAGTGGTGGCTGAAAGGTCTTTCTTGTCCAGACTTCTTTAGTTTAGCACTGGGGCTACAGTACATAACTTAAAATAATCACAAGATTTCTCTTGACCTGTTAAATTTGCATCCAAGTCTTTACCCAAATGTTCACCATTTTAATCAAATAATTAGATGCATTCCTTAACTTAAGGTGGAACTATCTCCAAATTCTGAAGTGGACTAAATTTACGTGAAAGTAAACACTTACCGAAAGTGTAAATACAAAATACTTTTCGCAAGATCTGGGGATTGTTTCTGCATTTCTTACAAAAGAAGACACTGTAGGTCTGTCCAAAAACCTAGTGACCTGCCTTAGTAGGCACTGACTACATAGACAGCTGTTTAAATCAGCAGCATTCTTAGTGACGTCTGTCCTCATGAGGCACATTATTGAAATTGTCATGGCTTGTTCCCACCCACTGCACGCAACCAGTGTTTACTTACCTCAGTGGCTAGCGTTGCCTCAGCATTTCAGCGCAATGGATTCTAGTCTTTCCGTATTTGTCGCAATTTTAATTATTTTTGCTCTGAGAGTAGAGCAAAATACAGGGAATTTGTCCAGATTAAGGTATC
Source organism: Hoplias malabaricus (assembly GCF_029633855.1). NCBI lineage: Eukaryota > Metazoa > Chordata > Actinopteri > Characiformes > Erythrinidae > Hoplias > Hoplias malabaricus. Next base: position 26,544,769 of record NC_089807.1, read on the forward strand.
TCAGTAGGGAGCGTAATGAGACATCTAGAATTGGGACAGTCTAAGTGTCGAGATTGCGCACTATGACGTAAAATGCTCACATCATAGGGGGTGTGGGGTATAGTTCTCCAGAATCATCTATGTTGCCTTTAAATTTGTAGAGACTGGTCAGCGTGGAATTGGGTGAATTGCAGTATATTATAAAAACTGTCAAATTAATTACTCCTTGTAACACTTCTGTGAACACTTCTCATATGACTGTATAATGTCTTACAACACCTCAGGTCTAAAATGCCTGCATGCTACATTGATCTACACAGTGAGATGAGGTAATGGAATATCTTCAGCCGAATATCCTGCGATTCGTCTAATACAGACTTAAACCTACAACACAGCTAGATCTACACCTTGCTTAGAACACTTTAACCTGTTTTTAAAAATCCTGTTCTCACATCCCTCTCTCTAATACCTCTTCAGATGTGAGACAGCCGCCTCTCGCCTATCTCTGTGATGAGAATCATGGTGGGGTGACGGGGGTTACCCATTTCACATAACACCATTCCCCCCCCACCCCCACCAGCCACGCCCAGCTTCAGTCTCTCATTAACGCACAGACACATTGTGGTATTGTGGCTCTCTCAAGATGCCCCCACAGCGGCCTGTTGAAATTCCTCTCAGAGGTCTGTTTCAGAGGCGTCCTCTTGGGCACCCGACCCTCGAGGAAAGCCCAGCACCCGCTGTTCCTTCATCAAAGCTCAGGGCTCTCAGACTTGAGCCCTGCTGGAAGGCTCTCAGCAGACCTTAATTCCCTTGCTTCGGAGTCGCTTGCCTCTTTTTCAAGCACGAGAGAACACTTCGTACACTCTCACTTATTGCAGCTGGCAACACACGTCAGATTCATTCTGATCACTCCTGGCAGTGGCCAAACACTTGAATGGGAGTGGGGGGGTATTTTCTAGACATTTAAATGATCCCAAAGTACAGTGCAGTCCATATGATATTGGATCCAAGAATTGCCTTGGCTCTCTTTTGTATTTTGAATATGAAGTTACAGTACAGAATGTCAACTTTGATTTCAGGAGATACACATCTGTGTTGGGTAACCCAGACAGGAATTCAAGAGCACCCTGTTTTTTGATTTATTTTTTTTTATTTTTTTTAAACCAGATCACTTGTAATTGGACAGTTGACTGCTCAGTTGTATTGATAGTTGGTGCTAGGTGTGACTTTATATCTCAGCATGGGAGCCAAAGAAATGTCAGGGCTGGTCACGCATGCCAGATGGACAGATGAGATGATCCGCTCATCAAATACTAAATATAAGAAGTTCAAGATTATGTTAAATTCAATTACATATTTTTTTAACTTTGTCTAAAATGGACTGTCACATGCTGCTAGAGCTGGGAATGTCCTCCAATAGAAGCTGACATCTTGCGCTTTATTTTCAGTCTTTCTTTATTTTTTAATCCAGTGTGCTTTAGTTCAGAGCCAAAATATTGAATTACTTGCAGTTTGTTCGTACAGCCGTTTTTGTTTTTTTGGCTGAAAGTGACGGGTTTGGTGTTTTTGAGCTGGAGTTCTTTTTGATCCCTTTTTTCTGTTTGTTTTATATTTGAGTACTTTGCATGTGCAAGTTTGTCCCACCAAGATTCTGTTGTTTAGCTTTGGTGGTTGAGCTATTATGGATTATTATAAAGGGGAATTTTTTCCTCTTACAAAGCTGCAGTAGGATGTTGGTTAGACGTATGAAGTGCTCCAATTTAACATTTCAGTACTTTCTTCCCTATGATTAAAAACTGATGTGTTATTAGGCACTTCTTTTCTAGGGCTTTGCCATATTGTATAGTTTTCTGTGATATCGATATCATTTTCAAAGCGATTAAAAATATGCATATTGTGATAATAGCAATCACATCATGCTGTTACTCATAATATGGCCTACATTTATTACACAAGGCTCTGCAGTGGAGAAGTTTGTTCTGAAACAGGGAGCACCTTCAGTCATGTGAAGGTGGTTTGGATAGAAAATATCAGATTTACAACAAACCCTGGTAATACGTAAAAAATGTTCATTGTCTGATTAAAAAAGTGTATCTCCCAAAATAGCAACTTTATAGGAGTAGAGAAAAACCTTCTTTAACTTTAAAATTAAGTCAGTTTTAAAAGATTTTATTTGAGGTAATGTTTTATTGCTCCATTCATCAGGAAATTTTCACACAATGTGAAGAGCAGCTGATGTAGTGAACTAAAAATCCCAAAAAAATGGAGATACATGTTTTTAATTGGAAAACAACAATATGCAAGAAGCCTGTAACAACAACCCAAGCAAGCTAAGTATTTTGTTTTTGTTTTGTTATTTACTGTGAAGCCTTAAAGGTGTTATTTTGTTTCCTGCACTTGAGTTTTGTGATAGATTTCTTTGTTACATTATTTATTTTATAGTCATCATCTTAGTAAGTTGCTGCTGTTTACATAATGACTAAGTGTTTGCAGATTTTTGTGGTTGATTTTTATATCTAATGTTTGCAACTGTTATTTATACTAATTATAACATTTAAACATTTATATTGTTGCAATAATATGTTCTTTTTTTAATTAATAAAATATTCTTAGTGTTTTATCATATTGCCAAATATCTTGTTATGCAGATATAGCCTGAAATATTGTGAGAAATATTGATTTTTTTAATAAATATTAATGAATAATGTATTGTCTTGTGTTGTCACAACATGGATTTACAGTTCCTAATCATTTTAACGGTGCACATCATCCCTATAAATTTAAACAGAAATTTATAGTCAGTGTATATTGAAACATAGCCAAATTATGGCAGTGTTTTCACAGTGTTTGTGAATTTCAAGCTGTTAACATTGGCCACATTAATGTTTCTATTTCCTATAAAGTCCAGTGCTTTAAAAACAGTGTCACATACTAAACCAAAACAACCATATGCACTGCCAAAGACTTAAATGACTCCCTCTTCATTGGACACAAAAGCTCTGGCTGTGGCCTTTCCAGGAGGGGTGTGTCGAGTGTTAGCCAGATCCATTCCTCTAGTCCAGCTTGGACAGTGTGCTGTCCAGTTTGAGACGTGACTTCCTGGCCTTAACTGCTTTTGCTCTGTGCCTGGGGGGTGGGGGGACTAATGGCTGCTTGGCCTCCGGTTGCTTGCACCCTGCTTCCAGTCTGCTGAATGGCTCTAATGGAGTGGAATGAGCTGTGGGCTTCTGGCGGTAGAATGTTCCAGAATGCTGCCGAGAGCTTCCATCTCTCCCTCAGCCAGGTGTTCCCCAGTGTTTCCTGTTCATTCGGAGAGACAATTCTCTCAGGGCCATGCTGGGTCCTCTTGTTTGTGTTTAGGGTCAGGTGTGAGTGTTTACAATATGGCAGTTATGTCTTTATAATATGATTCTTGAAAGATATTTCTCATTTATCTAGCATCTATTGATCTTTGGTTCCCTAAAGTCAATCCCCCCATTCTCCTAACCCATCATCACGTTCCAGGTATAATGCAAATAATTTCCACAGTAATATAGTCATATTGAGTTTCCTCTGTGGTATCTGTGTTTTATACTGTTGTCATATAGTACTGTGCAAAAGTCTGTGCACCTAAGATTATGTAAAATAAGCATGGTGCTTATATAAAATTATATGTAATTACAATAAATACAAAAACATAGAGTTAAATGAAAAGGAGTTTTTCCCTAAAAAGTGGTAGATGTGAACTAGAGTTTATTATCAGATGTTCTCCTTGATTGTATGAATTTGTTCAATCAGCAGAACACTTAATAATAATGAGGTAATTATTAACCTTAGTAAAACAAGGGATTGGGTGAGAACCTCAAATAATACGGGACTCAAGGGGTCACAAGGAGACATTTGGAAAGGGTTAAACCCACACATTCACATCCAGAATATTATTTATTTATTTATTTAAGTTTCAAATAACCTCTTACTGTATGGGATTTGCATACAGTGGTATGTGTATTCATCTGAGAGCCGAACTGGTAAAAAAAATGTTTAGTTTTGGTCAAGGCTACCGTACAAAGTTGGCTTTAATGAAGAGCCCTCTTGTGTAGCAGAAGAGAATTGCATCCGTTTTTTATTCCCCTGTCCTCAAGTTCTTGGGTGTCTGAGCTGTAAGATGGATGCTACATTATTGTTTGCTCAGAGCCAAGAGCATCTTTCCCTCTCTTAGACTTTTTTGTAGGACATTTTATGTTGTCTGGTCTTGTCTGCAGCAACTCTGTTCATGTCAAAGACTGGATTTATTTATTTTTTAACAACAGGATAATTTTTCATATTTGTTTTGTTTGAAAGATTGTTTTTGTATGTTTTTGTCATTTCTGTGCTGTGCAGGCTCACCGCACTCTGACACGCAGCCACCAATTGTTTGGAGATTTCTGTGGTCATATTTAGTTATAAGCCACTGTAAGGACACAATTTATGTCCTTAAACTTTTTTTTTCTTTTTTCCTTTCTTGTAGCTCAGCTCTGGGATCAGGCACAAACCAATTTTAAAGACTGATTTTTCCAAAGTTTATTTCACCAAATGGCTGTAAAGCTTTAATTAAAGGCATAGTCTTGTGAAAAGACACACACACATTCACTCACACACTCACACCTACGGACACTTTCGAGTCGCCAATCCACCTTGCAACGTGTGTTTTTATGTGTATGTATATATATATATATATATATATAATTATTACATTTTATATTATCATTATTTACAAATCTAATTTACAAAGAATGACAAGAGAATGTAATGTAGGAGGAATCAGTAATTTGAACTGTAAATGGAAAAGTGCTAAAAAGTGGTACATTTTCTAAAACTCTATTTAACCACTGGTACTCTGCCCTTAAAATTTGAGCAAAATGCCAACTGTGCTCCACTGTCTTTTTACTATCTGAAAAGTTACCACATTTCATTTCCAGTGAAGATATTTAAACCCAAAATGATGTATTGTCTTTCATTTAATTTGCTTTTATATTTAATTGAAGCCCTTCACTTAGATATGGCTAAAATATGGTCATGTTGACAGTACTTCAACACTGAACTAACACAAGGAAAGACATACTAAGGACATGACTTTAAACAGGGTTTTGTGATGGTCTATTTACTGTATTGTATCAGATGAAATGTTTTTCTTTTGATATGAGATCCGTTTTTTTTTTTTTTTGGCTGATTATGCTGTATAATTAAGAAGTCATATCTCACTGCTTTATTTCATTGTCAAGTCAAATTTGCCATTAAAGGGAAGGTCTACGATTGTGGTTAAACACGGCTTTGTTTATGTTCAGACGTTCCACATCTTTTAAGGTGGAATGGTATGATTGAGGGGAAAAAACACTTGCTTGTACGTGGCTAAAGTTTTTATTTACTGCTTGAATTACCATAGAAATGTGTAGCACTTTCAGTCTGTTTACTTTCATTCCGTTAGCTCTCCCACATTTAGAGTCCGTTACACTGACAGCAAAAATAAGTCAATGATACCCACCTATGGAGCAGGAATAGAGCAATATCCTCATCTCGGTTCATGCTCTGTGTGCGTGTGCGTGTGCGTGTGTGTGTGTGTGTGTGTGTGTGTTTTTATATATATATATATATATATATGTGGGCTTTGAGGTGGTCAGTCCAAAATTTGTAGAGCATCATCAGCTTCTGTATTCAATTTTTCAGATACTATTTTTGTCTTTTCATTGTCTCAGTAGCTGCTTGACAGCTCCACATTTTTTTTTTTTTTTTTTTTTTTAAATAGAACACTGGGTTGTTTTCTCAGAGTTGTTTTGCTAGTCTACCAGGTCTTGCTTGTCAGTTAGAGGCCTATATTTTCACTTACCTTCTCTTGACTTTCACATTCCCTTAAAATATATCTCTTAGGTAATACTCTTGGGGAAAAAATCTTGGTTGTTTTGATGTGAAATTCATTAAATGACAAGAAATATGCGCTTACAGCCCATTACTCACAGTTTAATTATTTACAATGTATATGCATCCGTTTGGCTGATTCACTGTAGATGATCTGCATATTCTTATATTGGACTTCCCCAGCCCTGTTTCTAACTATAATTCCTACCTTACCTTCAACCTAAAACATAAACCTGGCCTTGGTCCTAACTTTAAAGCCCATCTCACACATGCATGGTAACCCAGAAATGTCCTGGAGTTATATTTGTGAAGGCAAACAACTGCAACATCGGTCCCGGACTTTACACAGACTTTATCCCCGTAGCACCCTAGTATAACCTCTGGGTAAAGTGCATGTGTACGTAGAGCTGCTAATACCCCAGAGGTTTCGTTGTATTTCCAGCATGTGCTGCACAGGCACCACCTCACACCTAAAGCACACGGAACATTTCCTGATGATACTGATACGTGTGTTCCCCTAGACCTTGTCTAGAGTTCATATGTGAACTGCGCTTAAAATTAATGCTGATGAGAAGCAAATGAGTTTTACTGCATGTCCTATTAGCAACTGTAGAATGTGTCAAACACACTTTTCTGGCTTCATTTTATATCCAGTCGAATTATATATTATTGACTTCTTGATCATGGTCCTATAAATGTAGCCCTTAAAAGTGCTTTTTTTACCGTTACTGTTTGTGTGAAAGAATGTCTTGTTTTTAGCGCAGGAAGCCATTAAAGTTTCCACTAACGGAGAGAAAGGAGCTGTGGAGAAAAGCATAGGGAGAAAGAGAAAGACGGAGAGCAACGAGAGAAGCAGCCATGTCTTCAGGGCCAAAAACGAGAAAAAGAGGAATATTTGCAGTCTGGTCACTGATCAGGTTTTTGTACTGATCCTTAGCATTCTTGTCTAAAGAGCAGTATTTTAGAGCTCTGAAAAACAGCGAGAACATAAAAAAGACTTGTTTCCGTGCCCCATTATTCCCTGCTTTAGAAAAAAAACTAGTAATTTTGCAGTATTTGTAACAGGATAATGCATTTGAAACCTATTTAAAAGCCCTGTTTTGTAGTCTGCTAATATGGGTTTTCCTTCCCCGCATGGACATCTATTATGTCTCAGGAAAGCTTTTTTTCAGGCCTACAAGAAGCAGCCTGTTTTGCCTCCATAATCTTCCCACATCTTTGTAACACAGTTCTTCTCTCTGCTCTCCTGTTTGTCTCCCTCACTCTGTACACTTGTGTAAATCTTCAGGAATGCTGAGGCAGGTGGGAACAAGCGCTTGTGCAGAGAAATGCTTAGGCTTTCTCTCCCACTTTCTCCATCATGTATTCAGGCCTTCAGCTACACAGTGCAGAACTGCAGGCCTCTACATATTTGAACGTGTCTTCTCCCTGAAGCCTTTGACTCTGCGTTACATCCAGCCATGGTTTGGCTTTGTGATTTAATCCTGCTCCCTCTCCCCTGAGCACTAATGTCAAAATTTCATATTGAAACCACAGATAGGTTCATGCTATTAAAGGCTGCATGTTAAACTTAATTGTTAGCAATGTTAACAATTTTGGTTTAATCAAATTCCTTTAACCAAAATGTGCCTTTTGTTTTGCACTGGAACCACAAGGCTAATATATTTTAAAGATGCAGCTTATACTTCAACTTAGAATTGTACAAATATATGCTTATCATTTTACACTCAGCTCAAATTACATTTTAAAATCTTTTTCCTTGTTAGCTTATGCGTTTGGTAATAAGCACAGTTTATCATACCCATGATGATGGAAAGCAAACCTACTTAATTCACAGGGTTTATTTGACGTCATGCAATACAGTGTTGTCTTTATTTAATATATATTTATTAGTATGTATAATTATATTATAGTCACAAGCTAATAATTTTGTGCATTCTACACTCTCATATAAACTCTTGCTGCGGCGGTACCCTCCAAAATACATATATAATGTATCTATAATGTATAACATAATGGTACCATATTCAATATTTGTTTCATACACCTAATTTAAGCTCCAGCACATTTATTTTACACAGTTATTCCTATAATGAAAGGTTGCAGATATTCACCTCTTCTTCTGGAGAAGTGAATGTGACATACTTTTAGGGAACAAAACCGGGTTATAGAACCACTGTTGTACCTTTTTAAAGGTACATTTAATTTTTTCAACCTTTAGTGAACAATAATGTACCTGTACAGTACTTTTTTATGAGAGTGCATTTTGAGATGAAGGGAAAACAGTATTTTCAGATGATATTTGCTCAGCTTAAAAAGGTTTTTTCTTTACTTTTCTCTGTCCTCTTCTCTGGACCACAGTGATATAATGTTTATTCATTAAAGCTGGTTTCACTTCCCTCAACCAATACCTCCACTTGTCAACAAGTGAAATACCTGTATGAGACTCTCCATAAGCATTTTACACTTGGAAATATGCAACGATATAGAGAGAAAATGAGTCACATGGATGTAAAGTAGCATCACGTATGCTGTTTTTGAAAATGTATGATGTGTTGATAAAACTGACAAATGTTGTAGCCTGAATTTGTTCTTATTTGCATTATATCCAGATTGATGGGATTTAGATGTCTATTGCTTATGAGCATGAGTTTGTAGCCCAAATGCAGAACTATAAAACTGAATGGCAGACACTAAAGAAGGTGATAGTGTAGTTTGTCTCTCTCTCTCTCTCTCTCTCTCTCTCTCTCTCTCTCTCTCTCTCTCTCTCCCATAAACCACACAGCACCAGCAGAGTGTTTTGGATCAAAGCGATAGGAAGCAAGGGAGGGGCAGAGAAGTTATAAAATGAAAGAGAGTGGCTCGGAGAGTAAATATAAACAATTACCACACGTTTTGTTTGGCAAGGGCTCTCCTCCTTTTATTTCGTTTTTTTCCCTTTCCCCCAGCACCGCATGGCTTTGAAGGGGAGTAATTTTCAGAGTGTAATCTCTATGATATGTTGTTGTTTCATTAATGTGCCGTGCTGCTCTCGCTTTGTCAGTTACTTGCTTAAATGGAGTTCACACTTGAGGGTATGGAGTGCTAGATCTGATCTGTGATGATCTCCGCATGTCAGGACAGGGAGGTAGGCATGGCATCAAGGCTGGCAGGACTACTCTCTTTATATCGTCGCTGTCCAATTAAAACCATGCATCTCCATTTTTGACCATTTTTAGTTTACTACATCATTTGAACACAGCAGCTCTCCTTCACACTGTGTGAAGATTTTATGATGAACGGACCAATAGAAATGCTACACATTTACTTGGAATAAAATCTTTTACTCTGACTTCCATTGAACGTTATTAAGGTTTTCCCTTCTTTGAAGTTGCCATTTTGGGAGATACATGTTTTTCATTGGATAGCGACAATATGCTTCTGTCTGAATTCTCTCATATCCTCGCTGCTTTAACAAAATCTTGAGTCTTTGACATGGAAGATTGAATAAAGAAATACATTAAAAACATATGAGAAAAAAACACACTATCATGGCATATGCCAGGCAATAACTAAGTACAGACTAGCACAGGGCTTTTCAAACCCAAAAGTTATGAGCAACAATACAATGGGTCACAGAGAAAATTAATAATAATAATAATAATAATTAAACAAATATATTAAAATAGACACATAAACACACAATGAACATGTACATGAATGCCCCATAGTGCAAACTTTGTTATGATACATAGACTGACCAGTTAGCTGCTGGTGTTCTAACTTATGAACAAATCTTATTTTTCGTTTTATCCCTGCCCCTTGTTTTCAAGTGTCAGCCTTGGAATTGAGGTACATGGTGTGGTGGTTAAAATCTTCCCTATCAGAAACAGGACGGCCCTTCAAGACCCTGATATGTCATCAGAACGCAATTGGAAAAGAAAAAATAATAGAGTAGTGCTACTAGCTGTGCTCTTATGATAGCTGTGTACCAGTCTGTAGTGATACAGCTTCATTCTGGGGCTGAGGCATCTTCCCTAAAGCAAAACAAAAATGGGGGTTTGTGTAGCCTGGACTAGCACATGCTTCCTGTGAGATGTGAGGCCAGTCACAGCTTCTTTTGGAGTTGCTGTCGATTCCAAATCGTTGGGCAGCTAATGATGCTTGAAGGAGAGCACTAACTGCTCATGTTGGCTAGCATCATACTGAGTGATCATAGGAGGAAAGAGGGTCCCTTTTTTTCAGGCTTGGACTCCTGGTGTGACAGATGACGGAAGCAAGGGCTGACCATAAGCCAGTCGTGGCTCTCAATATCTAAGGTACATGATATTATAAAATGAATTAAAGAAATAGAGTTGAGCTGAAGATATTTTGGCACTTCAGTAAAATGTTTTTTTTACGCCTGACACCCACTACAAAAGGAGTTTCTTGCAAACTAGATGTAAACACACAGGGTGGATGGCAGTGAATCAATAACCATAGCTCGCCTCTCATTGCTTTATGATTTTTAAGTCGGAGTCCACCCACATTGCAGGATACTGAGAAACATCTTCCATATTTACGATTCACACTTAAGGCGGCCCATACTGCACTGGGAGAAGATCGGATGGATTATAGATTATGGTCTCCCCACATTACAGGATAATCTGGAAAGACAGTCATTCATGATCACCCTAAAATTGGGAGACCTTTTGTGATTGTTGGGATGAGCAGCTCACACTAAATTGGCCCATCTATCCTGTAGTGTGGGTCGGTTTTTATGAAGACGATATAATCTTTCCGGAGTGTGTTGTGAAAATCATCAGACTGCAAAAAATTAAATCTAACCAAGTAAAATTTACTTAAATCTGGTCTAAATACCTAGTATTACACATTTGGAAATTGTTGTAAGAATATAATAAGATTATTCAACTTATTTCTAACATTTTTACTAGTTTTAAGTAATTTTATTCACAGAAAGTGATTTATTATTATTACAGAAATATCTGTAATACTCTGTAGATAAAATTACTTAAAACAGGTAAAAATAAGTTGAATAATCTTTTTATTTTAAATTTTTATTTTTGTATCTTTTTTATATTATATTCTTACAACACTTTCCAAATGAGCAATACTAGATATTTAGACTAGATTTAAGTACATTTTAGATTTTTTGCAGAACAATAAACAGCTGCAGAATTATAAGTTGTTGTACCCAGAAATTAGCTAATTAAATAATCAATTAGTTTGTTTTTTTGGTACTGCTTGTTTATCGGCTGTGTTTCAGAATTTTGATCCCCCGCAACCCCCCCCCCTGCAGGAATAGCTCTGAAAAGTCTCTCTGTTGTGTTTTGGGAAACCGAGCAGTGCCTCACCAGACTCTAACCACCTTTACTGCTTTCTCATTTCTTGCTTGCTGTGTAAAATTTACACGTCCTACACACTCCTCTCACCCTCCCGCTCTCATTTTCAGCTTTCCCATCCAACCCTGGCCGCCAACTCGACAGGCATTGCCTTTTTCTCTTCGCTATGAAAAGGACCACCAACAGAGTCCATGCTAGGAGTGTTTGTTTCAGTTGGGATCTCGTCTACTGCATTTTCTTCTGCCTTTTCTTCACATTGCCATTTTGACAAATCATTAGCAGTCAGCCTGGGTTCTGTTGTTCAACACAGCAAGCCTATTCTGGGTCTCTAAAGTTGCTCTATGGAGACTCTACAAATCGGCTTCAGACTCATTGATATGCTTGTTGTTTTGTTGTTGACCACAACCTCAGATTGATTTGTGGAGTGTATAAATGCAGATAGGTTGTAGTTATTCCTTTTTTTTTTTTAATAATCTTTTACTAAACATTTTGCTGTTAATTTTTATTGGCTAGCTGTAATTACAGATGGGAAGATTTTATGCTATAAAAAGATTTGTGATGTAGCAAATCACCCTTTCTAAAAAAAAGATTAGCTATAAAGTGGAAGAGAAAAGTAAAATACCTATAAAAAATATATATAAATATATATTTAAACTCTCATCACATTTGCATTTGTAAGCAATTCATTTGTAATTTGAATTTACATACATTGATCCTTTGTGCATACAACATCCTACAGGGAACTGAAATATTGTCGCTGTCCAATGAAAAACATGCATCTCCAAAATACCAGCTTTACAGGAGACCCTTCTTAACTTTCAATGGAAGTCAATGTAAAAAAGATTTACAAAGTAATTTTGGAGCATTCCTATTCGTCTGTTCTTCTTCGCATGATGTAGTAAACTTAAAGGTGATTAACAAATCAAAAAAAGTATATACATGGTTTTCATTGGACAGTGACAATATGTGAATTTTAGTGTCCAGTTTCTATTAATTTTCTGAGTTGTATGTACTTTGGAAAACGTAAATGGCTTAAGTTTTACACAGACTACATTATTTATATTTCTTTTCCTCTGAAATATATTACATTCTGCAAATAAAGATATATAAATAATAATCAGACATAAATATTAATATAGAAAAATATGTTCTCTGTATAGGACATGTTTACAAAATTGAGCAACCCATGTTTATGTTTGGCATAAGACTGTATTTTTTAGGAAAAAAAATGTGCTTGCCACTTGTATTTACCAAAAAAATTTCACAATGTTGTGATGGGAAAAAATGTATGTTATGTCAGAATTTGTGTATCACTACAACATTTGACTTATACATGCAGAATGTGGTATCTTTCAAAATAATTATGAATCTTATGTATTTGTCTGTTTGTCAAGAAAGTTGAATACAGTATAAAGGCCAACAAGAGTCTTCAAAAGTTTCCAAAAAATAGAATAAATCAAAGTAGTGATTTTATATTAATGTGGACAAAGCCCACTCATAAGTGTGTTTTTACGATGCAGGTTCTCTGAAAGCTTGTCTCACTGTGGACCACAGTGTTGTCTGCAGTGGTTTATGTGTTTAGATTGGGGCCCAGTCTCTGGGCAGTTACTCTAGCTTTCCCGCGAGGGCTGCTGACAGGGTCAAGGACTCGGAGGTCAGAACTCAGAGTCAGGCCTTAGCAGCGAAATCTGCCTCCAAACAAGAGGAATGGAGGGAAGGGCTGGAGGGAGGTGTGAAGGTCATGGGGTCAGAAAGCGAGAGTTTAGATCTGATGTCAGGGTGATGGTTGCCAGAGTGGCCCAGCACCTGGACCCAGTGTGTTTGGGTTGCCATTAACTCACCTTAGGTTTATTTTCAGTGCCATGCATTTAGGCTCTTGGTGGGTGTAGCCTAAAAATCCGTCTGCTCTGATTTGGCACCACGTGGATAGTCACAACGTATGACTATTCTAGCTAGAAATGATACATATAGGGACCAACCCACATAAAAATGGTTCTGTAGTAATGTTTGGTACAAAGCAAAAGAACTGACTCTTATGACAATTATCATCTGTACATCAGGAAAATATACACTGAAGGGTACATATCCAGTACCTCTAATTAGGGAACATAATTAAATATTCCTTATTCTGTTGTAATTATAGAAATGTATTTATTTATTTGTTTTACTACAAATATTCACCTCTTATTCTGGAGAAGAGAATGTAATGCAGCTTTAGGGAGCACAACTGGACTTTAACACTTTTGTTGTAACTTTAAAGGTACATTTACACAGCTTGTACCTTTAGTAATCAATAATGTACCTCTATAGTACATTTAATTTTTGAGAGCGTAGTGAAAAATGGGCTAGCATATGGAACAGAGAATTACTAAAATGGCAGCTCTTGTGAACTGTTCCCACTATTCAGTGATTAATACCTACCAAATCCTGTTCAATGGGGGACAACCAGTGAACTGGAAAGTGGGTCATGGGTGCCCAAGGTGAAAGCGAGCAGGCGGAGACAGTATAATACTGTGGATATTGTTCTGTTAGGACATTTATAACCCTTTTTTACCAATATGGAGCCCGTTGAGTTACCGTTCACGAACCTAATTTGGGACATTTCAGCATATTTCAAACAACATAAATTGGTTCTCAAACCAGAAACTTTGGTTCCTGGACAGTGGATGTCACAAGCATGTTATATCATCCTCAGTAGTGTGCTGGGTAAAACACCAGTGAGAAATTTAGAAAGAAAAACAGGAAATAAAAAGAAATGAAATGCAAAAAATGAAAAACTGGATAAACCATGGCACTATTTTCAGCCAGAGTTACACTGGAACCGAACTACCTCACAACGCCCCACTGTGATGACGAAACACAGGCTGGATACCACTGGATAACACTAAAGTTCTAAGAATCCTGAATAGAACTGGTTCCAGAGCCACTGAATACTGGAACCTTATTGACCATATGCCCACTGTTGACAGTGAATATGTGGGATATTTTCAGCCAGTCGGTAATGACCGTCTTATTTATATATTTATTCATTTATTTAATGGTGTTTCAAATATGATATTTATAGTCTCGGGTATTTCTGAAATAGCAGCCTTTTTTTGGAAAAAAAAAACATCAGATGTGTCTTATGTGAAAACTAGAGTAGAGGAACAACACTCTGAAGAAGGCAGAGCCTCACTTTGCAGCATCAAGCCCAAGACCCTGGAAGTACAGACCCTTTTTCTGGACTTCTGCCAGCCGTCAATAAACGGTCAGAGAGATGGAGAGATAAAAACGGGCCTCCAAAGCCTGTGCCCATAAAACACTGCCCTGCCGAAATACGATCCTGTAAAAATATTTTCCCATCATTAAGCTGTCATCCACACAGCCTCTGACACGTAGCTAGGACTTTGTGTGTGTGTGTGGAATAGTCAGGTCCTGGGGTGGGTTACCAGCCTAGATGCCTTATTTATTTGAAGTTTGTCCCTTGATAATATGTCGAGGGGAGTGAACAATCTTGGCGGGATTTGTATGCTTAGTGTAAATCTCTCAATTTTCAACATGACTTAAGACACACCCAGTGGCCGTAATGGAGCTAATGTGTGCCAAGCATGAGTGCGGAGATGTAGGGGTGTGTGTGTGTGAGAGAGAGAGAGAGAGAGAGAGTATGTGTGACAGAGAGAGTGCTTTTGCAGGTTAATGTGGGAGGCAATGTAAAGGACACTTCTGTTTACACTTGTCTTTCATACACCAACCCCAGTCGGTCCAGTGTGTGTGTGTGTGGCGGAGAGTGTTTACACTTGTCACTCTGCAACATCTGGTCTATTGTCAAGTGTGTAAGGTCTCCAGTGTGAATATCTGTGTATATGAATGCTAATGAATGTGGAGATTTCAGTAAGCTGGTCAGTGTCAGGCAGTGCCAGTGACCACTGAGGTCAAGACCGGAGCATGTGAGACAAACCTGTCCTCTTTTTTTTAAACCAAATAATGGCTGCTTAACTGACCCTCAAGTCACTGTGGGCACCTCTAGGTCCTTCCTCGGGGGATATAGCCACACCCTCTTTGTACTAGTTCACCACAGTTCACTTTATGTCATACAGTGTTCACTGTGGTGTTACTGTTTTTGAGCCACAACATGGTTCTTTGTTTCTTTTATTAAGAACTGTAATATGACACGCCCTTTACTCTACAATTACATATTTAATAGATGCCCTCGTATTATTTGGAGTGGTAGGAAAAAAAATAGGAGTCATACCCAAGGAAATTTATAAATATAGCAGTAGTGATCCTGCCTTGACAAGTAAATGAACTCCTATCTCCCATGTGTGAAATTACGGAATAATTAAAGATGAGAATGAGTGTTTGACAGATTGTGAAGGGATTAAATTACTCAGACACCAGGTGTTATCCACTGTTCTATCCAACCAGTCCTGCCACAGGAAACAACAGAAGCCTTTACTTCACTGAATGGAAAAAAACCCAGTGTTATATTGCATACAAATTCTAAAACAAAAAACAAAAATGGGTATCCTTAAAGCAACAATATGTAAGATGTGGTATTTGTACTTCTTGGCTCCCTTTACAGTTGCAGAGTGTAATTCACCTTTATAGCACTGTCCTGAAACAATGGGGCAGGTGGAGGGAGGGAGGGAGGGAGGGAGGGAGATGGTTTTCTACCATCCATCAAAACTTACGTAATTTAGTTTCTGCAGTGCTGAGCTCAGAGTAGCAACAACAAAATCTTGAGTAGTGATTCATCTTAATGGTTTTGAAGCTATAATTTTAAGGTAAAATGCTCAGTACACAATAAACATATGAATTAGTAATAATCCTTGCACATCTGTGTTGTCTGGATTTCTGTTTCTGATAAAAGCATCTCCTACTTTCCTGCTAAATTTACATAGTGTAGTTTCTGCAGTGCTGACACTGGAGTGAATAGGAGGAGGGGTGTCATCTCCTGCCCTCCTGCTAAAGTTACATAGTGCAGTTTCTGCAGGGCTGAGCCTGGAGTGTGTGTGTGGGGGAGGGGGGCTGTCATCTCCTACCCTCCTGCAAAAGTTACATAGTGTAGTTTCTCCAGTGCTGAGCCTAAAGTAGCAACAACTATGGCTCCATTTTCTCTATTAGAGGTAAAATAATACAATGAATTTTGAAGCTGTTATTTTAGGGTTTAAATAAAAAAGTACCTAACGTTCCTTTAACAGTAGGAGTCTTACTTCAACCTCCTTAAGATATTTCTGTCAGAGATGTCTGCCCAGGGTATTTATTCCAGTCCAAATAAAGGGTGCAACTTGGCAACAGTGTTTGTCCCCTTTTGTCTGTGGGTTAAAGCTGAGGTGAGAGCGCTCCTGGGCAAGTGAGCACATGTGTCTGTGTCTTTGTGCAGAAGTGTATCCTTGTTATTTTTCAGTGTGTGCTCTTGGGTTGCGCTGAAAAAAAATACCTACAGCTTAATGTCAGGAGGGATAGGCCGGCTATTGTCTGGGGCTGCGTAGTGGAGGGTGAATTCAGAGTGGAACAGTAAATGTTTAGACAGGTTGCTATTCTACGGCATTAACACAGTGTTTTGTAGCTTTTCTGAATGACATTTAGCATTGAGCATGTGTTGGATAGTCATTAGGGCTGCAGAATCCACCTATGTCTAAGGAATATTTTTTGTTAAATGAATATGTTTGATTAAGGGGTCATTTGATAAGTAGTGACCCTCGTGTTATTGAAACTCTTAGGTTTGTTTACCTCCATTCATAAGCACACTCCATTATCAGTGTGGCCCTTTACAATGAGCTCTGTTCCATTCCTACACTCCTGAACTTTGTCTTGCTGTTGTATGTGTACGGATATGCCTGAAATGTGAAAGGGAGACGTGTGGGGGAAATAGGGCCCAGATGTGCATGAAATTTGGAGAAACGGAGGGAAACCCCCCCCACCCAAAAAAAACCCCGCCAGAGCCCTCCCCCAGCGAGACATGGACACCCTTCCCGACTTGCAGTATAGGGGGCAGGGCTTGAAGGTGTTGGAGTTGTGCTCCCTCTTGGGTCTGTGTTTGCCTCTAGGTCTGTTTTCACTTGTGTTCCACACAGGAGTTATGAATGGCATTATTATCTTAAACTGTCAAGAAAAGAATGGCTGTCAGCAGAACCTCAGCCAGTAGCTTTAATCCAGTTTAAAAAAATGAAAAATCAAAAATCAATTTAAACATAGTTTATCTTTTCCTATCTCAAAATGCTGACATATTTTACTGGATTACAATTGCATTTTTAAAGGCAATGTAGCGAATTCCCCCACAACACACCCCACCTCCCATTTATGTTCATTTGGAAGCTTCACGTCTTTTAAGGTGGGACGGTATGTTTGGGTAAGAAACCAACTTCGGATTGTATGTGGCTAAAGTTGAACTTTACACCACAGAATTACCAGAGAAACACGTCTGTACCTTGAGAAGTTTAGTTTTTTTAGCACTTTCGGTCTTACTTTTACTTTTACACAAATGTAACAGCCCAAAAAATATAAATAAATAAATAAATAAAAAAACACCTATGGCGCAGAAATAGGGCTGACTGAGACACTTAGCTTCTTTTCCAGTTACTGAGCCAGGGTCCAAACACCAATCATGAATATCCCCTTTAAATCATCATTTATTTGATATGTTGGAAGGAAAAGCCTTTACAGTAGGCGCTGGATTTCATGATATAATCCAGTAATAAAACCCAGTGATAATGATGCAGTGTTCGTGTTTAATCATATATCTCAATCAGAAGAGTAATCGTGTTGGTGATAAATAGATAGATCTTTCTTCCCTAATTTTTTTTTTTTCCTGAAAATGTATTCTGCAATGAAAGTTATAAATAGTTAGTTTGTCTGATGCAGAAACATCCTCTACTTTTTTGGGCAGGTTTCAGGTTCAAGATTTTGAAATATTTCTCTGAGAATTTGTTGGCATTCACCCATTAGAACATCAGTGAGGTCAGATAGTGCTGTTGGATGATTCGTTTTGGATCACAAAATGTACTCAAACTCATTTTAAAGATGTTTAATGGTGCTCCATCTCATTTTATTACCATATTACTGACGTTTGAGCATTTGTTTGCTTAAGCTCATGTATGGTGAGAAATGTACCTTCCATCCCTAGAGTTGCACCAAATCAACATGCATTGTACAGTGTACTAACGTAACACTTTGTTACTTCTAGCACACACTTCAGGATGCAATGGTTATGAACAGTTTTGCCTTTTTTCTTATTAGGCAAATTTTCCAGCCAGGAATTCTGATCCCAGATCAGTTCTTAGGAACTTCTTTAGGAATCCAAAGAGCACAAAAATCCTGAGGCTTTGAGCTGGAAGGTTTTGTCTTTCACAAGAATTCCTTGCCAAAAGAGGTGGAGGATTTATGTTCCTGATTAATTGCTTTTCAAATAAATCTCAGGTATGGGCCTGAGGGCTGGCCCCTTTCAGAGAAAGAAATGAGGTAACACCAACTTGAGGGATTTTTTATTATTAGTTGAAAGACACCATCTAGTTTTTGCTGGTAAAAGTAAGAGAAATGAAGGAAGTGGCCATTGTGAGTGTTTTAACTGTTCTGCTATGAAACCTGAAATTCATTTTGTTAGTCTTTTAATTCTTTTTCAGTATGCACTGTCCATCTACCATGAACCACTAGCTGTTATTAGGAGTGCATTAGGGCTGTGAGGTGTAATCTGATATTGGTGATGACTGATGAGGACGCAAATGAAGATGTTTCAAAGGTGATTATGGCTATTGTGAGAACGAGAATTTACAGAAAGCAAGAGTGGACTGATTGATGCACATGTAATGTTTTATAAGCATTAATAAGCTATCCCACTATGTCAGAGAACTCTGTGAGGGTAACTCTCAGTTTCACACTCTGTGCTGGAGTTTCTAGGGTGCCACACAGTTCAGTTTCCCAGCAGATGTATGTATGTATCTATGTGCTGGTCATAAAATTAGAATATTGTGAAAAGGTTCAATATTGAAGACACCTGGTGCCACACTAATCGGTCTTGTTCTCAGTCTAGTTCTGTAGGCTACACAATCATGGGGAAGACTGCTGACTTGACAGTTGTACTAAAAATGACCACTGACACCTTACACAAAAGCAGGGCAAGACACAAAAGGTCATTGCTTCAAGAACCACCACGCACAGACGTATGCAAGACATGGGTCTCAGCTATCGCTTTCCTTGTGTCAAGCCACTCTTGAACAAGAGACAGCGTCAGAAGTGTCTCGCCTGCACTAAAAACAAAAAGAACTGGACTGCTGCTGAGTGGTCCAAAGTTCCTCTGATTAAAGTAAATTTTGCATTTCCTTTGGAAATCAAGGTCCCAGAGTCTGGAGGAAGAGAGGAGAGGCACAGAATCCATGTTGCTTGAGGTCCAGTGTAAAGTTTCTACAGGCAGTGATTTTTTGGGGTAGTTTTGGGAGTTCTCTGCTGGTGTTGGTTCACTGTGTTTTCTGAGGTCCAAGGTCAACCCAAGAAGTTTTAGAGCACTTCATGCCTCCGACCAACTATATGGAGATGCAGATTTCATTTTCCAACAGGACTTGGCACTTGCACACAGTGACAAAGATACCAGTACCTGGTTTAAGGACCATGCTCTCTCTGTTCTTAATTGGCCAGCAAACTCGCCTGACTTTAACCCCATAGAAAATCTATGGGGTATTGTGAAGAGGAAGATGCAATACGCCAGACCCAACAAAGAAAAAGAGCTGAAGGCCACTATCAGAGCAACCTGGGCTCTCATAACACCTGAGCAGTACCACAGATTGATCAACTCCATGCCATGCCGCATTGCTGCAGTAATTCAGGCAAAAGGCAAAAAAATCCAGTTATTTTTTTTGTGCAGTCATTAATTGCACATTGCACCAGTAAGAGCAGAGTGTGAAGGTTCAGTTAGCAGAGTAAGAGCACAGTTTTGCTCAAAATATTGCAATGCACACAACATTATGGGTGATATACCAGAGTTCAACAGGACAAATTGTTAGTGCACGTCTTGTTGGCGCATCTGTGACCAAGACAGCAAGTCTTTGTAATGTATCAAGAGCCACAGTATCCTGGGTAATGTCAGCATACCACCAAGAAGGATGAAACATATCCAACAGGATTAACATTGGACGCAAGAGCAAGCTGTCTGAAAGGGATGTTCGGGTGCTAACCTGGATTGTATTCATAAAACATAAAACCACGGCTGCCCAAAGCACGACAGAATTAAATGTGCACCTCAACTCTCCTGTTTCCACCAGAACTGACTGTCGGGAGCTCCACAGGGTCAATATACACGGCCGGGCTGCTATAGCCAAACCTTTGGTCATTCATGCCAATGCCAAACGTCGGTTTCAATGGTGCAAGGAGCGCAAATCTTGGGCTGTGAACAATATAAAACATGTATTGTTCTCTGATGAGTCCACCTTTACTGTTTTCCCCACATCCGGGAGAGTTACAGTGTGGTGAAGCCCCAAAGAAGCGTACCAACCAGACTGTTGCATGCCCAGAGTGAAGCATTGGGGTGGATCAGTGATGGTTTGGGCTGCCATATCATGGCATTCCCTTGGCTCAATACTTGTGCTAGATGGATGCGTTACTGCCAAGGGCTACCGAACCATTCTGGAGGACCATGTGAATCCAATGGTTCAAGCATTGTGTCCTGAAGGTGGTGCCGTGTATCAGGATGACAACGCACCAATACACACAGCAAGACTGGTGAAAGATTGGATGGATGAAGATGAAAGTGAAGTTAAACATCTCCCATGGCCTGCACAGTCACCAGATCGAAATATTATTGAGCCAGTTTGGGGTCTTTTGGAGGAGCGAGTCAGTAAACATTTTCCTCCACCAGCATCACGTAGTGACCTGGCCACTATCCTGCAAGAAGAATGGTTTAAAATCCCTCTGACCACTGTGCAGGACTTGTATATGTCATTCCCAAGATGAATTGATGCTGTATTGGCCGCAAAAGGAAGCCCTACACCATACTAATAAATTATTGTGGTCTAAAACCAGGTGCTTCAGTTTCATTGTTCAACCCCTGTATATATATATATATATATATATATATATATATATATATATATATATATATATATATATATAATCTAATATTTTATTCCGAATAGAACAGAAATTACGGATCAAAAGTTTAAACTGAGAGAATGTATCATTTTAAGGGAAAAAAATATGTTGTTTCAAAATTTCATAGCGTCAACAAATCCCAAAAAAGTTGGGACAAGGCCATTTTTTACCACTGTGTGGCATCCCCCCCTTCTTCTTACAACTCTCAACAGACGTCTGGGGACAGAAGAGACCAGTTTCTCAAGTTTACAAATAGGAATGCTCTCCCATTCATGTCTAATACAGGCCTCTAACTGTTCAATCGTCTTGGGCCTTTGTCACACCTTCCTCTTTATGATGCGCCAAATGTTCTCTATAGGTGAAAGATCTGGACTGCAGGCTGGCCAATTCAGTACCCGGATCCTTCTCCTACGTAGCCATGATGTTGTGATTGCTACAGAATGTGGTCTGGCATTATCTTGTTGAAAAATGCAGGGTCTTCCCTGAAAGAGATGACGTCTAGATGGGAGCATATGTTATTCTAGAACCTGAGCATAGTTCTCTGCATTAATGGTGCCTTTCCAGACATGCAAGCTGCCCATGCCACAAGCACTCATGCAATCCCATACCATTAGTGATGCAGGCTTCTGAACGGAGCATTGATAACAACTTGGGTTGTCCTTGTCCTCTCTGGTCCGGATGACATGGCATCCCAGTGTTCCATAAAGAACTTCAAAAAAAAAAAAAAAAAAAAAAAAAAAAAAAAAAAAAAATATATATATATATATATATATATATATCCTTCAATCACCAAAACTATCAATGTGTGTTTTTAGACCATAGGAGGAAACCGGAGAAAACACACCATATTCCTCACAGACCCAGAGCGGGGCTTGAACCCACAACCTCCATATATATATATAAAATTACACAACACAACACTGCTGCACTTGATACAGTACGCTACAGTGCCACTGTCATGTTCGTGTCTCTGCTGAGCTGAAAGTGATCTTCAGGTATGCTTCCTAAAGAACGAGAGGCAACATGATTTGCACTGCATACCTTATGATGAATTAAAGATGCATGGACCATGACCTATGTCAGATTTTTAAATGTTTGTCCCATAAAACATAGTGGTAGCATTTCTGGTCACACGATAAGAATTGACTTGCATCATTTCTCTCCCAGAGTCCGAAATTCCACTCTCGCATTCATCTGTATCAGATCCCACCCACCTCCTTTTGACCATCCCTCAGACTCCAGTTCCCATACCCTTACATTACCACCAACCTTATCCACATGTTATCAGTGCGAGATCAGTGTTTTTTTTCTTGTCTGTATTTTATTATTATTATTATTATTTTATTTTTTTCGTCCTGAATGGTCGTTTGTGTGAAGTTAGCCAGACACTATGTATGCAAGGTGCTACACAAACAAAATTAATTTTTGCTTTTCTTTGTCCTTTTTTGCTTTGCTATGAAGATGTTAATGAACCCTGAAGAGCACGGTTTGTCTGTCATCATGGCTTTCATTGCCGTGTAAGTGAGGGTTGGAAGGAGGGTGAGAAGATGGATGAGGCTCTGTGAGGCATGCTGTTCTGTTTAATCAACTTTGGAGGAAAAAGAAAAATGGCCCAAGAAATGTGGAGATTATTTTTGGTTTGAAGATTTGTTTAAAAGGATCCAACTGATTCCCTAATTCCACTTCTATCCTTATGTTAAGTTATGATTGATGAGCTCTGCCGTTTCCCCTCCTAATCACAGGACCTCAACAAAAGACAAAACTGGCTGTGGATTTGATGAGTGCGTGACTGAAGTGTTTTTTTTTTTTTTTCTTAAGATATGAAGATCCACTGGCCTTCTGCCTGTATTATCATGTCCTCCCCTAGTAGAACTTACTGATTTATGGGCACAGATAGAAAAAGTCTCTCTACAAGGTCCATTTTTCCACTCTTCCTATATATATATATATTTTATCAAAATAAAGATTCTTTCCTTCTCCATAGCCTTTGCAATCGACTTGGATAGAGCTATTATCTCCACAAATGGACCAGAGTATAATTAGGACAGATTCAGAGTGCCAGAAAGGTTTTGGCCCCCTCTGTGAAACCCCAGAAGTCACTCTGAAGGAGTGAACTCTGTTATGAACCCAGGGTCTTTGAGAATGAACAGAAAACAGGAATATGAGGAGGAGACGGCGGCCTGTGGTTGTGGCGGCAGTGGTGCTGAGCTCAGCTCCTGGAAGCATGGCCAACTGAGCCACGAAGGAAGTGGAACAGACGTGTGTAGATAATGAGCAGCCAGAATCCATCTTTCTATCTCATCCCTCTGCTTGTGCAGCCGATTCCATCTTCTACGTGAACTTCCAGGACTCCTTGCGGAACCCTTTTTGGCTAGTTATTGTCTTCTATCTCAGAAACATAGCACTCCCTTTGCTACTCACGTCTTATTTAGTGTTGTTTCAACAAGTGAACTCCCAAGTGAGCTAAAGGGGTGCACAATATATGGACCACTGATATATGCAGATAAATGATAAACTTTTTGTTAGATTTTTTGATATTGGAAAAAAGTGCTAATAATTACATGTATAAAACTATTATTACCACTGTTAGTTTTAGCAGAGCTGTGAAAAGCAGTTAACTATTGAAATACTTGAAATACAAAATTTTAATATGTGTAGTAGGGCTGTGCCATATTGCAGGGTTTTTCCAACCATGGGTTGCAGGTAATAAAAAATGGGTTGCAAAGAAAAAATGATAATTATTAAATAAATGAATTTTAGCAGGCACATAAACACAAAACGAATATATACACAAATACCACCTTGTGCAAGCTTTACATCATGCTACCACCCAGACTGTTTAGCTAGCTGCTGCTTTAAGGGTGAAACACCTTTCTTATTTTTACACCTACCCCTTGTTTTCGTCATCCTTGGAACCTAGTTACATGATGTAGTGGTTAAAATCTTCCCCTACAAAATGGGATGACCCTTCATGAGAGCGATCTATTAGAAAACAAATCAAAAAAGAGAAGTGCTTCCTTCCTAAGCTACTAGTGCAGCTCTGTAGGTAGATCTACACGAGTCTGCAGTGATGTCAGAAGAACGCTACTGGACTTTAGGTAGATTTAGTATATCATATTCTTTCAGAAGAGTTCCACAATAATTTTTTTAATCACCCACTCCTAACTCTTCTGTAATATGAAGCTGAATTCAGCTTCCTATTACACAGCTTTTTCGTTCCACCTTAGATGTTGAATTAGCCTCAGGCTGGAGCTGGAAATGAACAAGCTATCTACTAAAACGTGTACTACTAATGATGCTTTTTGATTGTTATAAAGAATGGGGGCATAATACATTAAAAATATGTTAAACAAAGATAATACAATTGTTAGTTGGAAAAAATGCTGACATTTTGTGGGTTTATTTCCCAAAAAGTACTGAGACCCCAACCTCTAGGCAAAACAGATTGGTAGGACAAGGGATGAAATTGGATTCACCATTTATATTTTTAATAGTCTTTTAAGTACTTTATATAGAACCAGTGATGTAGGTAATACAATACTATATAAACACACACCTTTTTGGCTTGGACATTGCCAGAAACACAATAGTATGCACTGAGTCAGATGCTATATTCAATATCTAAGTTGCAATTTCAAGTCATAAGAAAGCAGGTCAGAGTGTCTAGTACCAAGACTGGTACATCTTTAGGCAACCAAAGAATCCGACATCTGATTCTGCATTCATGAAAAGTACATTTTGTAACAAAAGTGTTTCTTTCCTAGCTGTATAAAATAAGAGGTTAGTTTTCCTGTCTTTGGACTACAGACCTGTTGCAACAGGCAACTTTTCCCTCATGCCATGGTAATGAGTGCAGGAAGCATGTCCACAGGCTAGTTACTGGCAACAGCCCCCTCTCACAAATCTGCTGTCCTCTTACTCATCCATGTTCCAGGTTACTGTGTGTAGACAATTTTGCAGAGGAGCGGAAAGTGGGAATGGGATATTTGATGTGTTTAGAAATTCCCCAAATGGGGCTTGGCCTGCAGTAGTTGTAGCTACTATTTCACCAGCCTAAATAGAATTTTCTGTCAGTCTGTTTCACCTTAATATTTGCTTCTTTCTTTTTATATGTACAAGGCAATACCTTCAGACTGTTATGAAAAATGTATATATTGAAGGGAAATTAAACATTGTACAGGGTGGGCCATTTATATGGATACACCTTAATAAAATGGGAATGGTTGGTGATATTAACTTCCTGTTTGTGGCACATTAGTATATGGGAGGGGGGAAATTTTCAAGATGGGTGGTGACCATGGTGGCCATTTTGGATCCAACTTTTGTAGAGAGATTAACAAAGAATTATCTCTTCTAGGAGGAAAGTAAAGCTTAGCTTAATTCACCTATTGACAGAAAGCAATAGTAGAACTTTAAATAAATATATGCAAGAAGAGAAATATGTGAATACATCAGTGAATTATCATCATATTTATCATGGTGGTGAATGTTGTATGGAAAGGCGTTCTGTGCAGGGTCCTTGGGTATTTAGAAAGGTGCTATATAAGTCTATATCATATATAATCTTTACATATTTATTAGTCTTCTATAAACTATGGAAGTACATTTCACCACCAGTGATGAAGGTAATACAATACAGTGCAATGCAATAAAAACAGTGCTTTTGAGTAATGCATAGCAATATAAATTACTGTAACCAATTCTTGTGGCTGATTTAAAGCAAAACCAGGTAGTATTTATATGTTAAAATTATAGATTCAAAATTTTGATTCTTAACTGTCCTGTTATAGGGAGAGTAGAGCCTCTGTCATTGCTACTACAGGCTCAGTACTGCAGAAATTGCACTATGTAACATTTGGAGGCAGATGAGAAGTCAATCCACTGTCCTTCCTCCTCCCCTTAGATTTCCTAGTGCTGAGTCGAATAAGGCTGTCCAGCGGCACAGGCCCTGTCCTGCTCACTACTGCTGACAGAGTAGCATTGATAAAGATGAGGTGTGAAAACTTCACCTTCACCACTCACAGAATAGTATGAATATTTAAAAAAAAAAGGGGGTGGGGGGTGTTCAGACACCCCCATTTTCACGCCCTCCTGGTCATGAAAACACGGCACATAGTTTCCAGCCTCGGATAACGACAGTCGATGATGGGTCTTTTCTGGAGCCTTCTCGTTTGACCGGACAATCTACTAATCCCACTATAGTCCGATATAGCCCACAGTGAGAGCATGTCCATGCGTGTTGTGTGTTCATGCTTATGTGTTTTGAAGTAATGCAGAAGTCTGCAGGCATCCCCTTGTTTACACAGTGGGCACTCTGAGTGTGTGGGGTAATGTGCAAGGTTTATTGTGCTCTATGTGATTGCCTACAGGCTTCTGATATTCAGGCCTCTCAAGGTCTCTTACTAGAACTCTGGCACATCCCCTTCTTGTGCTTTGTATTTTCTCCTAGCTTGTAAACTTTCTTAAAAATATTTGTACACTTTAGTTTAATATTCATTGTAACCCAGGTAGAATGATAAAATGTAACCTTAAAATTCACTGATAGCACTTGCTAAAGAAGAATAAATGTCTAATTTGATATCATTCAGAAGGTTGGCTTCTGTTGGAAATTGTTTCTAAACTTTCAATCTATAACACATTTGTGTTTGTAAGAATGAGAATAGTGTGGTTATTGATTAAACCTTACAGTTGTGCATACAGGATGACAAATAATATATACAAGATCAAATATATGCTTTTTGGCATTGAGTTTTTGTCATTTCTTAAAAGCAAAACTTATGGGGGAAACGACCATATATTTTTTAGTGATTGACTGTAAATATACTGTATATTTAAGTCTATTAGTAGTTCTATTTATGCATATTGAACAACATAGTTCAATATTTTTGAGCATAATGCTTCATTAGAGAATAATGCAAGACATATGTCTGCTGTTTGGTCCAGTGGAACATAGGGAACATAGATTAATTTTCACAGCCATCTAAAAGCTACTATATTGATTTCAAGGTGCAGCAATACACATCAGCTATACAGCATTTTGCAGATAAGTACTGGTTTTACCCTTTGTAGATTTCTAGCCTTTTAGATTTAATGTCACTGGACTGTAATAGAACTATAAACACGATTTACAGAAATATCACCTTTACTTTTCCAGCCAAAGGGATCTAGTTGGTAAAGCTAGGGCCTATGTTATTAGCAGCACAGATGTAACAAATTATTTCTCTTTGTCTGTGATTTTATTCTGCCGACTCCCATTTAGATCCTCACTAATCCACCAATGTTGGTGGGGGGAAAAAAAACAAAAAAAGTAATTGCTTGTCTCCTTTCTGTTTATCTGATCTTTGATGGATCTAATCTAATTCAGTGTCAGTGACAAAGTCCATATTGTCTTTCCTCAGGGTCAGTACAGGCCTTCAGATCTTCTGTGCCCAGAAACCTACGTGTGGACGCCCATTGAGAGATGCATCCCCCGCCTTGACATCTCCGCTTACGCTCGCCTAAATGAAGACACGAAAGCAGGTGAACCTCGAAACTCATGGCAACATTGACATCCATTATAAGATTACTCGCAAGTATCTGCATGCACACAAAATTACCTCTTTAATGAGTGAACTCATGAATCATGATGGCTCTGCAGCTATTGTGAGAACTTGTCAGTTCAGTAGTCCCACCCCATGACCTCACTTTGGAAGAGTTCTCAGCACTGTTTATATTGGCTATTTGTCCTCATATTTGTCAGGCACTTTGAAATAGGACTCAAATTGTATGCATCATGGCAAAAAAAAAAAGTGCACAGTGTGCTATTTCCCATGATATTAATACACAACGCCCTTAAATGGTGTCAGCTTTTTAACAGTAGTCAGTCTGTAAACATGCTCCTTATGTTTCATTCTTTTGTAAGTCTTCAACTATATTTATGTATTTCTGGTCTGCTGGCCAAGCGGGAAGTCGACAGGGCCCGTTTGTGATGAAATGAACTGGACTGGTGGTTCAGTGAGGTCAGTCCTGTGGTCATTCCTGGACACTGAGGAGATAATGGCCATGGTAATAAAAATAATAGAAATAATATCGTTGCTGACTAGGGGACGCCAAAGACGGAGAGTCTGACAACTTGAACGTTAACTCCAACCCACCACCCCCTTACTGTTTTTCTATGCTTCAGCTAATTCTCTCTCTCTCTCTCTCTGTCTCTCTCTCACACACACACCCTGTAGCTGATGCCTTGTCTTGCTTATGTTCTCACATTTCTAATAATTTTTGTTCACTCCTTGGAAAAGCACATTAACTACTTGCATGCGTCAGTTTAGAAAAGGGTCTTTGTGTATTCAGAGTTCCCACTCTGGAAACTTCTCAGGCATGGCCTGTTGGGTAAATGCTTTAGGTGAAAATGTCACAAAATTAGCACACTACCTATTATAGTTGTTCGCAAATCTGTCAGTTATTTTTAAGATGAATTGAGTAGTCATAGGTTTATTTATTTTTTAATTTTTATTTACTTTATTTTAATTTTTTTTTTTAAACTCGTTCTTCTTGTTTTTAAAAAAGTGCTCAGTGTTGTGTGTGTGTTTGTGTGTGTGAAATATTGTGTGGCTGGTGGATATGCTAAATAGACAAAGCTGTTCAGCTGGCCAATAAAAGCAGTTTATAGCCTTTGGAATGTATATTAGTGTTTTCCAAGTATTGTTCAATATTAAAATAATATTTACATTGAATCATTAGCCATATATTGAAATATGTTCATTACCACAGTTCAAAATGTATTAACAAATCAGGAACAGTGTTCAAGTGTACAATTTTACAATGGTTTACTATTTTGCAGTGATGAAATGACAGTTTTAGAATTTTAGGCTTGAATTAAACTACACAATGTAGACAAAATTAATGGGACACCCAAGTATTAGACTTACAGGTGTGTGAATGTTATCCCATTCTAAATCCATAGGCATTAATATGGAGTTGGTTCTCCATTTGCAGCTATAGCAGCAGGTTTGGAAGTCTAATGAGTTTTGAATGAGGTTTTGAGTTTTGAGTTGCTGTGGTTCCTAAAGACTTCCACTTTTCAATAATACCACTCTCAGTTGTTCATGCAATATTTAGGAGGGAAGATATTTCAAACTTAACTTGTTGTATTGGTGACATAATACTACAGCATCATGCTTAAATTTAGTGAGCTTTTAGAATGACCTACTCTTTCAAAAAAAAAATGAATAAGTGCATGTTTTTAAACAACTATGTCAATGGGAGTAAATTAAACACCTTTATTTGATGATTAGGTTGTGTATCCCAATACGTTTGTGCAACAGGTAGTGTTACTGCCCCACAGCTTCAGAATTTTGGGGTCCTGGAAGTTGGGGATACTCACCTTGTTTCATTATCTGCAAGGAGTTTGGTGTCTTGAATATATAGAGTTATATGTACTATAAAATATATCATATGCTGATTTAAAATAGCGATTTTCAGGAAATTCCCAATTATATTGGTGTTGTTTCACTGAGAATATACATTTTAATAGTATAAATGTTTGACTGATGTTTAATTGTGATACTTCATACCATCACTACTTAGTAGATTTATAAATGGATGACATTATTAATACTTAATATAACCTTTTTAACAATATCCTTTTTAATAACCTTTTCCTGCACTCAGTAAATGCATAAACTTTGCAGTCTGTAACATCTAGGAGGTATTAGCCCTTTTTACAGCCAGAGAGAAATCTACATGTTCTGTTTACATTTCCATTGAAAGTTGGACCAATAGCTTTAGGGACATTATAAGGGCATGCAGAAGTTTTAGTAGATGTCTCAACACAAAGCCTTTTGTTTTCTCCTGTTAAGAATAGTGAGCAGAGCCTCTGAGAGAACTTAAACTGGTATTCTGTCAACACAATGAGGTCATACTTGGAGCCAGTGCCATGCTGGGAGGTAAAGTCATGTGTGAAGGGAGCTCCACCGCTGAGCATTCTGGGACGCCAGCAGGAATGGAAAAACAAAGCTTGTCGAGTCATCCCTGGACTCATTGTTGTGTTTCAGATTTTTTTTTTCTTTTTCTCTTCTTGTCCTGTCCTTTTTTCTTTGAATGATTCTTTAGCTGTTATGTGAAGACTGACAGAAAAAGGTAGAACCTTTCTTTTGATTGGTTTTATCTTGTGCTTTTTCCCGGCGCTTGTTTTTCCAGTCAATTTTTTATTTTTACACCATCAGAATTTGAGACCTGGTGCTTTTCTTAAGGTAAATATTAGCATTAAAGATCAGTGAATTGGATGTTAAATGAAGCACAGAGGGAAGGAGGTTGGGCTGGGGTCAAGAATGATTTAAGTTCACATACACCCTATTCTAATGGGGCTTAATAGAGTTTAGACTTTGGTTTCCTGGGCCTTTGATGAGGTGTTATATAGGTGTCATACACTGAGCGATCACTGGATTAGGAACACCCACCTTGTATCTATACCCATTGTCCATTTTATCAGCTCCACTGACCATACAGGGGTACATTTGTAGTTCTACAGTTACAGACTGTAGTCCATCTATTTTTCTGCACACTTTGTTAGCCCCCTTTCACACTTTTATTCAATGGTCAGGACTACCACAAAGAAGTTATGATTTTAGTAGTGTCATTCTCAGCACTGCTTTGACACTGACATGGTGGTGATGTTTTAGTTTCTGCTGGTATGAGTGGATCAGACACAGCAGTGCACCTAGAGTTTTTTAAACATTGTGTCTACTCACTTTCCACTCTGTTAGACACACCAACTTAGCTGGTCTAGCTTGAAGACATATCATGAGAGACAATACCACATCTGTTGCTACACATTTTGTGCTGGCTGTCATCTAGTCCGGTATCAGTGGGCACAGGGCACTGTTGTCTGTATGTTTTCTGTAAGTGGTTATGTTCAGTGGAGGTAATTAAATAGACAGTGAATGCAGATACAAGGTGTTCCTTATCCAGTGAATTTTCAGTGTTTATGTACAGAATTTTAGATTTGACATGAAAAGGAATGTATAACCCCTACACACTGGTAAAGGTTTAATCCACTGCATTGTTACATATTATATATGACAGCATTATAAACAATCCTGATGAAGTAACCAATGAAACCGTACTTTTGAGGCAACTGTGGTTTGGAACTCTTGGTACAGTACATGGGAGGTTCCTGGTCTTGCTCTATGTTTGTCTGACCCAACTCAGTGGTGACTGGCAGTCAGACGAAGGCCGTCATTGCTCTTAGTGTTTGGGAATCCGTCTTGTGGTGCCTGCAGTCCTGCTTGGCTTGTTGTTCTTGGCCGGAGAAGGCTGGCTATTTCAGACCCACTTTTCAACAGAGCCCTAGAGCCAGTGCAGAGCAAGTCTCACACTCAAGCATCGCATGATAGCTTTGGATCCACGAGAAGCCATACCACTGCTTGATGGATCTGTCTTAAACATGGTTACTCTGGCTTCCATCCTCGCCAAGTTGGCTGGGAGGAGACAATTTGCTGGTCAGAGGATGTCAAGTATAATTATTGAAGGAAACAAAATTGTCCTAAAGTTCACCTTTCTGCTGTGGTTATTCGGACCCCAGTGTAAGAAACCCACACGCTTAAGACCTCCAAAGCTTACAGTATTCCCGCTAAGGTTGGGCTTGGAAAATTCATGGAATGCGATTAGATCAAAACACCCTTCCAATATAAAAACATCAGGTCATGCTTTTGTGTCAGCATGGTGACTGTTCCCGGCAGTGTTTAGAGTTGGTACATCTCATATTAGCAGCTATTTGTCAAAACTCTGGCAGAACCAGACAGAGCCTGGCAGAACCCTTTTGCATGTGTGATTTAAACTACCATCTCCTGCCATTACCTAGTATTTTCTTCTATGCAGTGAAGTTTTAACATGAACCAGTATTACATATTATTATGCCAACACAAGTACAACTTTCCAAAAATATTTATTTATTTATTCATTTTATTATCACAGTTCCCCACCTTTTTGTTATATACACTTGCTGTGTTGTTTTACATGGCGATGTGCAGAAGGCCTAAAATGTGATTGAGGCCAGGTTTAACCTTGCTAGTGTGTCAGATTGTTTCGGGAATAGTAGCTACTGCTGTGAGTCTGTGGTCAGAACAGGGCTTTCTTTCTGTTTTTACGTGCGTCTGGATGTTTATTGAAAGCGTATGTGGAGATTAAGTGAGGCGACGTTGTGGCAAGCTCTCCTATCAAGAAAGAGAGAGGAGACTGTGTGTAAAAAAGACATTTCAACAACGACAGGGCTCGGTTGTTTTAATAAAATCCTGACCATGTTCTGCTTGGTCAGCAGGTGAAAGAAATACGAGCAGCTTACTTTTATACTTAACTGATTTTGAAAGATACTGTGTATTATGTACATCAGTAAGGCTTCTTTTCTAATTCCAAGAACAGATGTTGTACATTTATATATAGTTTTAAAAGCTAGAAACAAAGAGTTTTTATTTTTTTATTGTTAAATTTTTAATTTAGATTTTCGGGAATTAATGAAGTGAAAAGAAGTCAACATGTGCTATAGTATTTTTTTTTTTACATATTTGTATAGAAATATCAGTCATGTGTTTAGAGATAGTGAAATGTGAAGCATTTTAGATTAATGCTGCTTTCCCTTTGAACTTTGAAAGTTTTGGAGTTCCAAGTAGAAATTTTTAACTGGAGTGCCCAAAAAAGTCAGATTTTCTTCTCTGGGAAGCCTAACCAACAACGAAATTAGTATCGAAATTGGCTGACCACATATCAACAGTGTGTAACATACACCCCACACTCCCTATGCCTTAGGTTTTCATTGTTAGCTTGTTCCTTTTTATCATTGTTATAAATACCAGTTGATTACACTTCCAAACACCATGGAAACATGGCTACATATAGCAGTTGGACAGTACTGTGTGTGTGTCTGATTTAATGAGACACAAATAAATAAACACGCTCATAAACTATTATACTGCTGCTTTTACACATGTTTTACACATGTAAAACACACGTGTGGGCAGCCATCTTGGATTCTGAACTCCGTATAGGAAATGTTACATGTGGCAGGAGTTCCAGTTGAAATTTCCTACTTGGAATTTAACTTTAAAATATTTCATGTATTTACTACAAGGAAAAACTTTTTTCTAAGGGTCTAAGGGTTAGTTTGGTAACTAAGCTGAACTTAATATGGTGGTAAATTCATGGGTATTTGCTAATAAGACTAGTTCAACTACAAACATAATTTTGCTGAGTAAAATAGCACTTCAAACCTGTTCAGCCTAATAAAAATAGCTGGGACAGAGCTTATTTGTGGATTGAGAATGAAAAAGAGACACATTTCTGGTATATGGAATTTTTGTTCTTTAATAGTTATTTAATGATGGGCAAAATAAAAAGACATTTGGACCTGCAAATATATAACTGATCTCCACTTACCTCTTTGTCTTACAGTCTTACTGTCCAAAATTGCATCTGAATCTTAGTTCAGATGTTTTCCCAGGAACATTACTGCCAGACCCTGCTATGGGGACTTAAATTCAAATCTTGTGCATCAATTTCCATGAATGCAATTAAGACACAGGGTGTCAAAACCCCCACGGTCAGACCTGTCAAGGGGGATGATAAGGAGAAAGTCCTCTTCATCATCATCTCTGACCTCTGCCCTCTGACCCCAGACGGGATTTAGCTCTGGTGGTGTGGTGACCCTGCCACGCCACTGAGTGAGAGCCTGGTGCCCCTCAGCAGGAGCTGTAAACTGAGCAAAAGGATAGATGGAGGCAGGCTGGGGGGTGGGAATGGATGTTTATATACAGAGCGGATGTTTGGATTGTTCAGCAGAGAGCGAGTCTGACACCCTTTGACAGCTCTGGTCAGTGTTATTGGCATGGTTAATTGGGAAGCTAAAAGCCCTCTCTCTGCCCTGTTTATTGTCATTGTTTGACAATCTCATCATTTTCATCTCATATTTTATATTACGCTTCACGACGCACAGCCTTTGATGCTCTTAGTCACTGTTCAAATCAAGAATATCTAAATTGAAGTTTGACATGTTTGAAGTAGACAAAGCAATTGTTCCTGGATGTTCAGATCTGGGATGAAGCATTAAACTGTAACTTTGTTTTGGTGTAGTTCTTTAACTTTTATTTATTTATTTATTTATTTATTTTTTGTAACTACAGATCTAGATTTAGACATACACCATCTAGGGAAGTATGCTTTAGAGAATCATAAGTTGTTCTCCAAAGTATGGTCCTAAAACCCCTTCTGGCATCTTTTATTTTTAAGGACAGATTCCTTTTGAACAAACACATTTGAACTTCAAAGTGACATATTCACTTTCAAATCATGTTTTGAGTGCACTAGCACAATAATTTGGGATCTGAAGCCTCTGCCATCCCACATACTGTGATAAAAACAACCCAATCAGTTTTTCGGGGGGGATCTGCCTAATTCTGAAAACATAATTTCTGAAAACAAATTTTGTGCTGCATTTTACATAGAGGTAAGGCACTTCAGAATTGTCCTGCCTCCTCTTCTGAGTCTCTCCAATCACAGCACTGGATTCTTGTTAATGTGAGGCTGCAAAGATGACTTTAAATGAAGCAAAACAATCTAAATGAGTGTAAAGAAATAAGAATAAATATGTAGTAAACAAGAACAGAGAAGAAAGAGAACCCAGCGAAAACCAATAGAAACACACACTTCTCACTCCTGGGCTCTCACTCTGTATTCAACTGTGGCTTTTTTTTTTTCCATAAAAAAATCCACTGAAACCTGTTGTTCTGAACAGGGCAGTTTAGACAGGGGGAGAACTGTGCTGTGTTGTTTGGTCCTTGTGGTATGTAGAACAAAGCATATCACATTTCATTAAAATTACTACTTAATTGTGTTCACTTGTGGAAAAGGCGCAGGATAAAGTCCCAAGTGTCTAACACCTGCTCATCCAACCTTTCTCCTAAGATTAAGGATATAAATGCATAGTTGGTGTAGTCCTCCCTCCCCCTGCTGCAGTAACAACTTCTGCTCTTCTGGGAAGTCTTTAAACTAGATTCTGAAGCATTTATAATGGCATTCAGCCACAAGAATGAGGTTCAGTATTGATATTGAATTAGTTCTGGATCACAAAAGGCACCCCAAGTCATTCCAAATGTATCGGGTGCTGCTTCATCACTCCAGAAAACACAGTTTCACTGTTTCACAGCACTGAATTCACTAATAATACTGTGAGTTTACAAAACTTGGGTGAGGAAGTGTGTTTTATTTGTCCCTAAACCCAAATGTGATAAAACAGGATATCTTTCTTAATTTTTTCTGCTCTTAAATTCATGTTAAGTCTATATACAAGGTGTATTCTCTGAGAACCAGTGAAAAAGCTAAGAAGTGTGGGTGTTCCTTTGAAATACGGGCATGTTATGCAACTTGTTTACCCCTGGTAGACATCGGACCACATTTTAAAGTTGCTGTTTTTGTTTTGCTTATTTTCAAATTTTGTCAAATCCGGGGCTAATTTCATATCAACAACAATGTGTTTTTATAGGTGGAAAAATCTAGGGGTAGCCAGAGAGTCTCATGAAGATGGGATTGTTTAAATAAAACATGAAAAAAAAATGCTTTCCAGAGGAATAAATACACATTTCTGGCAAAACAGGGTGGATTCAGAAGAAAGAGAGAGTGGGCCTGTGGGTGGGTTTTGTTGGTGGAGAGGGTTCAAGGGCCTTTCTTTTTTCGTATGAAAGTAGCACATGCAAAAAAATGTTTAGATTTGGGGGAAGAAACCCCTCTCTACCAGTATGAGAGAATATCCAGAGAGAGGGTTTTGGTACCAGATGCGTGTCCTGTTTTCTTCTCTGTGGCCGGCCTGGTCCTCATTTGTCATAATTCAGCTCCAGCTCTCTGATGGACTGCCAGCGTTTGCTTCTTAGCCATCTATCTGAGGAAACTGAAGTAGCTTAGTGTCAGTTGCTTGCATTTACTGCATGAAAAGAAAGGCTCAACAGGAAACGGCTATGGGGCCCCAATGTGAAGAAGTTGACCTTTACTCTTGCTACTATATGGTCAATCCCACATTATTCACTGTTCTTCACCCGGTTTTTAGCTTGTTTTCCTGCTTTTACCCAGCCCACCTTAAGTTCCAGTCTGAAGATCATCTGCTCACTTGCAGTAGGCTGCAATTATAGAATTAAGAACAGTTTTTGTTTGTTTGTTTTAAATAATGAAACTTCACAAGAAAAGGGTTTTGCTAGACCCAAATTTAAGCCAAGAATGTTTTAAGAATTTTTATTTAAAAAA
This sequence comes from Hoplias malabaricus, assembly GCF_029633855.1. Classification (NCBI taxonomy): domain Eukaryota; kingdom Metazoa; phylum Chordata; class Actinopteri; order Characiformes; family Erythrinidae; genus Hoplias; species Hoplias malabaricus. The sequence continues at coordinate 26,581,260 of NC_089807.1, forward strand.
TATATTCTTTTATTTTCCTCTGTTCTTCTCCACTGTGTTCTTCTCACCCCCCCCCACCCCCCCACCCCCCCCCCCCCCCCACCCCAAGCTGGTAAGCCCTCTGAGTGCAGGTGGGATTTGAATGGGCGTGGGTGGTAATATTTGGGAATGAACTGAAGAATGAACTGTACTCTCCATATGTGCCGAAGGATGGAGACTAATTTGCGCTCATGCCACATCCACCCTAAAAACATTGCAGAGTCCCTTTCAGCTGGCTTCCAGATGACTGCATACAAGGCAGAAAGAGGGACTGTGAGGGGGAGGGGCGTGCATTTGGTGCAGCAAGACTATTAATAACAATCATAATTTTAAAAACAGCTCAACTTGGCTAATGTGTCGCCAGTGGCACTGCAGACTTGAAGCGGGTTTCTGAGTTTGTTTATTCTTGTTTCTGTGCTCACTATGAGGGCTGAAAGCTGCTGGCTGCATTTTGTAAGCAGCCTGAAAGATTGGTTTGTGTGTTTCTGTCAGGTCCTGATGGAGCAACAGCCCTGACCTGTAGGTGTAGTTGCACGGGGCTTTGTCCTATAGGGATGGGCAATAAGACCTTATTACCACAGCAAGCGACATCCAGCACATTAAAAGTGACAAATAATTAATGGGATAGCATGACAAAACTAAATCTAATTTTTAATCATTTATTTTTCCCAGCTTTTTACTTTCTGCCTGCTGAAATTGCTAATTCTGGAAATTGCCGGATAAAACCCGTGTTTTGTTTGTTATATTTTAATTTTACAGCTGGTGAGGATATGCAGTTTAAGATTTTGATCTGGGCTTTTTGGGGTGATTTAAGGAAATTATGCACATACACCAGCTATATTCAAAAGTCTTTATTCTCTACCCGTTTTTAGTGTTCTCCTCATTTCTGATGCTAACTTCTAGCTGACTGCTAGTGGAAAAATGAAGTTCATCTCGAGTGCAGTTAACTCTAAATTTCAGCTCTGAGTATAGATGTTCTGCTGAGGGTATGAGCCAATGATTTTTCATTTTTTTTTACTGCATTCTTGTTAGCAATTGTTCATATTGAACAGCTCTTCTGGGAGCCTGTTGGCTTGTTTCTGAATGCCTAATAAGTGTTTAAATCTGGCACGCAATAGACGAATGAAGCTTTGCAAGCTCAGACACAGCCAAATACTCCTTCAGTAGTTGGGGGTTTGTGGGGATTTTGCTCGAAGCCAGTGATTCACAGTTATGCTTCTGTGTTTGTAGAAGTTAAAATGATGCAGAGTTTTGCTAAACTTCTCCTGAGTCAGTGGTTTTCAGATGAAAGAGTTGCAGATCAGCATATTCAAGCATTTCCAAGTTTTCTTTTGGAAGTACCACTGAGGATTAAAGCCTTCTTGAAAACTTATTTTATGCTTTGTAAAATCATTACTATGACATGATATCAGTTTACAGCAAATGACAACACAAGCAGCTGACAATGAAATATTGTTAATAAGGGGTTAATTGAATAATTATCACACACGCTGCATCTATTATGGGCTGCTTGCCCAGTTACCATGAGTACATTGAGATCTGTTGTGCTAGTACAAGTAGATCAGACTCAGCAGTGCTTAAAACCCTGTCCCCTCTTACTGTCCACTCTGTTAGACACACCTACCTCGTTGGTCCACCTTGTAAAGTCAGAGACAGTAGCTCATCTATGTTGGTCGTCCTCTAGTCCTTCATCGATGGGCACAGGGTGATGTTGGCTGGATATTTCGCAGATCACGTTACCACTGTAGCTCGATCATGCCGCTTCTCCCTATTCAACATAAGGAAGATTAGGCTATACCTAACTCAACATACAACACAGCTTCTCGTTCAGACGTTAGTAATTTCCCGTCTAGATTATTGCAACGCCCTCCTGATAGGTCTTCCGGCCTGTGCTGTGAGACCGCTACAGATGATCCAGGATGCTGCAGCACACCTGGTCTTCAACCAACCAAAAAGAGCACATGTCACGCCCCTATTAGTTGAGCTGCATTGGCTACCCTTAGCTGCTCGCATCAAATTTAAATCACTAATGATGGCCTTCTACCTCAATAGACTCTTAAAACCATACGTTAGCGCCCGCCCTCTCCGTTCCTCAAAGGAGCGCCAACTAACACGACCAACCCCCCGTACAGGTCAGCGCTGAGAATGATCCACCACCCAAATCATACCTGCTTTGTGGTGGTCCTGACCATCAAAGTGCTTGGTGAAAAGGGGACAAGGAAATATGCAGAGCAACCAGTGGATTATGGACTGTATGCTCCTGTATGGTCAGTGGAGCTGATAAAATGGACAAAGAGTTTAGATACAAAGTAGGAGTTCCTAATCCAGTGATTATTCAGTGTGTGTGTATATATATATATATATATATATATATATATATATATATATATATATATATATATATAAAATTTGAGTGTGGCATCAGGTGTCTTCAATATTGAACCTTTTCACAATATTCAAATTTTCTGAGAAACTGAATCTGGGGTTTTCATTAGTTGTCAGTTATAATCATCAAATTAAAAGAAATAAACACTTGGAATATATCAGTCTGTGTGTAAATAAATGAGTATAATATACAAGTTTCACTTTTTTTTTTTACCCCCCTCACAGCACCAATGTATCTACTTCATTTTATGTAAATGTTTAACAAGTACTTACCTTTAGCTATATGCAGAGGTCTTCATGAACATTCACATGTAAATTTGTGTGTGTCACTGATAAATGTCTAAAATTAGTTGGAAGACTAGCTCAGGGCACTGGAGAAAATGCCCCCAGACCCATCGGATACCACTGATAGTCTAAATTAACCTTCTTTTCATTGATTGGCCACATTTTCTCTAAACCTTTAAAAGCCTGATGGTACAGCTGAGACACGAAAAATTAAATGAATGAATTAATGTTTAAAGAATATAAAAAATGGATTTGGTGAATAACCCAAAAGGACTGTATATATTTTTTCTAGGTTATCAGTTTGTATTTTTATGACTGCTGGGTTTAAAATTATACTGTTTTGAATATTATGCATATTATACATTTTTCAACTGAATACACAGCAACATAAGTCTCCATTTCTCATGTTTAGTGTTATTTGTTGAGTGCTGGGCTGGTTGTGTTTTTGAGAAGGCTGGTGGGGAAAGGATTCAGGTGGTTGTGTGCTATAAATGTTGAAAATACACACTCTTCCCTTGCTTTGTCATTTGTATTTTTAAAAAGTGCATCTCATCAATGCGGCTTATAACTCATTCTCACACATCTGTGTAGTAGGTTGAAAGTTCTCCTCAAGGAAGAATTATAGGTCTGAAGTAGCTTTTGTGTACCATGCAATGGAGGAAGTTGAGTATACAGTGTTTACAATTGAGGTTATATGTGGAGCATTTATTTAACCTCATTTTATCAGGCTGTGGTTTTTAATATTGCTTTTATTCATTTAGCATTTACTTTTTTTTCTCTTTTTCACTCTGTGTTTCTCTAGGTGATGCTGGTGCTCTGAAAGACTTGGGCCGGGTTCTGGTGCTGCACAGGAGAACAGTGATGCCCTACAGTGTCTATGCACGGAAACGTAAAGGCTCTAGTGATGAGAGAGAGGTGGAGCAATACGCCAGCCTCGTGGGTCAGACCTCCACGGAGAGGGTTCTGCTGTACAGACCCTAATCCTCTGCATCATCCGGATCCACCTCTCTCAACATTCATCCACCATGAATAACTGTCAGTCTAATCAGTATTCTACCTGCTTCTCTGCCTTTATCTTCCACTCAGTGCGGTTTGTCTTTCCTTTTGTTCGTGTGCATCCCTTCACTTTTCCTTCTCTGTGATTTATTTCCTTTCTGCATGATTGTTTGAACTTCATAGGTTGTTCATTACAAGTTTAGAGTATATACATATTAGGTTGAGGTACAGCACCATGCAAAAGACTTCAGAGAACATTGTAAGTACAGGTATATAACTGGGCAGTATATGAGAATTTATTCACACACAACTGACGGTGGAATGAATAGTGCTTAGAGTTTTGATGTGGGAGAGAGTATAGTTTTAAACATTTCCAAACCTCTCCTTGAAGTACCTACAGCAATTAATGTCCTTCATTAATTGAAAAGGCGCTGCTGATGAAATTTAACAGATCCGAATAAACCCAGTCCTGCAAAGCCATGCCCCAAGCCCGTGTATTTCTTGGTAAAAATATGAATAACTTCCTAAAAACAAAACAATAACTTTTGTAGTTAAAATAAGGTTTAGTGAGTTTGTGTTCATTCTGTGGCTGACATATTGGCAAAAAATATATATAGTTTTAACCCTTTAAAGCCTGACATCTCTATGTATTTGTCTACAAATGAGCTAACACATTTTGCACACAAAGGATTTTGGAAAACTAAAAATACATTTTTGTTTCATAAAAATACTTATAATTGTCTAAATGTGTTTGGCTGCTGTAAAGAAGAGATTGAAGTTTCTGAATATTTATCATAAAATACAATAAAATAAGGTAAAATACACTGCATCTATGAAATGGAACAAAAATGCTTAGTTGTACTACAAGTAGCATCATACAAATGATACCCGTAATTGCTTCCGTTTAATAAAAAAGTAGCCTTGAGATTTTCTCCTGTGTTTTCATGATGATAGCAACAATTTTGTAATGGTTGGGTAAATGCATGGAAAGGCTTCCACTTCATTCACAGTTCAGTAGAGAACACAGAACACTTGCCCCAAAAAGGATGGAAGTTTGTTTTAGTATTTCTCTTCATTAGATGATGAAAGAGCCTCCTCTAAAGATCATGTATCATTTTTGATGTTTGGCTTTATAGGGTTAGAGTAAAAAAAAAAAAAAAACTAATCATGTTTTTTGGCTATCCAAGACTTTTGCACTCTACTGTACATATATAAAAAAGCTGATATGTTACTTTACTTACCACTCTGACACACTTTTATAACTGTTTAATCACACATGCTAATATAGAGTGAATTAACACAACATTAAAAGTGTTCTCAGTATTTTGACAATCTCACATTGCGCAGGTCTTCTTGTTGGGTAAGTGAATGGCTTCAGATCTAATAGTATGGGTAATTTAAATAGAAATTCCATCAGTGTTTCAAATGTTCCACATAATTAAATGGTTAGGATGCAGAGCCAGACATTAAAAGTGCTTAATGGCACTGAAAGCTTTGGAGACTTTGGACGTTTGGATGCTCTACTCGACTCTGCTCGCTTGGTCCCGGGTTTGGTTTTTCATTATAAAGCCCCCTGCCCTGATATTTAGCTGACGTTGCAAAACACAGTCTCTAAAGGGAACAGCAGGCTTTGTAAACCACAACAATAGCAGAGGTAAAAATTAAGCATTCTCTCATTGTGTATTTGCCTGTTGTTGTTATTATTTGGGACTGAACATAGCTCTGCGCCCCAGTTCAGACAGATCTGTATAGATTTTATTTCCTTTGTTACCTCGTCTGGCTCTCACTGAATTCTTTCATCTGCCGCCAATCCAGGGAGTCTTGAACCTCTTTACAACACGTACAACAATGTACTTTCACAAGCTGCCATTTTGAGTTGGATAAAACAGTATGATCTCTACTGTAGTTGGAGATTTTAAAAGCAACATGTTTGTGCTGGATGTTTTTGCCTTGTAGACGAGTCTTTCTGGTCATCCAGCGCTCTGCAAAGTTTACACTTCACGGTCTTGTCCCAACTTGGCTTGCTTGGAACCAGGCGCAAGCTGGGACTAAAAAGTACTCGCTTTTAGACACATAACTGCTTAGTGTAAAAGTACAAAAATCAAATGCTACCATTGAATTATATGGATGTCTGGAAAAATCAATGGAATTTCTTTTTAAATTAACACCCCACTCTGCTATATCTGTTACATAGAGTCAGTTCTTACAAAATACTGACAAATCTTACTTAAACGCACTGATATGTATTTAAATAATGTGTTTTGGGTTGTTGATGACTTTTCAGTACAGGAGAACTTCTGCTTATGGTAACTATTAGTAAGCTACAAATAGAAGAAGCAAACATATTAATCTGAAAAAAAAATTAATATTTATGAAATAATAATAATAATAAAAAAAAACATCAGAGTTTTTTGTAACTTCTTTGGACCATTTTTCTTGAATTTGCCTTCATCAAAATTGTAGCTTTGCCTTATGGCAGAGACTATACTGGGCAACGACAGCACTGAGGCAATGACTGAATCTTGAGCCACACAGAACTAGCCCAACTAACAACTGAAGATTAAGAAAAGCTGGGAAACTAAAGACTGGAGAAGTTAGTGTCAGCCTCACAGCAGCTGTGTTCTTGCTCCAAGCCATTGATCAGCCCAGTGCTACAGATGGCTGCACTGCATAATACCACTAATTATGATGTGATGCTTGACATATTCCTGATTGGTAATGTTCGTGCCAGTGCTATGAAGGCCTTGTGGCGTGTGTTTGTGTGTGTGTCACTATGAAACTGGTCCAGAATTGATGTCACAGAAGAGCCCTTAATGCGAATGCTGTGTCACACCGATGACTGACTCTTCAGTGAACTCAGAACCTGCAAATGAAGTCAAATTCACCATTACACCGGATGTTACATCTAGGTTTTATTTTCTGTCCTTTATTCGTTTGCAATTATAGCTTCATTGTATTTCTTTTGATAATGTTGAATAATATATTTTTTTCTTAAATAAAAATGTATTAATAATAAATGATGTAAGATCATTTCTGTTCTTCAGCAAATGATGTGGTATACCACAAAAGTATAATGCAGAAAATATGATATAAACCTTTGGAATTTCAGTGAAAGTTAAGTTTTGTACTTTGTGTCCTTTTGGTGTTATTTAAAACCTAGAAGGCGTATCATGAGTGAAATAAACAGTCATAGTTTTTGGCCATGCATTTCTGCTTTGAAACTGCTCATGTTTAAACGTCTCAAACGGGCCAGGATTTCTTACATCACAGATTTAAGGAAACAACCCCTTCAATTGCAGGGATTGGAGCTGCAGGGGAGTGGTGGAAAAATGGTTCTTTATGTGAACAAAAATGGTTATTCTATGGCATCATTTAGAGAACCTTTGAAAGTGTTTTTTTTTCTCTTTTTGCTGCAGAAATAACCTTTAATTTTCTGAGAAAGCTTTATACAAGATGCTAAAACATTGCTGTAAGGAACTGATTGCACTGGAATGTTTGTGAAATCAGAACTGTTACATGATCAGTTCTGGATGGTGGGGCTTCATCACTGAAAAAATACAGTTACAATGCTGTATAGCCCAATGCTTGCAGACTTTCTATGATTCTAGCCAACACTTGGCATTGGTCAAGGTGACTTTAGACTCGTGCTGCTACTCCAGAGCGTCCCACTCTATTGGCAGTGCTTTACTATGGAGATTAAAGAAGCTGTTTCTCCCTAAATACCTTTAGACCTTTAGTGTAAATACCCAAGAAAACCACTCAAGCTGAGAGCTGTGGTGTTTTTGTTTTCTGTTTGGTCAGCAGGGAGAGAGGTGGTCATCCTCTGCTCTCCTGTAAAGTGGTGGTGGTGGTGGTATGGGTCTGGGCTGAGCCCCAGTAATAGCCAATGCTGGTCTGCCAATGCTAGCTTTGCTAATGCAAAAACAACCTAGGCCAGCAGCACTGTAAAACTGAGCTAATGGAGGGTGAACACTTTCTTCAGGTGCCTGCTTCCCCAGCCAAGCATGAAACACTGTTCTCCTTTAAAGTTAGAGAGTGGGTGGCCTTGGTGGAAACCCAAATATTCAAGCCAACTTCAGCTCAGTGGTCACTAAGAGATTTTTGACCTGAAAGTTTCCCTTTTACCTTAAGTTAATTCTCTGCTCGGAAACTGTTAGGAGCAAAGTGGGAGAATGTCCACAATTGTAGACTGAACTTTTCACAGCTTTACATTTAGCACTAAGCACTTCAATGTAGCTCAATAAATTTCACATCACAAAACTTTGTAGATACCCATGATATTATTAATTACAGCTACTTAAGGTGCATTCATTGCCCAACACGTGTTCAAATGTACACACACACACAGCCTGGATAATCTGCATGGAAAAGCATAACATTTAAAAACTGGATGGTCTGGAACAGCTGCACATGAGCTTAGGGTCACAAGGCTCATTGTCAAAAGTATAAAATCTCTGTCTGAAGTGTGATGGAGCTCTAGCCAAAACTTTGCTCATGAGATGGAACAGCTTTTCTGATCCACAGCTAATCACTCTACATGAATGCCAGACCTCACAAAATTTCTTGTGGCTGAATGCAATGAAACTCTCACAGAAATGTTACTAAGTTTAGTATAAATCTGTCACATGAGTATACAGTCTGTCCTGCAGCAAAGGGGCAAACAATGTATTAATGCACTTCTTTTCAGAAGAAATGTTTATTTTTTGGCTTCTTACCCTCAAATAATAGTAAAGTTTTAACACAGCACTCATACGTTCATAGAGGTAATCTGATATATGACCATTTATGTAATATCATATATTAGACATGCATATTATATGATTCATATATATTTTGACTGGTAAGTAAGAATATATGTTATAGTATGGGGCAAACTAATGTTGTGTTCCTTTCTATAGTTCAGTCATAATTAAGTTCATAACTCTTCCTGTGGCTTATTTGAAAATGAGATAAAATTTAGTGAAGTACATTTGTCAATAAATTAGATATAAATTAATGAATGACAACATTAAGGCACTCTTATCTAGTCTTAATGGAAGTGTAATAGCATATAATCACACCTCTGTAAGTGAAATAATATTGAAAAAGGGGGTCCTCGCAACCCCTTTTATTCTTTTTTGTAGCATTACCTACGCACACACAGCACTTTATATCTTTAAATCTAACACAATTACTGTGATCATTTTTAGATGCCATCAACATTCGTTAATACATATAAACTGGTAATGCTGTGTGTTTTCTACCCAGTTTTAGACACCCATGTTTGGCTGTGGTGAGTAAGAGTATGGATCAGACACAGCACTGCTGCATGGTCTGCAAAACAGTAAAAAAAATTGTGCTGTGGAGAAACAGTCCATATTTAACTTGTTTTCAGGAAAATCACATGTCAAATCTCTTTGACAAAGATGAAAGAGACCATCCAGACTGTTATCAGTGAAAGGTGCAAAAGCCAACATCTGTTATGGTTAAAGCTGCATCAGTGCCCACGGCAAAGCTGCCTTGCATATTTGTGAAGGATCCATTGATGTAGAGGCGTATACTGAGATTTTCGAGATTTGCTGCCATCAGGTCCATATCTTTTCGTAAGAATCAATGGTTCTTTCTGTGAGACAACCCCAGTTATTCTACACTGTCCATCGCTGTGTTTGTGGTGGTACCCCCAAGAATACATATAATGTACCTTTAGGAACATAACTGTATCTTATTTAATTATAACTGTAGATTTTAAAGTTGTGCTGAGTTCATATGCACTGTTACATCTCCAGGACTAATAGAAAATTTTATTTTAAAGAGTTCTCCAATAAAAATCTTACAAATATTCACCTCTTCATCTGGAGAAGAGAATGTAATGTTCCTTTAAGGAACACAACTGAACTTAAAACTGCTGTTGTACCTTTAGAGGTACATTTAAACGGTTTGTACATTCAATGACCATAATGTACCTCAACTGTACCTTTTGTCTGAGTGTATGTTGCATCACAAACATGAGGTGACCACAAGCTTAAGTCTTTTATCAAGCCAGAATTTGCAAAATTCAATTTGAAAAAATGCAACTATTAGTATCCTCTGTTCCCAAATGCGTGATCAAAAGGAAAGGTGATGTTACACAGTGGTAAACCTGCCTCTGTCCCAGCTTACTTTGAGTTTATTGGTAATATCAAAATGTAAATTACTTATACTTGAAGAAAAAAAGTTGTACAGTCTAAAGATTGGAAATGATTTGTTTGTATTTTTGACAGAAAATTAACACAGACAATTCTGAAAAACTGCTGTTCTCACAGCTAAACAAACTCCCCCTAATATTTCATTCATTCAGTGTTCATTGAGAAGCTCAGCATCTTTTAATGTGGTATGTTTGAGTAAGAACCCGCCTGAAGCTTGTTTGTTGTTGAAGTTTTACTTTTTTTTGTAGCAGAAATAGAGCAACATCCTTAATCTCTTTTCATGCTTTTCAATGTTTGGAGGCCTCTCCACAATCTAAATATTTCCGGATTCTGTTTCTCGGCTGAGGCTCGGTCAGCAACGCTGTGAGAGGACGGCTGCTCCAGTTCAGACCAAGCCATTAGTTTCTTTCCCATTCTCTGAGCCAAGGCTACATACAAACACAGGTTGTTTTTCCAGCACGCACACAGACTGGAAAGCTAGCAAATGGTGAAGAAACATTCTCTGAATTTTATAAAAAATATATTGGATTAAACTGTGAACACTGCTTTAAATAAAGTTTAAAAGGAATAAAAATCTCAGATTTTCACTTTTAATATATTTTCACCAAAAATGTACTTTTCCAGAAATGGGAAGTGTAATTTCAAAACTGCAGCTTTCCAATGTTTGTAGTGAATGGACCAATAGAAATAAAATTTTACTTCTTCTTTCCTTCCTTCTGAAAACCTTTTGGGGCATGCATCTGTTTTTGTCGATTTTTAGTTTACTGCATCATTTGCATACAGCAGCTGTCCATCACATTCTGTGAAAATTTCATGATGAATGAAACAATACTACTTGGAATAATGTTTTGCATGGACTTTTTAACTAAGAAATTTGAGGTGTTTCGGTTCTCCTTTAAAGTTAATATTTTATTGATACATGGTTTTCTTCAGACAGTGAGGATATGTTTATCCTCTCAATGGTTGAGGAAGTGGGTGTATGATAACCTTCTGGGAGGAAATCAAAAGTCCACACAGCCCACTCATTGACCCCATGGTCATACATTGGTCAGCCATGTTTTATAGTAAACACGTACTGTAACTCTTCTAAATAAGACTTTTATTCCCAGTAAGCCCTCTTGGTGAATGGAAGAGCAAGAGTTTTCCTTCTTTTCCCTCAGCAGTTATTGCTGTGGTGGTTACCTCTGCTTCTTGTGGAAGGATGGATCAGAATCTCATGGACTTTCTATTAGCCGTCTGCATATCCCCACATCTGTGGTCAACAGCTAGCATGTCCTGTTTCCCGTCCAAATGACTTTTTCCCCTCATTTGTCAACACGTTAGTGCAAGATGTTGTGTAGTATGTTCCCAGCTCCCAGCACTGGGCTTTGTGTGTTTAAATCATAGCTTTGCTAAAATACAGTGTATGGTAACTGGCAAACAGTCCTAAACCTCAGCTGATGGGCTTAGACTCCCCCACTTCCAGCAGAGAAAGCCATGGGCCCGTGGTTGCTCTGAGGTGCTGTGGGTGAATTTTTTGTTCCTCCTTTTCCCGTTCCAATTGCTGTCTGTCGAATAAGAGAATGCACTTATAAGGGTTTGTACCGCTTTCCAGATGGGAATATTAACCTTCTGCACAAAGTGGAAATGGAGAGTATGAAATGTGAAAAGAAAGAAGGAAAGAGAAGTCTAGCTTTTGACTAGTGATATCCGGCCTATATTTATCCCTATGCTACAATTCAATTGTAAAATTAGGCACTCAGTAGTGATCTAATATTAACTAAATGATGCTGGAGAACAGCCCTCCTCCCATATATCACACTTAATGGCCAAAGGCTTGTACCAGTGGAAGATTTTGATCCAGGGTTTTAATAGAATATTTGTCTCCCTACTTTCGGCAATAAAAGTCTCTACTCTTCTAGGAAGACATTTCATTACATACTGAAACATTGCTGGGAAAATCTGATGGCATTAAGCCACAATAACTTTACTTATGTCCAGAACTCATGATGGATGATTTCTCAGAGGCAGCTCCACTGTGTAAACTGTATTTAGACAATCAAGAGAAGCACATTGAAAAGCATAAACTGAGGATATTGTTCTATTCCTGCTCTGTAGGTGAGTAATATTGACTTATTTTTGCTGTAGATGGAGACAGTGCTAACTGCATGAAAGTAATCACAGACCTACAGAAGTAAACAACTTGAGTACCAAATGAGTTTCTGTGGGAATTCAAGATGTGAAGAAATGCTTATAGATAAGTTCAACTTCAGCCACATACAAACTACAGTTGTTTTTCCCTCCTCAAACATAGCGTTCCACTACAAAAAATGTGGACCTTCTGAACGTAAACAAACCAGGGAACAGTGTTTCTCCACAATGGTAGACATCCCCTTTAATATTAAAATATTTGTGTTAATACTTTTTTCCCCAGCTTCAGGATAGGAACCTTTTGGATGGCTGTTTAATAAAATGGCAGCTTTATATGTATCAGAAAATTTTACCCGCAATTTCAGCTAATATTTACAGTCTGTTTTACATGTGTGTACTCTACACTGTGTTTATGCGATGATCCACTGTATTTAAACATTACTATTAAATTACACACATCAAAACAGCAGCCAACCATCAAATCAGTAAACAAAAATATCTGACACAAACATCTTCATGTCATGTCAAACTCTATAGATGTATATTTTTTTTGTAACAGAGATGAACATAAAACTATGTGATCTCAAAAGGCTTTAAACTTATTTTTTTTTCTACTCAAATTTATTTCACCCAATATGGCCCATCATTTTTAACTTCTCAAAAGGTGGCCTCCCAAATGTACCATGCTGTTTTCTGTCTCTTATAGCTATACATATAAGCAACAGCTGGATCATTGTAATATCTGTTGTACAGCCTCTAGCAGCTGCACATGAGCCCAGGGTCACCATGCTCATTGAAAAGCATGGACTAGAGGGGTATAAAACCCCCAGTATTGGACTGTGGAGCAGTGGAACATGTGTCTCTGGTGTAACGGAGCACCATACGTCTACTATCAGTAACCAACCTCACTAATTGTCTTATAGTGGAATGCATCAAATTGTGGCACAGTGGCGCAGCAGATAGTGTCACAGTCAGACAGCTTCAGGGACCTGGAGGTTGTGGGTTCAAGTCCCGCTCCAGGTGACTCTCTGTGAGGAGTTTGGTGTGTTCTCCCCGTGGGTTTCCTCCGGGTGCTGTGGTTTCACAGTCAAAAAACACACATTGTTAGGTGGATTGGCGACTCAAAAACCGTCCCTAGGTGTGAGTGAATGTGTGTGTGTGTGTCGCCCTGTTAAGGACTGGTGCCTCCTCCAGGGTGTGTTCCTGCCTTGTGCCCAGTGATTCCAGGTGGGCTCTAGACCCACCGCGACCATGAACTGGATAAGCGCTTACAGACAATGAATGTTCAATGTTCCAACCTGTATCATTAAGCCTTCCCTAAACAGAAGAGTTGTTTACTTCAGCAAAGCTGAGACAAACTATTTAAGAACACTTAAATTTCCAAACAAATGATGGATGAGAACGTGTTTATAAGCTTTTGGCCGTTCAGTGTAGATCAACAGCGTACACGTGAGCAACACGTTAGAACATCTTTTCATTGGAAAAGATGAACAACCGCCCTCCTCTGTTGAGCTGTGTTTGTAAACAGTGTGTCTGCTGTGGTTTCTTTCCCTGTTTATCTGACCATTCATACAGCATTTTTCCCTTCTCTGAACAGGGGCCTAATCTTAACACTCAGTGCCCACTCACCCTTGTGTGTATGTGTGTGTGTGTGGACACATGCTTTTCTGCATGTTTGTACTGGCACACACACAAGCCAACAGGGTAATGTGGAGCTTGTGTATGTGTTTGTGTGAGAGAGGAAAGCTGTATTCACACAGCTCTGACGGATATGGTTTAGCCTTTATGTCTTTTAATCAAGTTCTATACGTTTTATGCAGCTCTTTGTGCTAGTGACAGTACACTAAGGCACATACATGAATCACAAGCATTGGCTGAAGGATGCCATGCCTTTAGCAAACACTAAGCTAACAAGCTCCTACTAATTCTATTCAAGTCATAGTTCTCAATAGTTACAAATATTCATTCATTCATTATCTGTAAGCGCTTATCCAGTTCAGGGTCGCGGTGGGTACAGAGCCTACCTGGAATCATTGGGCACAAGGCAGGAACACACACTGGGGGGGCCTGACTACAAATATAGCACATATATATATATATACTCAGAGTTTTGCGCATGCTCTCTCAGTTTTGTGCGCCTGATCCCTGAGTTTTGCGAGCAGTTTTGGCACAAACCTCTTGGGTTTTCTCAGGGGTACCTTCCCATTGGCTATTGAATTTTTAAGTGACAACTCAGTGTCCAAGGTATTTTGGACTGCGCATGTGTACTCACGTTACAGCTCAGCAGTGGAGAGACACAATGGGGATTTTACAAAAACACGAATACTCTCTGTGATTTACTGTTTTAAAATGCTGGAATACCTGCAAAGTCCGACGATATCGATGTAGATACTGAGATAGTTTCATCTTAAAAAAAAAAAAAAAAAAAACTGAAAACAAACCTGCTTGTCTCTCGTAGATACTGATCTGAGGTAAATGCACAGTGATGTCAGTGTTTACTCAGGATGAAATAGAATAAATGAGCATTTATTTCTGTTTATTTGTAAAATATTTTTATGAGAGTGCTTGAGCTCCTGTTCAGAATCCCGTGTACTAACGCATTGAACCTATTCCACAACGGCTATTATGATTTAAATGCTCAAATTTTATTTTGATGATCAGAGTTACTCTGTTTTTAACAAATTTCATATGTGCATTTACATGAGGTCGGAGAAAAGAGAAAAATGATGATAAGGAGTGTGAGAGATGTTCTGTTCATTTAATGAATGCAAATTTAATAAAGTTGTATTAAACTTCTGCAAAGTCCATTGTCACTTTCGCATTTTGTGAGGAAATGTGATTGATTCATTAAAAATCATTAATCATTATTAGCAATCAGCAATAATTATACTAATAAGTATTATTAATATTAATAAACAAGAACAGGTGAAGTGACAACAAATGTAAAATGTTCTAATAGTATGCAGTATAAGCAAAAAAGGGCTATATGTTTAAATATTAGGAACAGGGAAATTCTATGAGAGCTATTCAGGAAAGTTCAAATGCTATACTCGGCACATGCGGAGTCCCAAAGCCAAATAACACACAGTTGCTGCAGTTGAGTCGTGAACGTCAGTGCACTGAATTGTCACTCAAACACACATTAGCCAATAGGAAGGCTCCCCTGAAAAAAACCTGCCCACGGGAGAGGTTTGTGCCAAAAATGCTTGCAAAACTCAGGGATCAGACGCACAAAACTCGTGCAGCTCGCACACAGAACTGAGAGAGCACGCGTAAAAGTCATGGAGCACAAACGTCAGAGCTGGATATTTTGTTATAAATTTTATGTTTGAAATTACTTTTTTTGTGCGATAATTTTTGGCACAAATCTGATTCCATATTACACCACCACACCACTAGGGCTCTCAGACTTATTTCTCTACACCCCGTAGTACACAATTTAATGGTGTAGTAGAATTGCTTTTGTAAATCTTTAAAGTACACTATATTTGGAGTGGCGGCACGGTGGCGCAGCAGGTAGTGTTGCAGTCACACAGCTCCAGGGGCCTGGAGGTTGTGGGTTTGATTCCCGCTCCGGGTGACTGTCTGTGAGGAGTTGGTGTGTTCTCCCCGTGTCCGCGTGGGTTTCCTCCGGGTGCTCCGGTTTCCTCCCACAGTCCAAAAACACACGTTGCAGGTGGATTGGCGACTCGAAAGTGTCCGTAGGTGTGAGTGAATGTGTGTGTGTCTGTGTTGCCCTGTGAAGGACTGGCGTCCCCTCCAGGGTGTATTCCCGCCTTGCGCCCAATGATTCCAGGTAGGCTCTGGACCCCCCGCGACCCTAAATTTTATAAATATTAAAAAAAATTATAAATATATTTGGAGTGGGTTGTTGATTGGGACCGAGCATAATTTTACATGAGGTGCCAGGAACGTAACTAATCCAAAGCTGCAATTTTTCCCGTGTGGTATCGCTTCTCGTTGGATTTTTGTTTTCCCAGGAGACCTTCGTATTTTTCCTTCAAAAAACCACACCATGTCTGAGGAATTCTCTCGTTATGAACTTGCTGCTGTCTGCGTTTCTGTATGTGGAAGAGAGGAGTTCATGTTCCTGTACTACTTCGGTTCTGCATAAAAAAATGTCAGTTAGACTTCTGACCAATCACAGTCGTCGCGACGCATAATTATATTTCGGGAGAGGTGGGCGTTTGCGGAGATATGAATTGGGCTTAACTGAATATCCGTATTTCCACGTGTACTGAAGAAAGGTGAAAGTATGGAGTTACAGCCAAACCCGTTTTAAGGCATAAGAGCATTTTTTTCTGAAATAATTTCTGTTTGCGTTTGTGTTTTTTCAGGGACTGAGGCAGGGCCCCAGCTCACAACAGACGCTCTCGGGCCACAGGAAATGCAGTTGAAGCCCTGCATTAAGGGTATCATCATCTAAATTCTGAGCCTTTCACCTAGGGATTAGCCCTTAGGAACAAAGAGACGCCCCTAACCAGTCACAAACATTCTTCTACACATCGTGCTCTCTCTCTTTAAAGACTTTTGTCGTATTCAGAGGAACATAATGCCATATATGTGTCAGTATTTGAGAAAGTACTACCCAGAAAATAATGCCATACCCTGCTGTTGATCTCCTTGATGACAGTGCTGAAATTTGTGCTTTTAGGATAAGTATCATAGAATAATAAAATAATTATTTACATAAAATCAGCAAATGGTTAAAAAGCACTCAGTATACTACCATGTTCATTGGGCCTGTTATTCACACCCATGACTATCCGCTACATCCAGCAGTGCATTTTCAGCTCTGTATCTGTTTTTTTTTTTTTTACAAGCTCCCTCCCTCCGTCATCTACTTTTCTCTCCTTTCTTTATTCTCCCCTCTCTTGAGGAAAGTGTTTAACACTGAGAGATGGATGGGAGTTATTCTCACCGTCTTTTTCCTCCCATATAAAAGCTGAGAAGCAAAGGCTTGTCCCGGCTTTGTGAGCGCTCACAGATAAAACATTTGTGCAAACACACAGCCGTCTCAAAGCTTGGCTTTAATGATGAGACTGATTTTAAAATTAACTTCTTTTTGAGTTTACCGATCAGTGAAACATTACTATTCTGATACCAGAGCAGTACCAGTATAAGAAGCTGGAATAGATATCTATATTATATCTATAAAATATGGGAACTTATAACCAGTCCAGTCTGTGCTTGTGACGAATCTGTGAAATACTGTAAAATAGTTATATAAGCTTTTAAATTTAAATTAAAAAGTTACATTTTATAAAATTCAGAGAATGTTTCCTCACCTTTGGCTGGCTTTCTGGTCTGTTTGCTCACAAAAAAAGTTCTGGTGTTTATACACAGCACTGGCTCAGTACATGGAAAACAAACTTATGACTGGGTCAAAAATGGCTCAGGCGTCCTATCACTGCTTCACTGGTGCAACCATAGCACAGAAACAGACTCTGAAGACATTTGGATTGTGGAGAGACTTTGAATATTTACAAGCATGAAAAGAGATGAGGATGTTGCACTACTTCAGCTCTAAATGTTGATAATATTGACTCATTTTTACATTTTCAGAAGTATTACCTAAGGTGGAACTGGCTCATACCGCTAACTTTCCATGAAATTAAATGCATACTGAAAGTGCCACAAATTTAAAAAGCTTAAGTTACAAATGAGTTACTGTGGGAATTCAAACAGTGAATAAAAACATACAATCTATGAACCAAGTTACAATGAGTTTCTTACTCAAACATAACATTCCACCTTTAAAGATGTAGAGCTTCTGAATGAAAACAATTTGTTTTAACAAATTTGGGGAATTTGTTTTGCTGTGAGAACAATACTTCATCAGAATTGTCTACATTACACAAATGCCACGCATACACAGAGTAGTGCCCCCTGTAGAGCATTTTGTTTAAGTGTGTGTGAGTGAGTGTATTATACAAGCCAGTGTCATGGGATACCTCGTATCTAAGTATTATAACTGAAGTAACAGCAGTTGCTCAAGATTTTAGCATAGATATCATTCATTCATTTTCTGTAACCACTTCATCCTGACCATATGTCCAAAGCCAACCATCATTGGCCACAAGACAGGAACACATCCTGG
Source organism: Hoplias malabaricus (assembly GCF_029633855.1). NCBI lineage: Eukaryota > Metazoa > Chordata > Actinopteri > Characiformes > Erythrinidae > Hoplias > Hoplias malabaricus. The sequence continues at coordinate 26,599,338 of NC_089807.1, forward strand.
ACTGAGCCCCATTACTTAACACTGCATCACACACCGGTGAACACAGCCAGTCCACTTACTAGCTTGTTTTTAGACTGTGGATGCAAACCGGAGGTACCCAGAGCAAACCCACCCAAACACAGAGAGAATACACCTCACAGTCAGTCATGGATTGAACCCAGGACCCTGAGATCAAACCTGCTGCCTTCATAACTATCAGTATAAGAAAAAAAAAATAAATTTGCACCTAAATATAAGACTACTCAATAAGGTTGTTTTTTTTATAGACTTATTCTTGCTCTTGTGGACAGTAAGGGAAAACGTTAATGAAAACTTTTTGAAAGCAAAATTTATTAACCATACACCATAAAAAACATACATAACACCATAAAATATTTGGGCAAAATTTATGCCCTGATATTTTATGGTGTTTTCTGAGCAAAAACAAATTTTTAACACATTTGCTTTTCAAACAATTTTCTTGGCGTAAACTATTACAGAATTCAAGCCAACAACTTTAATAAATATATTTGCCAATTTATGAGAGAAATGTGAATAAATTATCAGGCACGCTGTGTGCTTTTTTTTTTTTTTTTGAGATGTTTAGTTTTTGCAGAGCTCTATGAACACGGAGGCAGGGTCCTGTAGATAATGAAGAGCTTTGCTGAAAAGCACAGAGACTATAGAAGCACCTCTGTGCTGGCATGGAAACACAGACAATAGACACTTTATAAAGTGAAATGTGTGTCTTCATCAAACCTCCCTTGCGATCTGCACAATCTTTTCTGCTTATCTGGCAGGCTCCAGGACAGCCGTTTACCTCCAAACTCATGCCTATTCATGCAGGCCTACAGCAGTAAAGTGAATGGATGAGTATTGAACAGGGTGTTCTCTAGGCCACCTGTAAAATTTTCTTCATATTGCAGGAGAATGAGTTACAGTTCTTAATGGACACATGCTCAGGGTCTCCAGATGCTATAAAAAGTTAAGTTGTATACAGAAAAAACAGAAGGAAATTGGAAAAGAAGGAAACGTAGCTGTTTATTCTCCGGCTTCCAGATTTTGTCACCTTAAATGATGCAGTAGTTCTGTCCAGGCACCTGTAACCACTTCATTGTTTAAGGTGTTTACCAAAAACTTCAATTATGCCAGTGATTGGGTGAAATGTCCAAGAGCTCAACTTAGCACTTGGAAATAACTACGTCATTTTTAAGAGTGGTATGAAGTAGTATGCAATTTTTAGACTGTACTGGTGTGTTTGGGGAAGGTTAAACAAGTACTAGACAATATAAAAACATCAGTATATGTACACTTTTCAGCTTCAAACCTTGGTTCATGACACTGTGTCTCTGTGAGGCTTTTAAGGTCATGGAGAGCAGCTGCGCAGTGTACGCCACCTCTAAATATGTTCCTGTGGCTGTGTTAGTAGACTATTATTTATTAACAATTCAACCTCGAGAAGAACAGTAACAGGTTTATCTCACGCTGCTCAGCCTCATGGAGTGTTTTTCTCCTTTTTTCATTTCCTGAAGGATAGATTCTCTTCATCTTCTGATTATACACAAACTCTCACTAGCTTGAGACGAGGGGGGCCTTTGTTAATTTGCAGGGACCGCACACAACGTGCGTAGTGACCGTATACGGCGGTCTGGCTCAGCCACCTTCACAAATGCCTAGGTGAATTTATGCAAATTTACAGAGAGTTAGATTACAATAAGGGAGCCATCCAAACAGCTTGCAGAAACATATGATTCCTGACACCAAACTCTTTAAACTTGGTCACAGAATATGATTGAATGTTTTTTTTTTTTTTTTTTTGGAATTTGAGTGTTTATGGCGTCAAATTAGGTTCTAAAATTCTGAGAACCAAAAAAACAGAATCCATAACCAGTAAATGTCATTTTATAATTGAAAAAACTCTCATTAATATTGAGAGTTATAAAAACAGGTTGGTAAACAGAATATATCTGTATATAATAGTCTATGTTCATCTTAATATTCTTGAAGAACCTTTCATTCTGCGCTTCTCACAGTTTCTCGCTTTTGACTTCTGGTGGGAAATACAAAAGCACTCAAAAAGTGAGTTTTGCATAACATGTCCCCTTTAAGGAATGATGGGATTGAACACTCATCAGAAGACGACACTGTCCCACTGCATTAGTACCTACTCTGCTCAAATGTGGTTGCTTTTTGATACCTGTTTGTTTATTCCTCTACAACTGTTCCCACCCTCCCTCCTTCCCACAAAATGAATCCGGTGATGTCACAGACCACAGTCTTCAATAGGAACAATTGAATAGTGGATGTTTTCATTACATCGAGACAAGATTAATGTAATTCATTGCATTCAAAACTCCACAGCCAGGGTCCTTTGTTCACTCTAAGAAATCGACTCTTATGACCCCTCCTCTCCACAAGCTTCACTGGCTTCCAGTTACAGAATGCATCCTTTACCATATCTTGATGTTGACATATTAGTCTTTATATGTGCATAAGTGGGAGGGTACCCTTGAAGTGGAGGTGTATATTAGCATTTTAGAGAAACATATGCTGCCATAAAAATGATGTATTTTCCCAGGAAGTACATGGTTATTATTTTAGCAAGACGCCAGGCCCCAATCTGCACTTGATAAAACAGCATGGCTTTGCAGACAGTGTGTGTGTGCTTGACTGTCCTGTCTGCAGTCCAGCTCTGTCTTCTATAGGAAATCTTTGGCACATCATGAAGAGGAGAAACAGACAAATGGTGACCACAGACTTATTTCCCTGCAGCCTCTTCCACACACTTGAAAGTGAAGACTGGAACTTTTCTTGCCTCCTTACAGTCTGCAAATACTGTAGGAAAAAAAAAAGATTTGCCCCTTCAAAACTCAGGTAGAGGTGAAACTGTCCACCCCCAGCCTCCTGTGAGAAGCCTCATGAAATATAGTGTGTTTTTAAAAAGCATTAAATCTTTTCTCCCCTGATGAATGCTGCTGTTGTTGTTGGGCTGGCGTTTGCCACTTGGCAGTGGCACAGTAGCCCGCTGAGTCTGTGGGGGAGCTGGCCTGGGGATGAGAACAGAAAAAAAATGTCTGTATAATTAAGATAATAAAAACCTTCATATTTACAGCCCAGTTCTGCTACACTGCTCCGATGGGACAGGTTAATGTTCAGCAGGGAAAGCAAACCACTTTTTTATTCAGACTTAAATGTGTGTGTGTCGACTTGCTGTGTTTAATGAGACACATTTGTGTGTTGGTAAGTTGTGTTATTCACCAACTAACTGACTGTCAGTCCAGATCCAGAAATACCACAATCCTGAATATTCCAATGTTTTTGCTTACCCAATATTGCCACTCTCAGGAAGGGCTTAGATTGAGAACCACTTTACCACACTATATGGTTGAGTTGAATTCAACAAAATGGGGAGAGAAAATGTCCATTCGTCTGATGTCTGCAAAAGCAAAAAATAAGCAGATAAATAACATTTTTCAGAAGTGGAAACAAAGTCTGAATTTAGTCATTTGAGATTAAAGCAAATGCCATTTTCCAAAGAAAACTATGTCAATCTTGTAGCGTTACTACAAAATAGTTTACTACATTATTTGATTGATGTAAGGAGAAAAAATGTTTTTAATTTTTTTGTTAACTTCCATTGAAATGAAAGAAAGTTTTTCCATCCCCTATAAAGTTACTAATTTGGAGATACGTTTGTGATGATAGACACAGGTTTTGATTGTGTATTATGTTCGCACAACAAACATTATAATTTTTTTAGTGTTCAAACTGCTGTTTCCTTTGTAACCACACCCTAATAAATGGTACAATGGAGTGGAATATCCATATCAGTAGAAAAGGACTGATTTCCCCCTCTATTTCATAAAAGCAGAGTCGCTGTGTGCTCAGGCAAACTATATATATATATATATATATATATATATATATATATATATATATATATATATGGCACAGGCGGTAGTGTAGCCAGTAGCAGGCACAAAGCAACCTGGAGGTTGTGGGTACAAGTCCCGCTCCAGGTAACTTGTTTGTGAGGAGTTTGGTGTGTTCTCCCCGTTTCCGTGTGGGTTTGCTCTGGTTTCCTCCCATAGTCCAAAACACTTGTTGGTAGGTGGATTGGCAACGCCACAAAAAGTGTCCATATTCCAGATAGTGGGGGAAATGTATGTGTGTGCGTTTTGCCCTGTGAAGGACTGGCGCCCCCTCCAGGGTGTGTTCACCTAATGATTCCGGGTAGATGCCGGACACACCATGACCCTGATCTGAATAAGGGTTTACAGACAATGAATGAATATATATAAGATTTGTGTATATGAATAACAAATAACAAACTACATATTAAAGTTTAAAGTTCACTTTGTCTTGGCTTGGCTGAGCTGGCACAGGCCTAAAATATAATTATATCATAATGATAGTCAAAAGATGCTTTCTTGTACCACAACCCGTTTTTATATAAATTCCAGTTTATACACCATTTAGAAAGGTTACACAGAGACTGCAGTGGGATCAGCATTCACTGTATTTTCATGTGAAGTAGGCAGAACAAATTTTGACACACACACACACAAGGGGACAAGAGACCCTTGTTTTGATTTGAAATCTTAGCAGAACTGAAGTGGCTTGTGTTGCTCAGGTCACTCTGTGTCACTTGCTTCCAAAGGAAATCTGTGAAAATGAGGCTGTTGCATCATTTGTGTCACTTGGACTGTCACTGCCAGTGCCCTGCCACTGCATTAACCTGCAATCAACCTATAACCTATACCTACAACTTTTTTTAAATTCCAAAAGAATGGGACTAGCACATATCTAAGTGCACAGAGTTTATTCATGTCCAGATCTATCTGCCAGTTAGATCCCTTTAACATGATGCTACCAAGGGTGAAGACCAGCATGTGATTTCTTTCTGCATATGATTTCCGCCAATACATGTTTTGGAATGCTCAACTAAATAGAGCACTAAATGTCCATTACTTTTATGCCAGCAAATTGTAAAAAGTGAGTTGGGATCAAACTGAATCTTGGTTTATGATGAGTGCACATTATTATTAATTTAATTTTTGAAGGCTCAGACTAAGTGATTAATCAAGTGTTATCTCAGCCACACAGGTCCTTTGTGAGTAAACTGCTGGCTTAGATGATGGTGTACCTTTGAAGACCCAGGCATCGAATTACTGTTAGATATCTGTAATCCCATATCAGTCCAATAATAATTATTCAATTTTACTGTTTTGACATCTCATAATACATTTCTGGAAAATTTTAGTAAAATGTGATTAAAAATAATATGTGATTTGTTAAAATCTCTTGAACTTCATATTTTCACTATTCAACTTGATGGTAATTTTTTATAAATATTTACACAATTTAAATGTTGGAACAGTGGTTAAGGTATTTATATTTACAGAATACAAGAGAATTAATCATTTCATAAAATGTCTTTGAAAATTAGCTCTTATTCTGGATAGGTATATAACATGTAATAATAAAAAGTCTTTATTAGAGATAAGACTTTACCAAAGATGCATTTCTCTCTCTCTCTCTCTTTATGCTTTGTTATTTTTGTTCATCTTCTTTTGTTCAGCTGTTCATCACCTCATTTGCTGCTGTAAATGTGCTTGGCTCTGATGTATGCCTAATAAGCTGTACATTTTACCTTTCTTTTTTTTAAGTGCAGCTATTGTACTGGGCCCTTTTTTCTACCGACCCCCCACCATCTCCAACATGTTTTCCACATTCATATTTTTTTTCTACGTCTTATTACAAGGTTTTTTTTTATTGGTTTATTTTGGATTGAAGGACAACAGTTTTTTGAGGCTAGAAATAATAATGCATTTGAAGTTACTGTAATTGGACTGGAGTCTCAATTGGACGCTTAATTCTACCTCATTACTACTTTACTGCATTAAATTTATGTTATTTACCAGAACACTTCTCTGTCATTGTAAATATCTAATTTACTTTAATGTGCAAAGTAAATATATATATATATTATTCACCGAGGACACAATAATTAACATTATAAAATGCAATGAAGTTCTGACCATACAGATTCTTATAAACTCATATATAACTCATGATATGTGTAGCCTGTGTTGTTAGGCTTGGTCAAGGCCCAGATAAAGCTGGCTGTTACGCTCCTGTTGTTTTTTGCTGGCATTCCTGATTTGCTACACATCTCAGCAATGTCAGAAATGTTTCAAGGGCTGAAAACTCCCAAGTCCGATATTTATGCATGGTATAAATACATGGGATCAAGAGCTTGACTTTTTAAAGCCACATGTATCACATTTGTGTGTGATAGAAGCAGTGTGTGACAGCAACCCTGATTATAAACTGAACAAAGAGGTAATGAATTTTAGGGGAAATTTTTGCACATTTGTTGCTACATGTAATTAACAAATTTACCTGGGATAGAGGAATGCTGTGTTCAATTTTATTTCCCTTTAATTACAATTATGCAGTAATTTTCAGTAATTAAAATAGAAGTTACTGAATAGGGCGGCACAGTGGCGCAGCAGGTAGTGTCGCAGTCACACGACTCCAGGGGCCAGGAGGTTGTGGGTTCGATTCCTGCCCCGGGTGACTGTCTGTGAGGAGTTGGTGTGGTGTCCGCGTGGGTTTCCTCTGCATGCTCCGGTTTCCTCCCACAGTCCAAAAACACACGTCGGTAGGTGTATTGGCGACTCAAAAGTGTCCATAGGTGTGAGTGAATGTGTGTGACTGTGTTGCCCTTTGAAGGACTGGCGCCCCCTCCAGGGTGTATTCCCGCCTTGTGCCCAATGATTCCAGGTAGACTCTGGACCCACTGTGACCCTGAACTGGATAAGCGGTTACAGATAATGAATGAAAGTTACTGAATACTTGCTGGATATGATTGGGACCACAGGCCAGTCTTTTTAGTCATTTATATTTAGCTACCAACATCATTCTGTTTTTTGGTGTGCTCAGTGTCCTTCTCTGTGGTCTGGAAAAACCTCTGACTGCAGCTTTAACATTTTGTTAGACCAGGAGTATCCAGAAAGAACAACAGACCCATACAGTCCTCATATGCTAACAGACTATACTAAATCTTTGTTAATTCCTTTTTGTCCAACATTTCTTCTGCAACATTGTATAGTTGAAAACGTCTGAAAAGGTCTTTTCAAAAGTTGTATAGTTTCTCTCCCCTTTGATTCTGTAACATCCTCTAATCTTCTGAGACCTTTTCTGGATTCTGAGACCAGAATCCTGAGCTGAGTCAGGCTTTGTAGAGAGAGCAGTGCTCCTCTATGCGTATTTATACAGCCTGGATTTCAGCGTCTTAAGCAGCGCATTCCTCTAACGTGTGATCTTTCAGCAAATGCATTTAGTTACATCTCTAAATCCAATGAAAAGTTTCTTAATTCAAAGAAAATGAGAAAATGCAGGAGAAGAAAACAGCGAAGCAGCAGACTCCATGATTATTAGCCGGATGAAAGAGACACATTTTTCAGAATGTTTCTATTTGTCCTGAAACTAATTAAAAGGTCATTATAAAATTTCTGCAACAATGTTCCTTGAGATTGAAGTTATAAATAAATGAAATTAAAAAAAATGAATAAATACAAGAACTTTGTATTTATGTTCATTATTCAGGAGTGTTTAAAGAAAAAAACGTATTAATTAAACACAAATTGACCTCATACAGATATCTGATAAATAGCAGTAGGTAGATTTCAGATATATAACATTTATTAAAATTGGACATGTGTATGTAGCATATTGTTTCTGACCAAATAATTAGAGTCCTTTTATTGGCCACTGTGCTTACAGGAAATTGTTCTGCGCATTTAACCCAATCCATGCAATGAAACACACATTTACGCACACACTAATGAACACCAGGGGGCAGTTAGCACACATGCCCGGAGCCGGGGGCAAGCCCTAACCATGGCACTCGGGGAGCAGTTGGGGGTTAGGTGCTTTGCTCAAGGGCACTTCCGTTGTGATCTGCCGGCCCTGGGGCTGGAACAAGCAACATTCCCGTTACATGCCCAGTTCCCTAACCACCAGGTTTTCCACAGCTGCCCCCGTGGAAAAACATGCATCTCCAAAATAGCACATTAAACATTTTTTTGCAAAGGAAGTCAGTATGAAAAACTATTTATTCCAATTTTGGAGCGTTTCTATTGATCCATTCGTCAAGAAATTTTCACACAATGTGAAGGACAAATGATGCAGTAAACAAAAAATCCACAAAAATAAAGAATAAAGAAACATGTTTTTCTTTGGACATTTATCATACATATATTTAGATTATATTTAGATATTAGATATATATATATATATATATATATATATAGTTGTTATGGTTTCTTTTTTTAATTACTTGGTTCAGGATAGCTTGTGTACACATACTCACACCTGTGGTAAATTTTATATATATATATATATATATATATATATATATATATATATTTGGCAATGTATTCCCAAAGCTTTATGATATGTATGCATATATGGCCATATATCAGACTTCATTGTCGGGAAAAATGTGTTAAAATCTTAATACATTTTTTAATGGAAAATATAAAGCCAACACTTAATAGGTAGTGTGCCCCTTTTTACTTACAGTAACAGACAGTAATATTATGTGAAGGCTTCATACTAGATGCTAGAACACTGCAGTGAAGACTTGATGGTATTCATTAACAAGAAAATTTGTGAGGACAGATCCGATCTGTAGGGTTTATTCTTGTTCACAACCACCTGTCAGAAACCACCTGTACCCTCAAGGGTACATATTCTGTTCTTTAATTAGGAAATATAATTGTACCATATTCAATAACAACTGTGTTGATTTCTTACACCTTATTTAATATCCAGGACTTATATTATACAAAAGATTACAAAAATACACCTCTCTTTCTGAACAAGAGAATGTAATGTACTTTTAGGGAACACAACTGAACTTTAACATTTCTGTTGTACCTTTAAAGGTATTTTTATATTGTTTGTACATTTAGTGACATGTACCTCTACTGTACTTTGTTTTCTGAGAGTGTAACGCTTTCCAGAAGTACTGCATATAGCTCCATCTCCAAAGAGAATGGGATCTATTTTTGGGATATTCAGGTTTTTAGTTGGACAGCGATGATATATTTCAGTTTACAGGGAAGCTTACTTGTTTGTCACAAGCACTTAACAGTTCTGATCACATTTCATAGGATATAGGGGAAGATCAACACACTACACTCTCCATTCTTTCCTTCAGTTCTTCTGTTGTGTCTGTGGATGTGGTCAGATAATATGACTGCTGTTCAGGTGCTGACCACACACCATTCATTACTTACCCAGAGTGCACAATGAAGTCACTCAATAAAGTGAATGAATATGAGCTTTATTCAATGCTCTCAGAGTTCCAAATAATCTGTTCCGGATCCAGTTCCTAAAAGTAAACTAGGCAACATTAGCTGAGTCTGGTAAAGGCTACATTCTTACACAAAGCTATGACTTAGGTTCATTTTCAAGGTTTTCTTGTCCTCTGTGAAGACATCGGTCATTTTCTTGAAAAATTCAATGTTTCAAAATCTTTGTGGAAACCTCTTCTAATGATCTAATGATAGAAACTTCTGCAACACACTATGCAAACTTGTTTAATCTTCATAGAAAAGCAGGAAAGGAAATAGGGCACTGGTGCAGCTGCACATGAGTTCAACTTAATGCTCCATACGAAAAGTCAGCTAAAGGAAGGTTAAATCTCATAAGCACTGGGCTGTAGAGTAGTGTAAATATGTTCACTGGAGTACAACTGAATAGTTTTGGAAATAAGAATTCACCATCTAACATCAGGAACCTGATCTCATTAATGTTCTTATGGCTATCAAAATAATAATAATAATAATAATAAAAATTACATCAACTAATGTGAAGCATACCCAGATATGTAGAAACATAAGCAGTCCCATATAGTGCATGTTTAACTTTACATTAAATTATAGTTTTAGAATGTTTTTAATGTTTATTTATTGAGCTGTGATTAAATTCAACCATGTATTTTTATGGGGCAATTTTACACAATATGTAATGAGCACCAGAATGATTTTTTGTTCAGACTTGGGGAAACATTCATATAATATCACTTAATTTACTCTAGGTAGACAGATACAAAATGTAGAACTACTTCTGCGAATGTACACCCCTGTTAGCGTGCAGGGTTATGGTGCCTTGGCCTACTCTTAATTGAAAGTCAATAAAGGGCCATGCCACCTCATGCCTATATGGGAGGGCAGTGGAGCATGTTGTGAAGTGTGACTGGAGGACGTGTGTTAGGGGCTTTCTGTCAGAGTTTAGAGGGAGGAAATTGTCAGTAAGACGGCATGGTCTCTTGCCCGTTATTTTTAACTCCTGCAGGAAATGAAAGTCTGGCACTTGGGTGCAAAAAAGGCCTAAGATCCAGCGTGACCAGGAGCAAAAAAATTACATCTTCTTCTGATTTCCTCTGCACTTTCTGGGAATTTTACATACATTTTTACAGTGCACCGGCCCCAGTGGCCAATTGCTCAGAGTCCTTTAAATCAGAGCTGAGAAGTTCTTCTCAGGACTTGTAAAAATACTGTAAGAGTTTCGTGTTGTTTCAGGCTTGTAAAATATATAGCTCAGGGGCCATATTGAGAGTTGGGCTGAAGGTTTTTTTTTTTTTTTTTTGCTATGCTAATGGCCCATGAGGGGTTACAGTAGTAGCAGGTGTGAAGTTTAGATACAGGTGTAACATGCTGAATAGAGAAAAAGCTTAAATAAATTACAAATTAAAATACCACATAGTTTTCCCCTCACCTCAGATGTAATTAGTCAGCTACGACATGTTTGCATCTTTAAATTTCGACTGGACTCAAGACAAATATAAGATCCACTCAATGGCACACTTCAGACATCACACTTTTGCTTGATATTTCTTATAATATCTTTTTAACTTTTATAGTGGCAGCTACTCTCTTAGTTTGCATTGTAACTGAAGTACTTTATACAAAATGCATATACATTTTACACTTAATAAACTTAATATATAATCACATGTAACCCCTGTTCAACTAAGCACCCTATGTATGAGTCCATCTCTAAAGTGCAAGTAATAATGTTTTTCCTTCTCCCTCTCAGTGTGCTGTCTCAGGAGCTGGTGTTGAGTCTCTGCTTTTATTAGGATTCTTCCTGTTTTTAGTGTCCAGACCGTCTAATAAGAGTATTGTGCTGTCTTGTTCTATCTTATTCTATCCCCTGAATCAATTATTTTGTGAAGGAAAACTCCACTTAGATTAGATATTGCTAGCTAAAGAAATGTTTCTGTGGAAATGTGTGGAAATGATTATGTTGAAAAACATTTAAAATGCTTATAAGCAAGTGAAAGAGAAAAAAGCCCAGCGCATAAAAGGTGTACTGTGCAGAAGTCTTAGGCACCAGAAATGATGAGGTTTAAAAAGTTTTATATATATATATATATATATATATATATATACAGTAATACCTTGACTTACGAGTTTAATTAGTTAATTTGTTCTGTTACCGAGTTCGTAACTCAATTTCCTCGTGTATCAAATTAAATTTCCCCATTAAAATGACTCCTTCTTGGATCACCACCTTAACGTGGTGGAGGGGTTTGCGTGCCTGCGTGAGCCTAGGAGCTATGTTGTCGGGGGCAATAGCCCCTGGTAGGGTCTCCCAAGGCAAATTGGTCCTAGGTGATGGGCCAGACAAAGAGTGAACCATAAAGACAAGGATGAATAAGACAAGAACACAGACACAGCCTCCCTTGCCCGGAGTAGGGTTACCGGGGCCTCACCCTGCAGCCAGGCCTGGGGGAGGGGCTCATTGGCGAGCGCCTGGTGGCCGGACTTTCACTCATGGGTTCCCCACCACCTGTGGGAGAGGTAGTAATCCAGGTCTGGTGCATTGTGGATCGGGTGGCAGTCGGGGTCGGGGGCCCTGGCGTTCTGATCCTCGGTTACTGAAACTGGCTTTTGGAACATGGAATGTAACCTCTCTGGTGGGAAAAGAGCTTGAGCTGGTGCGTGAGGTTGAGAGGTGCCGGCTAGATATAGTTGGGCTCACCTCGACACACAGTATGGGCTCTGGAACCAATCCCCTTGAGAGGGGCTGGATGCTCTTTCACTCTGGAGTTGCCCAGGGTGAGAGGCGTAAGGCAGGAGTGGGCTTTCTCATAGCCCCCTGGCTTAGTGCCTGTACGTTGGGGTTTACCTCAGTGGACGAGAGGGTAATTTCCCTGCGCCTTCGGGTTGGGGAAAGGTCTCTGACTGTTGTTTGTGCTCATGCACCGAACAGCAGTTCAGAGTACCACGCCTTCTTGGGGACCCTAGAGGGGGTGCTGGAGAACACTCATTCTGGGGACTCCATTGTTCTGCTGGGGGACTTTAACGCTCACGTGGGTAATGACAGTGAGACCTGGAGGGGCATGACTGGGAGGAACGACCCCACTGATCTGAACCCGAGTGGTGTTCAGTTATTGGATTTCTGTGCCCGTCACAATTTGTCCATTACGAACACCATGTTCAAGTATAAGGGTGTCCACAAGTACACCTGGCATCAGGATACCCTAGTTCGCATTTCGATGATCGACTTTATAGTCATATCATCTGACCTATGGCCATATGTTCTGGACACTCGGGTGAAGAGAGGCGCTGAGCTGTCAACTGATCATCACCTTGTGGTGAGTTGGATCAGATTGTGGGGGAGGATGCCGGACAGACCTGGCAGGCACAATCGTGTGCTGAGGGTTTGCTGGGAACGTTTGGCAGAGGAACCTTCAACTCCCACATCCGGCAGAGCTTCGATTGCATCCCGGGGGAGGCTGGTGATATTGAGTCCGAGTGGGCCATGTTCCGGACCTCCATTGTTGAGGCGGCTGAACGGAGCTGTGGCTGCAAGGTTGTCGGTGCCTGTCGGGGTGGCAATCCCTGCACTCGGTGGTGGACATCCCGGGTGAGGGAGGCTGTCAAGCTGAAGAAAGAGTCCTATCAAGCCTGGTTGGCTCAGGGGACTCTGGAGGCAGCCCACAGGTACCGAAGAACCAAGCGGCTTCAGCTGTCGCTGAGGCAAAAACTCGGGTGTGGGAGGAGTTCGGTGAGAACATGGAAAACGACTTTTGGTCGGCTCCGAGAAGTTTCTGGCAAACCATCAGGCGACTCAGGAGGGGAAAGCAGTTGTCCCCTAACACTGTATATGGTGGGGGTGGGGAGTTGTTGACCTCAACTGGGGACATCATTAGGTGGTGGAAAGAATACTTCAAGGATCTTCTCAATCCCACCAGCATGTCTTTTACAGAGGAAGCAGAGTTCGGGGATCCCCTCTATCACCTGGGTCAAGGTGGCCGAGGTGGTCAGAAAACTCCTTGGCAGTAGAGCTCCAGAGATGAATGAGGTCCGCCCCGAGTTGCTTAAGGAGCTGGATGTTGTAGGGCGGTCCTTGCTGACATGTCTTTGCAACATTGTGTGGACATCAGGGGCAGTGCCTCTGAACATGCAGACAGGGGTGGTGGTTACCTTTTTAAGAAGGGAGACTGGAGGGTGTGTTCCAACTATAGAGGGATCACACTCCTCAGCCTCCCAGGTAAGATCTATTAAGGGGTAATGGACACGAGAATCTGGTTAATAGTTGAAACTCAGTCCAGGCCATGGAACTCAGGTGCATGGGAGTTTGCTCAACCAGTCTATATGTGTTTTGTGGATCTGGAGAAGGCATCTGACCATGTCCCTTGGAATATTCCATGGGTGGTTGCTCTGGGAGCATGCTTTGCTATGAGCTATCCTGTCCCTATATAACAGAGCAGAAGTCTGGTTCATATGGCTGGCAGTAATTTCAATTGGTTTCCAGGAGATGGACTCCGTCAGGGCTGCCCATTGTCATAGGTTTTGTTCATAACTTTTATAGACAGAATTTCTCATGGAAGGTGGAAGGTCTTTGGTAATCTCATCTGCTTTTTGCGGATGATGTGGGCTTGTTGGCTTTATCCTGCTGGGACCTCCAGCTCTTGTGGGACCAGTCGAGTGCGAGTCTATGGAACTCAGTCAGTAAAAGGTGGAGTGCTCTCTCCAGGTTGGAAGTGAGATCCTTCCTCAAGTGGAGGAGTTCAAGTATCTCATGGTCTTGTTCACGAGTGAGTGAAAGCTTGACAAGCGTATCAGTGCGGCATTTGCAATAATGCGGACTCTGTACCAGTCACATGTGGTGAAGACAGAGCTGAAAAGCAAAGCTCTAAATTTACCATTCAATCTATGTCCCAACCTTCACCTGTGGTCATGAGCTTTAGGTAATGACCGAAAGAATGAGATTGCAGGTACAAGCGCAAATGTGTTTCCTCCACAGGGAGTCTGGACTCTCCCTTAGACACAGGGTGAAGAGTTCAGACATCCATGAGATACTTGGAATTGAGCCGCTGCTCCTCCACGTGAAGACGAGCCAGTTGAGGTGGTTTGGACATCTGGTCTGGATGCCTCCTGGACGCTTTCCTGGTAAGGTGTTCCGGGCAAGTTCAATGGGGAGGAGCCACCGGGGAAGACCCGGAAAACGCTGGAGAGATTATATGCCTCAACTGGCCTGAGAACATCTTGGTATCCACCCAGTAGAGCTGGAAGAGGTGGCTAGGGAGAGGGAGGTCTGAGTTTCTTTACTCTGACTGCTCCTTCTGTGACCCAGAAAAGCTGTGGACAATGGATGGATGGATGAATGGAAAAAAATTCAATTACTTAGTCTAGGCTGCAAGTCACCCTGTAAAGCCTAAAATATTCATTCAAAAGCTGTTCAGTTGGATTTGGTGGGAATTTATCTCACCACATCATCATTTTTCCATTCAATACTTTTGTAACTACCTTTAATACTTTTGACACTAAATATGAAAATAAAATTCAATGAAGTAGAAGACGTTAAGTTCTCTTTAAATTCTCCTTCAACATGAACTCGCTCAATATCTTTAGATAAATCTGTTCAGTGCAACACAGTACAACCCTCATTACAAAAATGTTCTTCCACACTCTTCATGCAATAATTTATTGCACTAATTCCCCAACTTCCCATTTATAGGTTTATTACATCATAGGAGTGTGATTATGCTGTCCCATTTCTGGGGCTGAAAAATGCATCCAGAATATGTTACATTTAAGAACAACACTTCAGCATTAAGATTATGAATATTTCTTTAGAAGGGTTGTATTTACCCGTATTTATACTACACTATGTTCACTGAGGAGAGCTTAGAAACTAATGGAAGACCAGGATGCAAAGTTACAGATGAGTATGTATTAATTAACAGAATATGACCCTCCACTGGTGTCTGTATCTCAGCACACAATCCATTCAGACCTTCAAATAGTGTATGCCATTAGATGTATACATAAGAAAGAAAAACAATATGCAACAGATACATTTCCCAGTAGCTATTACTCTGACCAGGTTTTTCTATTTAAATGTGTATCAGAAAATGTGTTAAAATCTTCAGGTAGACAAGCAGACAAGCTTCATGTGCGTATGTTTTGAGTGTCTTATTCGTCTTTCTCTCTCTCTCTGCTGCACAGATTGAATGCGTGCGCGGCTGCACTGCTCACTGGGACTTGTAGTTCTCGGTTCGGCTCATTGGCTCCGGGTAGTCTGTTAATTTTCCGTTAAAAAATCATGCATTTTGCATTTTTGCAGATTAGTAATGCTGTACTTCAAGCACATTCAACTCGAAATAAACAATGAATCAATACAGGACAGTATTTAAACTTTAAATTCGTATATTTGTGCTCTTAGCCACAATGCTAATCCTGACAAAGACATTGATAGGCCTGCTAAGGAAACCATAGCTTACAAGTGATTTTTCCGAGATACGAGCCGTCGCTCGGTCGGTTTCTTGCTTTAAGATGCGAGCTTAAATTTGAGTTGCGAGCGAGCGAGTTTACGCCTCCCATCACTAGGTGGCCAAGCAAGCGTTCAGTTCACTCGGTTATCTTGCTGTGTCTCTGTCGTATCGCTGTTTTTGTAGCATTGTAGCATTAAGTGTGTTGCGAGTAAGTTAAGCAATAGAGCACGAAGAAAAAACCTCCTCCACCAGCATCTTTATCTGATCTTAAAGGTAAATTTACTCTTAATAGAACCAGTTTATTTCGTTACATTCTCTTTTATTATGTATTATTCTTTTTTATACAGTATTTGTTATTTATAAATGACATTTTTCTGATTTAAAAACATGTTAAAAAATTGGTGTGGTTTTGGGGGCCTGGAACGAATTAATAAAATTTCAATTCATTTTAATCCATCCATCCATCCATTATCCACCGCTTATCTGGGTCTGGGTCACGGGGGAAGCAGTCGGAGCAAAGAAACCCAGACCTCCCTCTCCCCACCGCCTCCAGCTCCTCCGGGGTATACCAAGGCGTTCCCAGGCCAGTCAAGACATGTAGTCTCTCCAGCGTGTTCTTGGTCTGCCCCGGGGCCTCCTCGCTGTTGGACATGCCCGGAACACCTCACCAGGAAGGCGTCCAGGAGGCATCCGGACCAGATGCCCGAACCACCTCAACTGGCTCCTCTCGACGTGGAGGAGCAGCGGCTCCACTCCGAGTCTCTCCCAGATGTCTGAGCCCCTAACCCTGTCTCTAAGTGAGAGTCCAGACACCCTGCGGAGAAAACTAATTTCAGCCGCTTGTACCCGCGATCTCGTTCTTTCGGTCACTACCCAAAGCTCGCAAGAGCTGGAGGTCCTGGCTCGATGAAGCCAACAAGACCACATCATATGCAAAAAGCAGACATGGAATCCTGAGACCACCAAACCGGACACCTTCCGCCACTTGGCTACGCCGAGAAATTCTGTCCATAAAAATTATGAACAGAACCGATGACAACGGGCAGCCCTGACGGAGTCCAGGACTCAGTCGGACTTACTGCCAGCCATATGAACCAGACTCCTGCTCTGTTTGTACAGGGACTGGACAGCTCGTAGCAAAGAGCCCAGAGCTCGTAGCAAAGAGCCCCCGGGGCCCTACTGCCAAGGAGTTTCCCTACCACCTCGGCCACCTCAGCCCCAGTGATAGATGAGCCATCCCCCGGGGTCCCCAAGCTCTGCTTCCTCTGCGGAAGATGTGCTGGTGGGATTGAGAAGATCCTCAAAATATTCCTTCCACCGCCTGATGACGTCCCCAGTCGAGGTCAACCGTTCCCCACCCCCACCATATACAGTGTTAGGGGACAACTGCTTTCCCCTCCAGAGTCGCCTGACGGTTTGCCAAAATCTTCTCTGAGCCGACCAAAAGTCGTTTTCCATGTCCTCACCGAACTCCTCCCACAGCTGCCTCTGGAGTCACTTGAGTCAACCAGGCTCACTCTTTCTTCAGCTTGACAGCCTCCCTCACCCGGGGTGTCCGTCACTGAGTGTTGGGATTGCCACCCTGACAGGCACCGACAAGCTTACAGCCACAGCTCCAGTAAGCCGCCTCAACAATGGAGGTCCGGAACCTGGCCCATTCGGACTCAAGCCTCCATTCAGATGTCACCAGCCTCCCTCGGGATGCAGTCGAAGCTCCGCCAGATGTGGGAGTTATAGATCTTTTTAACAGTTTCTTTTGCCAAATATTCCAAACAAACCCTCAGCACGCGTTTGGGCCTGAGATGTCTGTCCGGCAACCTCCCCCGCCATCTAATCCAACATACCACTAGGTGGTGATCAGTTGACAGCTCAGCACCTTTCGTAACCCAAATGTCCAGAACATATGGCCGCAGGCCAGACAATAGGACCATGAAATCAATCATCGAAATGCATCTTAGGGTATACTGATACTAGGTGTACTTATGGTGACGGGCACAAAAATCCATTAACTGAACACCACTTGGGTTCTGATCAGGGGGTTGTTCCTCCCAGTCACTCTCCTCCTGGTTGAAGTCCCCCAGCAGAACAATGTCCCCAGGATGAGTACTTTTCAACACCCCCAATGTCCAGAAAAAGGCCAGGTACTCTGAACTGCTATTCAGTGCATAAGTACAAACAACAATCAGCACCCTTTCCCCAAGCCGATGGTGCAGGGAAATTACCCACTCATCTACTGGGGTAAACCCCAAGGCGCTATCAATAAGCCCACTCCTGCCCTATGCCTCTCACCCTGGGCAACTCCAGAGTGAAAGAGCATCCAGCCCCTCTCAAGGAGACTGGTTCCAGAGCCTATACTGTGTATAGGTGAGCCTGACTATATCTAGCCGGTACCACTCAACTTCACGCACTAGCTCAGACTCCTTTCCCACCAGAGAGGTTACTGTCCATGTTCCAAGAGTTAGTTTCAGAGGATCAGAATGCCAGGGTCCACACCCTCGTCTGCCACCCGATCCACATTGCACCAGACCTGGATTACTACATCTTCCACAGGTGGTGGGCCCATGGGGAGAATGGACTAAGCCCGGCAGGACCCCATGAGTGAAAGTCCAGCCACCAGGCGCTCGCCAAGGAGCCCCTCTCCCAGGCCTGGCTCAAGGATGGGGCCCCAGTAACCCTACTCTGTGCAACTATGTCCTTGTTGTTCTTTTCATCTGGGTCTTATCAATCACACTTTGTCTGGCCCATCACCTAGGACCAATTTTAACAAACAAATTTTACAAAGTGCAACTTTAAACCCTGTTCTTTTTAAATGTAGGTGTTTTTCAGGTATTATTAAATCTCAATACTCTTTCTCAATTACTCACATACTCAACGTTTTGTTTTATTTTCATCACAGGTGTCACACTGAGATTGTTGTCACTTTTCCTGTCTTTTCTCTATTTTCCTTGTGGCTGAATGCCATCAAATCACACCAAGTATACTCCAGTATCTACTTTAAAGTTTGCCAATGAAAGCAGAAGCTGTGCCTGCAACAATTGGGAACAAATAACTTATGAATCCTTTCATTTAAGAAGACATCTTTCTTCTAACTTCCCCTAAAAAAAGATATGTTTTAAGACAGTACTCATAATTCCTCTGAAATATATGGACACAAATACAGTGACAAAAATGAGCATTTCTGCGGAAGTGTTTGTTTATAGAGGGGAATTCATAGACACATAAATACCTGGCTTTGTCATTATATATTTTTTACATTTCATTTATTTATATCTTCAATCTCAGAGCACATTTTTCTTGGAATCTTTGTAATGACCTTTTAATTAGTTTCAGGACAAAAAGAAACATTCTGAAAAACGTGTCTCTTTCATCCGGCTAACTGATCATGGAGTCTGCTGCTTCTCTGTTTTCTTCTGCATTCTTTCATTTTCTTTGAATTAAGAATCTTTTCCTTGGATTTAGAGATGCATTTGCTGAAAGATCACACGTTAGAGAAATGTGTTGCTTAAGACGCAGAAGTTCAGATTGTATAAAGTGTACAGAAGCACTGCTTTCTCTACAAAGCCTGTATCAGAAGAGGATTCTGGGTGACCCAGAGGCAAAGCTGGCATTATATTCACATGTTCACTGCAGGTTTGTGGGTTGAAAACCGTGACAGTCCCATATATGGAACTTTTTTAGTAGGAGAAGCTCCATCAGAGCAGAAAGGGAGAGTGGATTCATCCCACATTTAAAAAAATCTTTTTACAATAAATCAACTGAAATCTAGTCATTATACCTAATATTTTTATTATGAGATTGTTGTAAGAATGTTCTGAAATTATACCACTTATGCATTTAGAAATATGCTGAACAAATACTTAAATATAATTAATTCATTCATTCATTCTTTTCATTCATTCATTCATTCATGATCTGTTAAGGTTATCATTATCTGTAACCGCTTATACAGTTCAGGGTTGCGGTGTACTTAAATATTATCTATATTAAATATGCTATATCTGGGTTTAAGAGGATTTTACTAAATAAAATGCCTTTTTTTCTGTGCAAACCCTCTTCCACCCTGAGGGACATATCCCTCTCCTTCCCAACGGCTATGGCTTTGAGTGGGCAGCAAATGAGGAGCTTTGAGGGTCATATTTTATGGAGACAGCTCTCTCCTTATTAGTTTGAAGGGGTGACTGGGTGCGTGAGTGTGTGGACTTAAGAGTCTTTCAGCAGCTCACTCACTGTGTGTTCCAGCACAAAACACAGTACCCATTATGCCAAATGAAACAAGGTTCAGCTCCATACTGCTACCCTCTGCATCGTGTCTCCCTTCTTGCACAGTCTCACGCTTCCCCTGAAATGGATATACACTTGACATTATTGGCACCAGCCCAGTCATTATTGTCCAAATTCTGTTGGCATCATCACTGTAAACCTTTAGCTCAAATGTTTCTGTTCTTTATTTGTTTTGCTTTGTATAGCATGTGAGAAGTTACCTCTTAAAGGAACACTATTTAATAAAAATTCATTCATTCATCCATCCATCCATCCATTGTTTGTAACTGCTTATACAGTACACTGTCACGGTGGGTCTGGAGCCTACCCGGAAGGGGTGCACTGGGTGCAAGGCAGGAACACACCCTGGACAGAGCGCCAGACCTTCACAGGGCAACAACCACTCACACATTCAATCACACACTCACAGACACTTTTGAGTTGCAAATCCACCTACCAATGTGTGTTTTTGGACCGTGGGAGGAAACCCACACGGACATGGGGAGAACACACCAAACTCCTCACAGACAGTCACCCGGAGTGGAACTTGAACCCACAACCTCCAGGAGCTGTGTGACTGCGACACTACCTGCTGCGCCACCATGCCACCCTTACCTTAAAATTATGGTTTCAAATTCATTGTGATTCTCCACTTACCTGTAATAGGGAGAAAAGTGCCTCTGTCACTCCTGCTCTGGGGTCAGTACTATGGACACTGAGGAGGAGGAGGATAGGAACTACAACTAAACTAGTATCAGTGTATCTCTTGCTACAATTGTGCCAAAAGATAAATAAACAAAATCTGTTATGTTGTTACGTAGCACAAAATGAATGTCAAGAAAATTAAGGCCCTTGAGAAAAGAAGCCAAACAGAACTCTAGAAGTTGCTAGAGTTCAAGTTGGTTAACTTTGGCTTTTAGCTTCTTGTCTTCTTCATTAGATGAGTAATT